>NW_026882330.1:0-396934 GCF_032173495.1 Musca vetustissima
CGCTATGAAAATTGTTGTCTCAAACGGACAAATATTGGTATTATGGTGCTCCATTTCAACAAAATCGGACGAAACAATATAAAGCAGCTATATATAAATCTGAACCGATTTCAACAAAACTATGCAAATGTGTGGTGAAGGGTATAAAAAGGTAATTTCGTTTATTTGAGAATATCATGCTAAATCTATGTAATGATTGTTTAGGGTTAGCATACTACCAAAATACTCAATATCGGTCCACGTTTAGGTATAACTCTCGTACAACGCAAAATGGGAAAATAACTGTAGCCGTTTCCAAGCAAACCGATGGATTGATAACCGAGATTTCATAATTTTTAGGCACGTGATAACATTATCTTTCTTTGTATGTATACGATCTTCATTCACTAAAATAAACGACAAAATAAAAATGTTCCAAAATTTATTACTAACATTTTCAATCTCTATAAACATTTCATGCTTGGTAGTAATTAATTTGTATAATTTAAATTACTTATGAGTTCAATCAGGAACAAAGGGCATTTACTTTAATGGCCTTAGACCTCAACTCCCTGTTCTTTCACTCTCACTCGATCCACTCAATAATTTTTTTAACAAAGTGTTTCCAATTACAAAGCTTTAGTCCCAACATTGTTATCCTGTTTATTTTTAGGATTCTGCTTGCCCTTTTTGTCGCCTACCAAATGTCAACTAAACTCATTTCCCATTAATTTCTCAAGAATCCAACAAAAAATGTTACAAGTTTCATGTGAAGTTGTTAACATTTAATGGTACATTAAAACACCAATCGAACAAAGAAATAGTTTGGACTTTTTGTTCAATAAATGACATTTTATAAAAAAAAAAAACAAACGTGGCAGCAGGCATTCCATTTGATGTGTTTTAAAACACCATTAGCCTTCTGTCTCAGTTCATGTTCATGATTTATTCTCATCTTTCACTTTATGTGTCAAGCGCAAATGTTGATATACCCGTATTGTTGGATGAGATGAGGGAGGAGGTGGAAACACGAGAGGCATCATCGGCCAAATGACACTTTAAACGTCCTGCCATTCGGTTTGACTTTGAAAGTAAATATTTTCTCAACATTTGTCAGGAATTTAAGTTTCATAGGAATTTCTTTGGAAATTGTTTAGAGTTTTTTTATGCAGGCAATGAGGGATGCCGAATATAGGCGTCCCTTAGAATGCCCTTAGGCAACATATGTGGCAAATCACATGTGTTGTTGTCCTTTTTTCACCTTTTTCGTTTTTTGGTTAATTTTGGAAACATTTCTAGGAATAGCAAGCCATGCGAGGATTTAAGGATTTCTGAGCAAATACCCGTGGATTATTTATACAATTTTAAAACACTGAGGTTCATGTGTGGAAAAATAAACATTCTAGACAGTTGTTTAAATTTTATTTCATTTATTTAATGTGCTTTTAGGGTTTATAATTTCAGTTAAAAATATAATTTTAAATTCCAAGTGATTTTTGGCCGCCACGTGGCACATGTAAGCAAATAGGGAGCAGTGACTTTAGGTTGAACTCCAACAATTTGCCATTGACTTCTTGTGTATCGTAATATAACTGTAATCTAAGATGATATGTAAATTTTGAAAAATTTACATATATTCATATATTCTCCATTAGTAGCCACTTCAATCATTTTTGTAACAAAGAAGTTAAATTATTAAAATAATTTTCCAAGGAACAGGATTTCATTCGCCATCAACCTCATTTCTTTTATAGTTTCACCAACTAAATACCACATTAGCATTTCTAAACAGACATTGACGACAATTTGCTAATTGTGTTCATTGCTTCGTGGTGTTTTTTTCTTCAACATTCAAATGAATTCTCGAATATCAATTTGCACATTTCCATTAAAAATCATTTCAATATAATTAACATGGCCCGAGAACAAAAACTATATTGATTTCATTAATTTGCAGTTTTTAACCAATTCTCTTTTCTCGGAGATTCGCTTCGCTCTCCTTTTCTGGTCGTAACATCGTCATGGTTAAATTGCATTATTATTTTTTACAATTGCATTTTTATTCATGCACTTCCTGCCAACGGCAATCTTTCTCCAATCCCTTTCGAAATTATCAGCAATCGTTGGTAATCAATTTTTATCGATATCTGGTTTTTTTCTTCTTGCTCTCCGTTTTTTGTTTTACTTGTATTTGGAAATTGTAATCGAAAGGAAAAGGGAAACTTTGTCGTGCTCGAGGCTATTAATTACTCTGAGATTTTTGCTGTCAATTTTTTCTGTTACTTATAATTTGTTATTAATTTATAGTTTGAGCAAAGAAGAAACGGATGATAAAAATTAAATAGAAATTTGTATAAAATTTAAATAATGACAGACTCATATCATATTTTATGAATTATGGGTTTATAATTATTTAGTATTAAATATCCAGTGTCCAATTTTCTCTTTCGAGTTGAGCTTAATGATCGAAGTTTTGCAATGCAAAAGGGAAGCTATAGCGCGAAGCTACAAATATAATAAAGAATTGCCGTCTAACAATAGTGAAGGCATTTCATCATTTTCTGATAAGCATTTCTTAATAATTCAAATCCCCATTCAAGTATTTGTTTTGGGTCGGTCTACAAATTAAAATTTAGCATTTGCTCTTTACGAAAATTAAATGAATATTTTGTGCCTTTTCACAGGAATCATTCATGCGACACAATTTGTGTAGATAAGATTGTCCGTTGTTTTTGCTTTCATAAATGTCACTGAATCTATTGTTGCTGTTGTTGCCGTTGATTTCATATAGCCTTCATCATTCATGTTTGAGTTTGATGATACTGCATAAAATTCAGTTTATTTTTGTTACGATTGAAATCCCTTTCCGTTTTTAGAAAAATAAAACTTTAACAACACTCGTCGCCTCTAGGCTCTTTTCTCTATATTTATGGATATTAATATTTTATTGTTGTTGTTGTACACTTTTGAATATGCCATGAATGGGTTGGTTGGATGGTTGCCGACTGGTTGATATCTATTTTTATTTAATTATTTGTTTATGCTGGCAAGCATATAAATATTATTTACATAACACCAGTCCATTTTTATATGGAAAGTATTTTTATTTTACAATATTCAATTAAAAGGTCATTCGATTTTTTTCTATTTTTATTATTCATTGTTTAATAAATATATATATATATATATATATATATTTGTAAACAATATATATTGTTTACAATATATATATATATATGTAAAATCAAATAAAATTAGTCAATTAGTAACGTTATTTATATTTGAGTTATTTAGATATAATTGTTCGTTATCATGACTTTAAAATAAAAAAATTATAATGTAATTAAAAATATATTACATTATAATTTTGTAAATATGTAAATATACATATTTATAATTTATTATTTCCTCTCGCCATTTTAAGCACATATTTGGTTTAAAAAACGTTGTTTATTTTTTTTCTACACTTATTTTCAAACCGTTGTATGGTCCATAAAGACATTGAAAAAAGCAAGCCAAAATATTGTTATATCATAACATATAACTGTAATGGAGGTGATTTTTTTAATTTGAATATAAAAGATTTCATGTAAAATGGAACATTTAAAATTATTTTGCCGATTTTTTATACCTTCTTCTATGATGGGTACATTACGGTCTTATCATTTGGAAATGCGTCTAGGTCCATCAAAATGTGGAAGAACCTTCATAGAGGAGAATAGACTTTTATTGCAAATTTTATAGATTTAATTTTTCATTAAGAAAAATCTAAAACATTCAAAATGCATTCTAAAAAGCCATGATATAAAACTACTAAAAAATCGGCCGATACCGTTAAATGGGGACTATTCCAAAAAGTGAACCCATATAAAGCATATTTTACATAGAAATACACCCTCCAAAAATCGGGAAAGTCAAGATGCCGATAAATCCATTGAGAAATTGTAGACTTTATGAATGCCAAATTTTATGTTCACTCTCTTTATGAAGAAGGGTATAACAAAGCATTTAAAATAAAAATTTATTTTAAATTTAATAAAGTGTTTTGTTTTTTGAAAATTAAGTTCGGAATAAAGTCACAAAAAAACCCTTGTGATAATGCGATTTACCCCAAAATTTGTTCATTAAATTAAAACCAAATTATTATTTTTTCATACATTTTTTGTTTGTGGAAAAATTAAGCCAACAAATAAAATTAAATGTCGCGTGGACAGAATGTGCATCGCTGCATTATTTCCCACACTCATCTCATTAATATTTTACCCTAAAGCCCAAAATATTCCCGCAAACCAATTATGTGACAATAAAACAAGCAAAAAACGAAACATTAATGAAAAACATCAAAAACGGCATATTAAAAAGTAATTGCATTTCGACCATTACGGTCGTCGTCGGCGACGTCTCTATATTCGTAAAGCTGCAATAATTTATGGCCGCACTGAACTGTGATATGAAAAACGAAGGCAATTGAAATGAAAACTGGAAATACCAACATTCAACTCAATAAACATGGCCATCAAATTATTTAAATTTCATTTATGGCCAGTAGAAGCCAAATGTGTGATGGCGATCATGCGGATGGGTGTCTGCCAGACACAATGAGAATTTCAAAATGCTAATAGATGTATACATACAGACACACATATAAACATGTATGTGTTCATTTGACACCTTCAACTATTCCAAGAATTTTAGTTTTTCTCATAGAGGGATTTTGAATGGCATACCATGACTGCAGTTTTTTTGTTGGTAGTTCATGTGATTGAGTGTTGTTGGACTCCTTATGCGGTATTAAAGAGGGGTTGGAGACATATTAATATCCCTTTATTGTCATAATTGTATGGCATGACACAATCTATAAGCAGATATCTTCATATGAAAATTAAAGAAAATTCGTAAGATTATTTTTGTGAAACATTATTTTATTTGATAGAAACATTTTTTTATTCCATTCCCTTATTTTATTTAATGGAATTTTTTATTTCATTCGCCACATATCCTAGCTGACTGACAAAAAACAGTGTTTTACCCACTTTAGTAGATAATTTAATCGAAATATCCACACTCCTGCAAATCAATATTCTAAATGAATGATACAAAAAAGGTTAAATGAAAAAAGGCTAAATAAGTGATGGGCATTGTCATGATTATGCCCTTTCGTTCTCATTTAAAATCCTTTCTTTATTCAACAATCAAAATGAAAAAAGAACCCTCACACACACATCCATAAAATGTTAACAGACAGGCAACAGTTATTGAATTGTCAGCATTGATGTGTTGAAGGAATATCAATTGGAGTCCTTTATTGGCACAGCTCTCTACAAACGGTCTGATTGAATTGCCTTTCATGACTATGGACATTTTCAAAAAAATTTTTTAGTTCAAAGCACACAATAGAATATTTAAATTAGTTAATTTATTTGTATGTTCAATGTTAAATGGAAATAAAATCAGTCTATTTAATAGATTTTTAGAGAAATGCTAGATATAAGTGTGTATAGATCGCCTCTAGAGTAAAGCACTATCTAAAATATCTTCGGCCCAAATTTGTTTATTAAATTCACTTCAATGCCTTTTTTGAAACATCAGTTTGGGAAACCGCTTTTTCATTCGAATCCGTGGTTCCGACACGTGGTCCTTTTGAGAATATGCATAGAATCACTTTTTAAGTCGATTTATGGATGTCCGTCCGTCGGTCTGTCTGTCTTTCCATGTTAAATTGTAAACAAAGTACAAGTCACATTTTTGATTCGAATTGAATGAAATTTGGCACAGCTCATTTATTTGGCACAAGTAAATGGTGCACCAAAGTCCCTATATATCCTTGGATTTGTACGAAATTTGGAATAACGTACTGCATGAAGTCAAGAGTGATGTGTGTTAAGTTTCGTGAAAATCGGTTCATCGGATATAGCAACTATATATATTTTCGTCCCTATATATCTTAGGTTGTGCATGAAATTTGGCACAGCATACTAAATTAAGTCTAGAATGATGTGTGCAAAGTTTTGTGAATATCGGTTCAGATTTAGATATAGCTTCGCCCGATTTTAGGTAAATAGTCCACTAAAGTCCCTGGAAATATTTTGATTTGCATGAATTTTGGCATAGCGTACTGAATTAAGTCTAGAATGATGTGTGGTAAGTTTCGGGAAAATCGGTTCAGATTTCGCTATTGTAAGGATACATATGTACAATATACTCAAAGTGGTGAAGCGTATCATATAGTCGGCCCAGTCCGACATTACTACTCTCCTTACTGGTTTAAGATCCAGCACTTTCGTTTTCTTCAATAGCGATCGTATTTAAATGAAAATTCGCTTATGTGTATTCTCACAGACACCATATCCTTACCAGCCGATTGCAATATTTTTCTACTTCATATTTAGCACCTTGTAGCATATCGGCGCAAAAACTCGGATTGATTATTACATCTCCAAAGGTCGAACCTACAACAGAGCTTTTACATGTCCTTATTCTTATTTGGATAGACATTATTAAACACATATAAAGTTCTATAGTTTCTCCAAACAGAGAAAGTATTTTAGTATTAATATTTTTTATTCCTATTATTTAATATATGTCTATATATATATGCATCAAACGACACTTTTCAAAGAACATATTCTCACAACGCTGCAAACACTCCCCTACTCATAATGTTCCACGAAGTGTGCACAAGTATCGAATAGATGGAACCCATGTCATATAAATCCAATCTCAAACAATTCAAAATATTCACACACTTATGTAAATGTTATCTAGCATATGAGACTCTCTGTCCGTGTGTTTTTATGTGGGCGTGATTACAATGTAGGGGATTTGCCACTTTTTTCCCCTTTGTCTCTGTGTCGACGTAACATAATGAAATGCAATTCAATTTTCCAACAGTGGTGTGCCACCATATGTGCCATGTATTACTGAAAAAGGATTTATTTAGTTTTCCATTTTCACACCAAGTCGTTCATGCAATCCGCCTCCTTCTACACCTTCCATGTGTGAATGAACGAAACACTTGAAAGCAACACAAGAAAATCCCATCAAGTAAACGAACAGGCATCCACAAAATGAAAGAAAACTTTTATTAGATTGCTTTCTAATAACTTCGTTTGCATCGAACTCACATTCACATGAACCAAAAAAAGGTCAGAAGAATAGAAGCAAAGGCGTAGCACAAACCACAAAGCAACATTTTATTAAGGCTTGATAGGCAGGCAAAACGGCAGCAAGAATATATCCATCATTCTCAAGGATTGCCAATAACTGGTCAGTGTTTTAATCAAAACTACTAACACAGACACACACTCACAATTTTTAGAGATACTGCCTTTGTGCGATGCCTCTAATCAGAATCCATTACAATCCAAAAGACAAACAGAAACCTATCAATGGTCGTAACTTTCCCATTGTCTTGTATGGGTGAGTGTGTGCGTGTCTCTCCGATAGACTTCACTGAATTTGTTTTCTGATGGTGCAGGGGGTGGCTCCCAATAATATTCTGCAGATTTTTTCACTACCAAAAAATCCTATTGTTCCAATGTTACGCCTTGCTCTTTGCCATGTCCCAGGCAGGTGATAAACCTCAAACAGATACAACCATTAAACGTGGCAAAATGTTGTCGTTGCCGCTGTTGATTGTAAATAAAGTGGCTTGTGTTCGTCGGTGGCATTGGAACAAAAATCTGAATTCACCGAAAAGCCAATGCTGTTGGTTGGAACCGATGTGAGAATTGTGTGCAAAACCCAGAGGTGGATTTCAACATATGGTAATAATATGTGTTGTATAAATAAAAATAAAATGGGATGGTAGAAATCATGGTGAAAAGGCAAATAAAAAATGTTTTGGGTTTTTGTAAAACTGTGCCAAGTGTAACATTTAAAGGAATTATTTTAAAAAATCGCAAAAATTAGTTAAACTGTTTTAAATAACCTTTTAAAATGAATATTTTATTATTTTACTATGCAAAAAAAATAAATGTATAAAATTCGATTCTTATGATAAAAGAAAATATATCTAAAATATGTTGGCCCAATGAGTTTTCGGTAAAGCTTGATGAAACTTACATTCTCCCTATATCTATACTAATAAAAGAGTAAATTGATTGACTGACTGATTTAACGATTCATCAACTCCCAGACGAATCGCCTGCTGCTAGGACCTTGACATTTTAGTTGAGGGTCGCTCTTGATCCAAATTAAGAATTAAGGCTGAAAAGTAGGATCGAAATAAGAAGGTGGTTTTCAAAGCGTGTACTCATGTATACGAAAAGTACTAAACTGTGCTAAAGTATGGTACAATTTGAATTTAAAGAAACGGATGGAGCTGAAATTTTAAATAAGGATTAGGATTGAGACATTTGCGTGGATTTGCGTGGTCGTACTACAAATGGTACAATTTGTACTTGGTTAGACCGGTAGAGCTGGAATCTTGAAATTTAACGTTTAGATCACTCTTTGGGTATAGGTTTGGCCTTTGTTGAATTGGGATATGTATGCATTTTTGGAAAGGTCTACTAATGTGTACTAATGGCCCTACTTTTGAAACAATAGAGCTGGGCAGTGGGCAATAAGATTTCCATTACATTTGTAAATTTGTACGTATGTGTACTAAATGGTATTAAATTTGATATAATTTGGATTTAGATGAACCGATACAGCTAAAATCCTGAGATTTGGAATTAAGATTGTCGTGTTTTGGAAATCCTATATAGATTGTTAAAGTTTTAAATTTATATTGATGTGTTCTAATTGGCACTATATTTAGATTTGGGTGAACCTAATATCATATTTGGAATGTTTATCGAAATAAGTATTACAAGATAACAATGGTAATAAATGATATGTTATTATATATTATCTGTTATTTGTAGTCTTTTGTAAGAAACCTTTGGGCATATTTTGAATCTAAATAAAATGAATATATTTTAATTGACCACCTTGAAAAGTTTTTATATACCACAACTTAATCTAATATCGAAATCTTTTCGCATGGGATTCACACTTTCTGAACAGCTGAAAACCTCCAAAAATGTTCAAAATCCTTATTGAAAAGCAAGATAAAGCTGAGAGAATATACATCGGATAAATAAATAAATGCTCCAAAATATATACTTTTCAATATCATCGAATTAAAAATTCTCTTTTGCCGTTCTACCTACTATCACTTTACAATGCCTGTTAATGTACATAAATAATGAAAATGCTTTCAAAAACAAATCTATTATAATTTCAATAATGAAAAGGCGAATACAAAACAATGATGGCATATCGATTAGCCGAGTAGGCTTTCATTTGTAATCCTTGTTGATAACACCAACAACAACAACAACGTACAAATAAATCAATACTGCTGTTGATTTACAAATGAAAATGAGCAAACAAGGATAATGGATTTGTATTCTAACAAGATAATCTATCGTGCATTACATGTGTCAATGAAACGATTTTTGTGAAAAAAGAAAGTAATACTATAAAAACGTATATCAAAACATTTAAAAAAGTATACCATTTTGCTCTGTTATATGTTAATGATTCAAAAATAAATATTACGAATTTTTGACCTGTTTCTGTACAGCAATAATCTACTAATTATTCGATATCATAATGGAAATTTTGTTATAATAGTAAAAATAAGGAACATACATTTTATTTAAACAAAACACTGAAACTGGTAATACCACCGTAAGAATAGAACCGTAATCTCAGAAAATTTATATTAATGATTTCAATTTTTGGTCTTTTCTAAGAGAGAATACTAAAACTAAATTGTATTCAAAAATAGTTATTTATTAATAAAATATTTATGTTTTAAAATTAAATTTATATTTTAAAGATCAGATCTCTAGTGTTATATATTGATAAGACTTCAATAAAATTACTCATATATACAAATAACACAAATGAATTTCCCACTAAAAATCAATATGGAAATCTATATGTAAATTCATATTCTGTCAAAAAAAAAAAATCACTCACATACAAACATACATACACATCTTTATGAAATCAAAATTTGTTGTTTTTCTTTTTTGTCTGATTGTTGTTGTTATTCGTTTTATCTACTTCCAGGAATCAAGCAATTTTCTACCATCATACGAGGCAATTTCCTTTGCCGTTAAAAGTATTGCGACAAAACTTAATTGGACACAAGTTGACATCTATGTTGGTGGTAAGTAAATGGAGGCAGAAGCGTGAAACACACACAAAACGGCAAACTGATAAACACCCACTTAAACAGAAAAACAGAAAAAAACCAAATAAAATAAAACCGAAACACCAAACATAACAGCATGGTAAACACAGAGATTTCTTACTCGCCGTAGGAACCATTACCACGTTCTCTGTTTTCCGCTGCTGCTGTTCCTGCTCCTGCCTTAAGGAAATTTCTACAAAATCTATTTACATCTAAGCAATTTTTACATCACGGTGTTGTTGTTGTTTTTTTTGTCGGCGTGTTTGTAGTTTTGTGCGGTGTTGGTGAAAATGAATGACTAACTTTATTTGGGACAATTCCTTCTACACTTCGTTGCCATCTTGTTTCCATCTTAATTGTATTATGTCGGATATTTATTTCGGGTAGTAGTGTTGGTGGAATGATAAGACAACAAACACTGGCTGACTGCCTGACGAGATTGGTTGGTTGACTAGCTGGCTGCCTGGCTGGTTGCTTGGCAGGTTGGAATAGCGACTCCAAAGAAAATTTACATTTAAATTTAAATTGAGTCAATGCTGGAGAGTGAAAGTGGATATTTGGCGAAAATTGTCTGGCTAAAGGTGTTAAACGTTTTGCTTTCTCTCTTGTGGAAGATTTATATGGGGTTATCATAAAAGGCACTTAAGCTAAACGTTCTCTATCGTCTTGAAGCATCTTTGGCAATGGCTTGCTTTGTTGGCGAGACAATTTGTTTGTTTTTATAATTTCATAAATAGAATGTAAAACAAAATTTAGTCTGCAGTACCGGCCAAAAAAGTCGTTAAAATTCAAAACGAGGAAGGCAGAGGAGTTATATTAAAAATATAATGCGTTATTTGGGAACTAAAATACTATATTAGTATTACTTTGTCACTGAGGTACACAGGATTTTATTTCGGATCGGCCCGCTGTTGCAATATGACATTTCTAAAATTGTTTGAAAAACATAATTTGGGATGGTAATTGGCCCCTGCATTCGTCCCTTGTTCGTGATATACGAAAACATTAATTATGAACGATTTTAAAAAATTGAATATAACTTTAAAGTAAACTCCTGGTCTCTAACAATCACTATCTATGTGCTGGTGTAGCGTAAACACATCTCCAACAACCTGTTTATTGCCTGAGCCATAATGTAGTTTTTTCCTTTGACTAAAGCTATTACCTCAATTTTAATTTCCTTCCTTAGCTGGGTAGGAGGATGGTGATTTCAATGTGTCATAAAGATGTGAAAGCTTTCTAAACAAATACACTAAGGCCGCCTAAGCAACCAACAAAATAACATATTCAAAGAATCATCCTTGATGTGGGGGACGGCAGAGGATGTGATATTTTGTAATGACCTTTAATGATATTCAGGTTCTTCTTTGAAGATGCCCAGCTAAAGACTGATGTTGTGAAAACTTTGAGACAAAATCCGGACAAAAACACAATGAATGACTCATTGTGGTGGCGATGGCACAACAACATTTTTCCAAGTTATTAGAGCGGAAAATTGAAAAAATCCTACACTTGACTAAACATTCTACACCTACCACCCCAACGTTCCCCTCATCGACTCATCTTACTAACAACTTTCTTGTCGATAAACAAAGAGATAAATTTCTGAAATAACCTTTTAAAGCTATTTTAACATTTTTATGTTATCCCTTAACTCAGCAAATAAGCGTACGGCATAAACCTGAAAGGTGGCCTATCCCAATCACATTGTTGTTTCAAAGTCACTGAATTATGTGACACTTATTGTATTAGGTTGGTGCTTCTTTTAGAGTAATATCTTTGATCTAAACGAGATTTCGGATGGATACAAAAACAAAACAGACACACACACATTTCATATTACCTTTAAAACTCAAATTAACATAAGAATGTTGTTTTAAAATTTGAGACATATAAATTTGACAAACATCCATCGGAGTGCATGTGTGTTGAAAGTGTTTTTCAAAAGGGTTCTCATAGAAATGTGTGGCGTGCGACTTGGCAATAGCAAATATACACTTTATTTTCAACATATTTTGGAAAAAGGAGTGAAAATGATTTAAATCGGGTGAAACGCACATCCATCATGAACGCATATAAGTCCATTTGTTTACTTAGCCCTCCATAATAAAGTCACGGCCCATTTTCGATATATAGAAAGTTTTTACATAAATCCCCATAACTTTTTTTGAAGATCAAAATATCGGTGCAGAAAACTCAATGTAAATCTAAAGCCACATATTATAAAGGCCACATTACCATAAAGGTAATTAGATATTCCGGATTCTTCAAGAGTAACTGGACCGATTAAATAATACCCTTCACCACTATGGGTGGTGAAGGAACATTGGCATGCAATTGAAGTAACTTGAATATGTGATGTTTATGCCTTTCAGAAACCTATGTTAAATTTCATTTCATTAGGGCAAGTTTAGAGTCATTTGCGTACAATGGCACAAATTTATTTAAATCGATTCAGAGCAGATTTGATACAAGCTATTCGGTTGGCCGCACTATCCAAAATTTAATCGCAATCAGACATACGTTTGAAATATATATGAAAGCTGTACATGCATCTGCAGCAATTTCAACAAAACGCAATAACGTCATTCTAGTCTCAATTCGATACGTTGTGCAAAATTTCGTGTCACAAAAGTCAAACGAAAATATATATGGGAGCTATATCTAAATCTGATTTTTTTTAACGATTAACTGATTTTCACAAAACTTAGCAAACATCAATGTGGTCTTAATAATAAAGTCACGGCCCATTTTCGATATATAGAAAGTTTTTACATAAATCCCCATAACTTTTTTTGAAGATCAAAATATCGGTGCAGAAAACTCAATGTAAATCTAAAGCCACATATTATAAAGGCCACATTACCATAAAGGTAATTAGATATTCCGGATTCTTCAAGAGTAACTGGACCGATTAAATAATACCCTTCACCACTATGGGTGGTGAAGGAACATTGGCATGCAATTGAAGTAACTTGAATATGTGATGTTTATGCCTTTCAGAAACCTATGTTAAATTTCATTTCATTAGGGCAAGTTTAGAGTCATTTGCGTACAATGGCACAAATTTATTTAAATCGATTCAGAGCAGATTTGATACAAGCTATTCGGTAGGCCGCACTATCCAAAATTTAATCGCAATCAGACATTCGTTTGAAATATATATGAAAGCTGTACATGCATCTGCAGCAATTTCAACAAAACGCAATAACGTCATTCTAGTCTCAATTCGATACGTTGTGCAAAATTTCGTGTCACAAAAGTCAAACGAAAATATATATGGGAGCTATATCTAAATCTGATTTTTTTCAACGATTAACTGATTTTCACAAAACTTAGCAAACATCAATGTGGTCTTAATTCAGTACGCTGTACCAAATTTCGCGCAAATCGAAATATATATGGGGACCTTGGTGCACCATTTACATTAAATCAGACGAAAATATATGTTGGAGCTATATCTAAATCTAAACTGATTTTTACGAAACATAGCACACATCATTGTGGCCTTAATTTAGTACGCTGTACCAAATTTCGTGTGGTGAATGGTATAAAAATTCGTCTCAATAAAATGTTTAATACAAGTTCATGTTTCTACATATCAGAAGTTCATATTTTACGTTATATGTTCATAAGTTGAAGTTCATAGCCCAGTTTTCTATCCAAATTGTCATTCCAATTTCTTCAAAATTTTAAGACTTGTGTTCCCTAAAAGGGACTTGTAATATATTTTATTATCATAATTTTATTGAAGCTATTTTTGAAAAATATAATTTTCAAATAGTAATACAACCTGCACAGGACTGGGATCTACCCGAGTTATGTAGATGTGGCCAAATGTTTTGATTTATGTTATTCCCCAATGCTATCGTCCTATATATCACAATCTTTGCAGTTGTCACGCACTCACACACTTACATTACACAAATACATATGTATATACAATTTAATCGTTTGTTGTCATGATTTTCATACACACATGTCAAACATATTTGGCGTTAACAACATAAATTATTTGTTAATCTGTCATTGGAGTCTGACGACATCCGTACATTAACACAGCGTGAAATTTGTATTAATATTTAATTTATTAACATCAACACACATCCTTCCGTTTCCGTTCACCATAGAACGATATTGGCCAAGGGAGGTCTGATTACACATTATTACTGACATCAAATTGGAAAAAAGATAATCGTGTTAAAAAACAATTAACCATTTTCATTACATTCTGTAATCATCTCGAAAAATGGTAATGTGACAGAAACCAACCACATTGGGTGGTGTACATTTGCAGTAATTAATTATTTTTTACATATATAGCAAAATAATTTAGTTGCTCAAAATTAACCGATAATTTATTATATTATAGCGAATGGGATTATTAAATCAAGCACAAGCATGAACGTCTTAATTACATGGGATTAGTGCGGAGTGATACAATTCTTCTTTGATTAATAATAGAATGAGGTCTGCAAATAATTTTTTGTGTACAATTTTATACAACTTTTATTACAGATGTAAATTAAGAATAAAACTTCACATCAAAGCCTGTACATGGGTGCAAATCAACGGAATAACATTGTTTACACTAAACTAAAAAATAACAAAGAAACAGCCCTTGGCTATTTAAATCCACTATTAGTATAACACATTTGTGACCCTCTATAGCTAAAAGGCAAAAACAATATATCAGTAGCCGTACAAGAGTCTTAAATAGGAAAGAAACCTTTGGGACTATAAATTGGCATGAGCGTCATAATGATAGTGTCAACACAGCGCGTATAACAAAAAGTAGAGAAAACACTTCACTAAGAACCATTGTGCCTACAGGAAAAGAAAAACACACACACACATAGTGTATATCATCCATAGAAATGTGCCAAATACAAACACACCCGCTCACATCGAACTACTCACGTAGATTCATTTAAGCATGACATGATGTCCTGACTGTATGGAAATTTATATAATAGGAGATCCACTTGGAATATCTGTCATCATCACATAATTTTCACA
The DNA here is from genome assembly GCF_032173495.1 of Musca vetustissima. Classification (NCBI taxonomy): domain Eukaryota; kingdom Metazoa; phylum Arthropoda; class Insecta; order Diptera; family Muscidae; genus Musca; species Musca vetustissima. Next base: position 15,191 of record NW_026882330.1, read on the forward strand.
CTCATCAAGGAATTCTTTTTTTCCACAATATACTTTGTATGTATAAATGTGTGTGTGTCTCTGTTTTTGTCGGTACACATGTACAGTGTATGTACGTACATTGAGATGAATATAAATTCTGTATAATTTTTGTATATACAATTTAAATGAAATGTTATTATTTTTCTTTTGCTTTTTCTATATTCGCCAACATATGTAAGTACATACTATATATGTCTACATACAAACAATTACTCCTACTTATATTTGAAAAAAAAAACCATATAACAGGAATATCGAAAACATCCGTGTGTCGCCAATTTTATCGATGCGACTGGTAAACATGCTAACGCCAATGCCAATATCCTCTAAGTGTATGTAAATATATGAGATAGTTCCAAATATATTTACTTTTCAATAATATTCAAAAAAAAAACCCTCAGAGGAAGTACATGAAGGGGTGCTACGATATATCTGGATATATCGGTTCCACAATTTTCCCAGGTCTAACATTTTTGGTATTTTTAAGATTTAAGCCGTATTTTCCAACCGAAGGAGGTATAATTTCGCATTCAAATTTATTGGATGTTGAAAGAAATCTATAAAAATATGGTCCAATATACGATATTTTCAATATATAATTCCCTGCGTTAACAAGACCCCCATATAAATGCCCCATCCGCATTTCGAAATATTAAAGGACCTAGACATAAAAGCCTCCCGGTAATATATGTAAAATGGAAATATGCCGAGAACATATTTACAAACAACAAGAGTATTTATTTAGTAGACAGTAGAATACATCATCCAAAATTTTCTGCATTTATATTTTGTGCAATTCAAATAAATTTCATGGAATAGCCCATACAAATACTTTTGAAAACAAAACAGAGCCGGCGTTACTTAGAAATTCAAATAGAGAACGGCATTTTCTTTGGGAGTGCGGGAATACGCTCCTCCAATAAAATAACTACCAGCCACCAATCTGTAAAACTGTGAGTTCTAATATAAATATGAATGGTGGAATTGTATGAATGAAATAATGTAATCGTAAAGTAAATCACAGGAAACTTAACATAAAGAAAAAACGAAAAATAAAAGAAAATTCGATTACCATGTGGTAGTGGGCGTAATTTGGCATTTTGTTGACAAAACTTTAAAATTTCTGCCATTAAATATTGTTAAGGTAAAAAATAAAAATATTGAAGTATACTAAAAATTGAAAAGAAAAACAAAACAAAATGTTCCCATTATTAATTGCCTCCTCCAATGGCATTGATGCGCTTTATTTAACTTCGTTATTGGATATGGTCTTATTTAATTTCAATTCTTTATGAAAACAAGGCATCGAGTATACAAATGCAACATCTGCATGACCGGACATTTCGAATTCTGGCCTCTGAATTTTGAGTCTTTTAATTGAGTAATGAAGTTTTAACGGTCAAATAAGAGTACTGAATCGTCTGCCAAAAAAGAAAAGGAACACATTGCTTTATGATTATTGCTTTAAATTTTTTTTGTAGGTTGTTTTTTCGTGCATCTGTTGAGTCATCTTTACCATTGTTTTGTGCCACAATTCATTTTACTTCGTTTTATTGTCTCCCAAATAAAAATATTATCGTTGCGGTTTTTTTATTGGTGGTGGATATGGTGTTGGTGCCGGCACTGCAATTGTGTTTTTAAATATCATCCATCTCGGTTGAATGTCATTGAACTTTTGGACCAGACAAGTTTTATAACCCCATTGTATTACATCAGTAAGCAGCTGCAATTTTTGTTTGAGGATACTGATAAGGACTTTTATGACTTCTTGTCCTTATTAAATGGATTATGTTTTTATGGAATTATAAAAAAAGTCTTACAAAACTAAATTACAACATCTTAGCTGGGTGCTGTTGATTAATGTACTTTGTTCGTTTTTCAAGCCTCAATAGAATATGAAGAATATTCAAATGTTTCTACAAAATACGATATTTTCAAATATCTAAAATGTGCCGGAACAATTTAAACTTGGACCAATAATGCCAACTTTAACGGGCTTCTACATTTCTTTCAATACCTCTTTGGAGAACGAACCGTAAGAAGTCTATTTTACATTTTCGAGCTTATTATACGTTTTGTTTAATCGGTTGTATTGGGTACAACATACAATTATGTTCGCTTTTGTATATTATCTATAGGCAATTCTAACGTTCAAAAAATTTATATATACGATTTTGAAAACATATTTTTTTCCAATCGAATTTTCCCACCTGATTCTTTAAGGATCTAACTGGATTTTAAAGCAATTTAATTGAAATTTGTAATTTCTACTCTGAAAGCTTTTTATAAAATAAATCAATACAAACCCATGTTAGTTTTCATGGTCCTTGACAAATTTGGTTTGCAGAACTTTAATTCCGCCTTTCCAGTTTATAATATGCAGATTATCTCTCGCATACAATGTCCAATGGGGAAACTCGTTTGAAACTCTGTCCATAATAGGTATTTTGAAGAGTTTCTGTGATTTTAATTTGTAATTTGCTTTTAAAAATACAATTCCCTACTTAATAACAAAAAAAAATGTTGTTTTACTTTTTAAACTCCATATGGGAAGATGCAATTTAACACAAGTAGAAACTGAATCCTAGTGATAATTCCTCTTCCCCCCACAAAATTAATTCATTAAAACACATTGCACCTTGACATTTGATAATTCTCTAGCTGTTGCCTTTGATAGCTGCTGCATCAACTGGAAATCAAGCAACTAACAACAACAACTTGCTTTATAATTCCTTCCTTGCTAAGAACTTCAACTAAAGTGAAACCAGTGAGGTCCTGTGAATTCCTTTCAGCGTTGGCTTTTGTTTTTCTTTACACAAATGTCACACTAAATATATTTACTAACAATGTTCCCGATGACAGAAGAAAAACGTAGCTCTTAATGCAACATTTTACAGAAGCCATAGTACTTTGGGGGTAGCGGTGGTGGTGAGGAGGATGGTAAGAGGGAGATTTCAGCGGTATTCAATGCCTTCACTTCCAGGACAACTGATTACTTTACAAATCTGATTAGTGTTGGTTTTGTATAGCCACGGTTCCAGTGGTAATTAACTTTGATGCTTGGTATATTGTTTTTTTCGTCTTCTTTTTGCACTTTCCTTCGAGTTTTCTTTACAAACCAAACTGGGAAAAACGGATACATTTGTAAAGCAGCCACACTAGTGGAAGAGAAAAGAACACAAATTATCACACAGATGTGCACACACACAGAACCAGAAACCAAGACAACATAAGCATGGTTGTGGTATCCTTGTGCTACCCTAATTTGTAGAAAATGTCTGTTTTCTGTGGCTGTATTGATAAGCTGTGAAGTGGATTTTCACCGAAATGGCAGACACGCACACACACACTCATGCACTCTTACTACTACTTAACTTTTCTTTCAGTAATAATTGTTGTTTGTATGTATGTGTGTGCGTCTGCTATACATAGAAAAGCAAGAACAACATCCTGACAAACTAAAGCAGAAAACTTCTTTTATTCCATTTAATTTCTACATTTGCTTTGCTGTCTGTTTTGGTTCTTCTCTATTTCTTCGTATTTTCATATTTCTTGAAAGACAAATTAAAACTGAAATGTTTGTTTTATTTCTTCAAAATACTTCAAGGCGGTCAACAACAACGAGAAAAAGATAAACATTCCCACATTCTTGAGCAAATAGAAATTGTTCGATGAAACTTCCAGCAGCATTTCTTGATATTATCATGGGTACAACAGTTTCCCTCAGCGTAGAGGAACAAATATTAAAAAAAAAGTTGATAACAAAATTGACGGAAGTTTTTTTCCAAGAAGAAAATATAAAGGATGTATTAGTCTATATATAAATAAGATCGTTTCTTACAAGAGAACGAGTATGTCTTCAGTGCTGTTGAGAATTTAATGTTATAATTACAGAAAAATGGATACACTGGAGTTAGATATAATTTGTGTTGCACCACTTAATAGAAACTTTGTCGAAATATAGCTGAATTTAATTATAACTAAAATTTACAAGAATTTGAAATAATCTTCTATTACAAATACTGCATCACAGACTGCGTGCATAAAATGCACTCAGTATTGAGTCAATGTGAAGGATTTCGAAATTGGTACTACACATTTTGGAAAGTATTAAAACTGCTAAAATGTAATAAACTCCTTAAGACAAGACAATACTATTTAATTTCTAAAGAAACAACCCCATTTTTTACAACAAACTTCAGTTGGCAATTTTCGTAGAGTGAAACGGGGAATTAAAAGTTAAAAGAAAACTAAAAAATAGCAATACCAATTAAAGTAATTTACAAAAATAACCGGTGTATTCATTCGAGTGTTTCAAAAGTGTTCTAATGGGCCCAGTTATTTGGGCGATATGGATTTCTTCGGTACCAAATATCCCAGAAATAATACCTATGTCGGTATAAAATTGTCAAAATTCCGACCAATGAGTGTGTAACATTTCACAGATCAAGCATTTATAAATATACTGTATGGGAATATTTCGAGGTGGAGCAAATAGAATAAAACCAAATTAATATACACACCATGGTGGTTAGAATGTATTATAAAGACTATGTAGTAATACAGACTAGTAAATAAACATTAATTTCAATATTTATTGACTTAATTTTCATATTTTGGATTTTTCAAATTTCAATATCCCCACACATGCAATCTTAACCCACACTAATTATATTTATTCTAATATTAAGTTCTTCCTCCATACCCCTTTCAATTCTCCTAAAATATGTTACTTACATACGCAACTAGCGCACCATAAATGTAAATGTGTGGGTATGTATGTTGAACTAATTGCACACTAATTGAGTTTGTTAAGAAATTTGTTCAGCCACACACCCACACACTGACAGAAATATGAGCACGCCCCTAAAGTGCACGACCTACAAAAGGGGGAGAACATGAAACTCAAGCATGAGATATTCTTTTTGGGTTGGCATATCTGCAAAGAACTTTTACTCACAACAACATCTGGGCCGAATAGCACTGCCAGAGCAGCTTAACCAGTTTTACTGTGACATCAGCATGGCAGTGCTACACACACAGTCATGAATGAATGACAGCCACTTGTTTTTCATTATTTTGAGATGCCTTCAGGTTTAATGGCAAAATTACCTTTCAACTCATCTTCAAGGATATGCACCAAGGAGATATCCAAACTTGCAGGCAGTGCTACAAACAAATATATTACAGTGGGAATGCGTCCTTTATGATTTCCAAGCAACTGCAATTCGTCCTCCGCGCACACAGACACACGGAACACATATTAATCAAACAATTTATCTTTGGGGCTCTACCCTCCTTCCGCAGTATGTGACTGTGTGTGTGTGTGCACATAACATGTATTTACACTTAATATTCCCACACGAAACATGCATCGTTTATGGTGCTAGCTAACAGACAAATATTTCTAAAAAGTTTCATCATCAGCTCTGATATGCTCGTTTCCGTTCTATTTTTTTTTATTTTGAGCAGCAAAGGATTTGTAAACATTTTAACGAATTGTTTTCTCTTTAATGCATTTATTGCCTTTCACAAATGCGTGTGAATGTGTGCCTGAGTTGATGGGCGGCTCGTTCAAATGCCAGATTTGTTGAATATTTTTCTGGGAATTTAAGAATTACAAACACATTAATGTTAATACCATTTTCTCGAGCTTAGGGATAAATTAAATAAATTCAATAAATACGTTTTCTATATATAGAGATAAATTTCCAAAAAATAAGAAATGTCATAAAAGTAAAATGAATATTGAGCTCTAAATGAATGTATATATAAATTAAATAAAAAATAATTTAAATCGAATGAATACCCTAAATAATATCCCATTAGGGGGAAATCAAGTGCGAACCTCTTTATAATATATATGCGGCAAACAGTAAATTCCCGTACCAATAAAAGTTAAAAAGGATTTCAAATTAAGTAGAGATCAGATAGAATATCCACATAAAAAACGTCAAACTTGGCCTAGATGTAGACTTAACGTGGATCCATAAGTTCACCTTCCAATACCAAGCAATTTTTGTTAAAAAGTTTTATTAGGATAATTTAAAAAATAGTCACAATAAATAAGGCGATCAGATTTTGAAAATTAAAATAGAGGACAAAAAGAAAATAAGTAAATTTTTAATAAAAATAATAATATGTGTAAAAGCTTACATTTATAGTTACTTATAAATATATAAAATTGGTTAAAAAGTCGTTAAGTACGACCGGCCCGAAGCGAATAATCCTGGGATCTTTATATAAGGAACATAGCAAAGAAGTAGACCTATGTCGACTACATAGGATATTTTGCAACCCCTATACCACAAGGAATAGTAAATTACACCACATTTGATGGCAAATTTTCGTAATATTAAAAAAATAAAAGGAAACCAAAATATCAAATTACAGCCTATTCGGTTGAAAAATGTGTCTAAAATACTGAAAATATTGAAAATGCGGGCAGTTATATTGTTTTGCTACTAAGATTCGGACTCTTTTTTAAATATTTCATTGAAATTTCATAAAATGTATTTATTAACTTTTTTTAATTTACAAAAATAAATGTAAAATAGAGGTTTTAAATATACACATGGCAATGATGACAAATTATAGAAATAGATGAAAGATAGAGGACATAAATTTTATAGATGATTGTCCTCCAAAAAAAGGGACGTATGGTCACCTAACAATAAACAATTTAACTGGGTATTTCTGAAATGTTTTGAATAACATTTGAAACATGTAAATATAATGATATTGGGTTACTTTTTTAATTTGACGTTTCAAATTCGCCGTGGTACTTCTCGAACTGAATTAAGAAAATGTGTATATATACATAATTTTTATACTTAATACCTAATATATTATATAAAACAACTTAGCAATATACACATTATTTATAAAGTATTGTATTCCAAAGAATAATCCAAAATGCAATTAATTTTCTTGTCATTAAAATAAAAGGATTATTAACACATCCATGATTCTTATTTCCTTTTTTCAATGACCACTTTACTGGTTGTAGTAGGATTCAAACTAATTACAAATATAATTATGTACATATATATTACAACAACAATCAAACACAACAAACTAACACATTCACATTCTTTAGAAATCCCATAAAATTCAGTCTCTCTCTTTCTTCATCTTCCTCTCTCTCCCTCCCGTTCTAACTTTCTGTAATGTGAACAGAGAGACCTTATTGCAGTGCAAACAAAAAATAATAATTTACAATACCTCGGTGACACATTTATGATGGTAATGACTCCGCAAGCCATAACATTATTTTATTATGATTTGTATGCGTCCGCCATTGGGAGATTCGAATGTCGATGTTCAGAGCAGGATGTTTGGCGTGAATGTTCGTTTACCACTTTATGGTCACAACAGCAGTGCCGGCTTCAGTAAATGCAATAGAAGTATGAACCCCTTTACCGCTTTTTTAATGCCCTTCAGTACAAAAAAAAAAACAAATTACAAGCATTTAGTTTTTTTGCATCATAATAAGCAATTTTGTTTTAATTTCTTTCTGCACCACATTTATGTTTTAAAATGTGTATTTTAAACATATTTGGGATATCGCCTTTATACACACAATATAGTTTATTAATATTGTCAAAAGTTTAGCTGATTAGCATAAAAACGAATTAAAAATAAAGGAAGGTTATAAATATTATAAATGATTTAAATGCAAACATCATACGCCATAAGGTCCCAAATATAAAATTTCGAGTTTAAGTAGTTTCAAATACCAAGAGGTTATGTCACTTTAAAAAATGCCTGTAATTGCAGTCTACTAACAAAATTATAGGCTAATGGCATATTTCCAACGAAATGAACTCTTTAGCGACTGTTTGAGGTTCTGTTAGGTATTTTAAAGATTTTCAATCAATTTTATAGGAATTGCCTTCAAGTATAAACTCTGCTAGATTTGACATTTATTTTTCCAATGTTAATCTTATGCCAACAACACTTTTCATGCCCCAAACAATATTTGGACTTATACACAAACAGAGACACACTAACACCCTCACAATGTTTACAATGATAAGAAAATCAAACATTTATTTTTTTCCTTTTCCTGCTTTTATAGATGAAAATTGGGCACTACCAATGGCCATTGCCGCCAACATGCATATCCCATATAAAATTGAAATCGGAGAAGATGATATACGTGACCTGCATGTCGAAGATCACTTTGGCAAAGGTAAGTGCGCAGTTCAAATATTCGGTGATTTACACGCAAGCACGACGGGCAGACAGACACAGTCAAAGACAGAGACACTTTTCTATATGTAAATTTCATTTTCAACCAAGCAAATCTTCTCATTATGTTTATTGTGTGCGTGCGAGTACGTATGTGTGTGCGTTTGCTTGTCTGTTTGTTGTAACTCCCATTGTTAATGAATCTCTTTGTCTTCGTGTTGTAGCAATTATCATTACGGCGCCAATGAACGATGACAGCACACTAAGACTGTTAAGCCAATTGGAGTCCTTATCTCACACCAAGGTGCTGCTCATTGACATTGTGGCGACATCATTTAATGCCGAGAATCGTTTCTACAAATATCTGACACGTATTAATCCGGAATCGGCTCTAATGTCCAATCTGCTACTGTTAACGGTGCTGAGTGACAACTATCGGCATTTCCTTAATGTGGCATTCGATGACAATGGCATTAACTTGGTGCAGAATTTTCGCCAAAATCGCAAACGTAAGGAGCTACAGAACAACCAGCCGGCAGCCCAGTCCGAGGAGGCAAATAGCGATTGGCCTATTCATTTGGACAAATCGGTAACAAAGGTTTTGCAATTAAGGGAGAACGATTTCAATGACACGACAAGTGAAATGGAAGGCAAACCCCCATCATCATCAGCAGATGACCATAAAACATCTGCAAATGTCAGTCATCAACATCAGCGTCACATTGAGGACAACAAATTACAGCTGTTATACGAATGGCTATCACCTTGTCCGTACATAAATAAATCCCATCAGGATTTAAATGAAATTTGCCAAAACTATCAACAATGCCTTGACACAGTGGGCGCGAACAATGAAAGCCTCCGCAATGTCATTGCGGAATTATGCCATAAACATTTCAGGGAATTTGATGAACAGCGTTTAATAGAGAAACTTCGTAGTTTTATAGATTTTTTCAACTTTTACGATTTTCTAATTGCCAACATCGTGCCAACGCCAGCAATCCCATCAAAAGAGGAGGCAAGTGACACGGCAAAAAGTTTTTCTAAACCCTTAATTAACGAATCGGAACATGTGCCAAAATACGACTTCATTGTACTCGATGTGGTGCGAAAGGGGGCGGCCTTAACAAGTCCTATATCCGTTGTGTCAAAAGCCACAGGCAGCAACGGAAGTCAAAAAAGTTTTAATGCCACCAACACACCCAAAACCGACACCAACACCACCATCGCAACCTCCGCCACCATGAACACCAGCAACAATGACAGGAAGCATTTGAAAAGTTTATCATCGGCTGGCATCGGCGGTGTCAATGCAACAATGCCTACAGAAAGATCTGCAGCCGCCTTTAAATGGCGACCCCTACTGATACTGGAACAACACGAAATCCACTTGAAGACATACATCACCCACTCAATACGGCCCGGCTACGATGATTGGCTTCTGGTTAGCACAGGTCAACTTTGGCAATGTGGTTCGTTTTGTTGGACGATTATTGCCATTTCAGCCTCTCTATTGATGGCAATAATCGTGGCTAGTGTGGCTGCTGGTATTGCCATGAGGTAAGTACACGAACAACAATAACACCAATGTAAGGTATAAAAATCAAGCACGGAATTATAGATCAAACAGAAAAAAACTTTGATAATTTTAAGGGAAAAAATAGAAGAAAGTTTTCTTCTCAGGTGCACTCGATGTCAAAATGAGTTCGAAAAGGTAAAACTGTGCCGAGTTATTATTTAAAGACATATTTGGTAAATGGTCTTTAAGGATTAAAAGAAATATATTGTTAAAATGGACGGAATGCCAAAAATAATAAACAAATAATATCTTATAAAAAATATGAGAGATTGTATTCGACTTTAATTGCTAGACAATGTCTAAATACATAATTTTGTCGCATTGTTTGGGGTCTGTTTATGGAAGAATAGTAAGGTGAGAACAGACAGAAGTCTGACCCACACACATTTGGCGCAGATTAATTTTTATCCAGCAGAATGGCATGTAATTTTGCATTCAGTGTTAATGAAAATTGAAAAAAACTCCTTCCTGAGGATTTTTCAATATAGGTTTTGTAAGTTTTACCATAAAAGTTCCTCCAAACATAACATATCTTCATTGAATTGAATTTCCAAAGAGAGTGCCTGTATTTTGTCATTCCAGGCAACGAAAACCAATACGATTTCAATAACCAATACGAGACCAGGTTAGACGCTTTTGTTCCCATTGAAATAGCTTGGAAAAGGTAAATGATATAAAAAGCACTACGTAGAATATCATGATACAGAATGATTATGATTTTAATGTATCGATCTGTATGACCCCTATATAAAAATTGATAAAGGTTTCAATTTTTATTATTAGAATTTTGAAATACGCTCTAATGTAAATTCCAAATGAAATATATTTTTATAATATTCGAAATAAAATCGTTAAAAATTCAAGAAATATTAATTAAATACAGTGCTATTCATTGGCATTTATTTGAACAAAACACTACATAATGGACATAGCCTTCCGTTCAATATCCGAAGACATTATGGTTGTAACAAATGTCTTCATAAATACTTTATTACCACATACATTTTTCATATACATACGTACATCTGCACGGACATGCATACTTCCGAGGCTTTCATTGTTAAGTCATAGCTGTCTGTTAGCCTTTGTATGAAAAAAGAAAATTCTGACACTATAACTATTCCAGTAGCTATGATGAACAAACACTGCTCCTGCAAACCAAACCAAACACAACATTACGTGTGAGTGTGCCATCGTATGTGTGTGTATGTGTGGGAACACACTGTTCATTGTATATGAGCATAATTGTTCCTGTTGTTTGTGTTTTGTGTTTCCACTTAAAGAGGCTCTTTTGTCTTAACTTAATTTTTTATGGGCCTTTTGTTATTCTGTCACATCACAACTAAGCCACACATACACGCGCTCACCAACAGACACACACACAAACAGGCAGACACAGATGAGTAGATATTTTTACAGTTATAATACCATAGATGATAGTTATGATCTCTTGTGCTATAGTCATATTTTATGTGAGTTGGTATGTGTGTGTATGCATGTTGTAGTTGAGGATAACATTTCATGAGTTGAAACAAAGTTTTAATAACCGTTATAATACATAAACCATTCACAGAGTTTTAAAGAATATAATCTCAGTACATAATTATTCTTGGCAAGAATAATAAAAAAGGAAATCTTAAAACAGCGGCTAATGGCAAAATCAAGGAGAACGAAAAAAGACCATGTAATAAAATAATTATACTCTACACCTTGACATGGGTCGAATATTTTTTTATGATTTTTCCTGGACTAAATACAAATCTCATGTTGAAATTTATGTATAAAAAAGGTAGAATTAGGTGAATAAAATAGAAGACAGATATTTATATATTTATTGATTTTACATTTAAGTTTTATTTTTAACCACATTCACAACGCTTTCAACACAACAAAGAACATATTTTTATTTTGTAACCTTGGCAATTTTTTAACGAATAGGCACCTGTTGAGATGCAATGCCTTCAAGCATTCGCATATTGACACGCGTTGCGTTTATTTATATACTCGTATAGCTTACCCCCAGAGAGATTGTTAAACCACGTTCTTGTAGATGTATGTATAAATGTGTGCTTTTTGCAGTGCATTTAAGATAACAAAAATTAGTGAAGAAATTAACTATTTAAAATTATAAAATTAGGGGCTTGCAAAGTAGAAGAAGAATATGTCGAACTAAACATTTTTCAATTTTTGATTTATTTAACTTCTACAGCTTTTTCACTTTTTCGATGTCCTTCTAAGAGATTTTTTTCATATTTTCCAGGAACTATTTGCTTCGCAAACGATTATCCAAAGGTCCCAATAAAATTGTCTTGTCTTCAAATGATTTCGTTTTCCCAGTGGACTCAAGAAGAGTAAGTATTCTCATAAAAAATTATATTTTTTATATTTCCCCTAATATTTGAGATCTTTAATAACTCGAAATCGATCCTTTGCCTCTAAAATACAAATTATATTATTATTTAATTGATTGTATATGCTTGACCCTCTTTCAGGTTGATGAAGGTATTGAGGCCATGCTCTGCTGTTGGCTTCAGCAGCTACAGGAATTTGGTGGTCCTGAAGTCGATAAGCCTGACTTGTTAAAAGGTTCCATTGGTTCATTGAAAAATCTAGGCTTTCTTATACCCGGAGCATCAGGGCCAACACAAATCAATGGTTTAAATGGCAAAACTAGTTCGGGCTCAGCCAGTTTGGCCCGCCACAATCCAGCCTTATTGGATATGAGAGCACGCTACAATGGTGATTTAGTACAACTCAAAGAAATTCCACTCAACGGTTCAACCGAATTAAAATCCAAGGCCATGGACCTATTGGTTATGGCCCATGGTCTGCGCCATGAAAATATAAATCCCCTTATTGGTTGGTTATCCGATCCTAATCGCACGGCCATGGTGTTCGATTATTGTTCACGGGGCTCTCTGCAAGATGTCCTCATTATGGACGAAATCAAATTGGATTGGTCTTTTCGTTTGAGTTTGCTTACCGATTTGGTGCGTGGCATGCGTTATTTGCACACCTCACCGTTACGTGTTCACGGCACATTAACATCACGCAATTGTGTGGTCGATGCACGTTGGGTACTCAAAATAACCGATTATGGTTTGCCTCAATTCTATGAGGCTCAGGGCTTGCAACAGACACCAAGGACGGCCAAAGAGATGCTGTGGTGTGCACCCGAACTATTGAGGGCCGTAAAACCACATTCACACCACAATCATCATCATTCACGTATGGTGTACACGCAAGCAGGTGATGTCTATTCATTTGGTATTATCATGCAAGAGGTTGTGGTGAGGGGTGAACCCTATTGTATGCTGTCATTGTCGGCGGAGGAGATAATAGCGAAAATTAAAAAGCCGCCACCGCTAATACGGCCATCGGTATCGAAGGGTGCTGCACCACCAGAAGCAATAAATATAATGCGTCAGTGTTGGGCTGAACAGCCGGAAATGCGTCCAGATTTTAATTCGTGAGTATTGATTAATTAGCAATTTAGAAAATCATAATATAAATTTTCAAAAGTATTTAAAACATTTTAGAAACATATGTTTAGAATAATAATTTTAAATAGTTCAAAATATAAAATTAAATTTGTTATAATTATTTTATTTACATGTTGTCATTACGCCCTAATCCATTAGCATATAAATGCAAATATTAAAAAATAAACGTTGTTTTTATGATAATTTCATATTGATTTCCCTATTTATTGCTTCTTCTTCATTTCCGTTTTCAAATATGCACTCACACTACTACACACACACACTCTGTTCCCGCACTTATTGCGGACTGTGTTGGACAAATGTTAACACAACTGATTGATTGACGATGTCAATGTCGTCGCTATAAATATAAAAAAAAAACTATCCTGATGATGACGATAATAATGGTCCTGGTATTGCCATAAACGATGACTGCATGTGATAACCTCCGCAAATCAAAACGGAACAGAGTTTATGAACGTTTCAAGTTATTAAATCATGGAAGGAAAGTAAATTTCGTCGATACAATGTTTCAAATGCTCGAAAAATATTCCAACAATTTGGAAGAGCTGATACGTGAGCGTACCGATCAATTGGATATGGAACGTAAAAAGACTGAGCAACTCCTAAATCGAATGTTGCCAAGGTGGGTGATTTGTAAAGTGAACTCAAAACAACGAATTTTGAATATATTTTTGCATATTAAATTTCAGTTCTGTGGCTGAAAAATTAAAAATGGGCTTGGCCGTTGAACCAGAAGAATTTTCCGATGTGACAATTTATTTCAGTGATATCGTTGGTTTTACAACGATAGCTGCCCACTGTACCCCGGTGCAAGTAGTCGATCTGCTAAATGATCTTTATACGATTTTTGATGCCACCATAAATGCGTATAATGTTTACAAGGTAAAACGTGGATTAAAACCATAGAAACTATAAACAATTTATTTTCATACGCTTCAACCTTAATCGATCGATAAAAGCGTATTAGAATGAAACTTTGAACGTTGAAATGAAATGAACTGTTTCTAGGTTTTCCAAATTAACAACTCTCTTTCATTTTAAAAGGTCGAAACAATCGGCGATGCTTATATGGTTGTGAGTGGCCTTCCTGTGCGGATACCAGATCATGCCGAGCAAATTGCTACCATGGCCCTAGATCTATTACATCAAAGTGGTCGCTTCAATGTTAAACATTTACCAGGAGTACCTTTGCAGCTGAGAATTGGATTGCATACAGGGCCCTGTTGTGCTGGTGTAGTTGGTCTAACCATGCCACGATATTGTCTGTTCGGTGATACAGTTAATACAGCTTCACGTATGGAATCGACAGGTAAGGGAATGAAAATTGTGTTTCATATGCCGTTTTGACTAAATACCGATTGTAGGTTCCTCCTGGCGCATACACATGTCACAAGAAACCCGCAATCGTTTGGAAGCCCGTGGCGGTTACATGATAGAACCCCGGGGACTAATTGAAATCAAAGGCAAAGGAATGATGAATACATTTTGGTTGTTAGGCAAAAAGGGGTTTGATAAACCCCTGCCAAATCCCCCACCGATCGGGTAAGTTTATGGAATTATCCACCAACTAATTATACAACTAACATTACTAGTCTTTTACTAAATGCGGCGGATTAATTTTTAACTATAACTATAGAGAATCACATGGGTAGGTATTTTTACAAAAATAAAATCCTAATTATTCAAAATAATGACACTTTCTCTCCCCTTCCCTTTTCTGTACCTTTAATTGCAGTTTGGATGAATCATTGATACGCAACTCCATTACCCTGAAAGCTCAGGCAAATAAATCACGCAATAGTACAAATCCCTCGTCCAGCCAATCATCATCCCTTGCGGGAGAATCCGTCGAAGTGAAAGTAGAAATAACACCACCCACAAATGTGGAAGTTTCATCGCCCAACCTACCCAATTCATATTCGCTGGATTCAAATTCGACCACAACCATAAGTCCCAACATGACATTGTGTCCGGAATTCCCCATTAAGACGCCCACAACATCACCACAACCAAGAAAAATAACCGATTTGGCAACAGATAATCTCCTGAATCCGAACAATTTTAATCGTTTGCCATCCTCGACGGCTGGATCTTCGTCCAGGTTATATAAGAAATTGGAAGAAATGATGGATCTTAGTTCACCTTACAATCACTATAAATGCCTCAGTCCAAGTGAAAGTAACCTCACCCAATTTTATGATGGCAAATATCTGTACAGTGGTGGTGTTGGTCCAGCCGCCAACACACAAAGCAATAGCGGCAATTTACCAATCCAAACAAGTCGATTTGAGAAACCCGGCTCATCGCGTTTGTTGCGACGTCAATTTAGCCTGGATCGTGATGATACACACTCGAAATCGGAACATCACCACCATCAACAACATCATCAGTCTTCCTTACAATCCAATCACGCCATGTCGTTGTCGAACAAGTCTTCAATGCTCGAGATTCCTATACTACATGATACCTCAAGAAGTCCCAAGGGGACTATAAATCGAATCCATAAACAAAACTCAAATTCCATAGCGCAGGATTTGGAGAAAATCGAGGAGATACCATTATCGCCGGCTTCGTCGCAGCAGCACAGTAGTTTAGATAGCAACATGAATCGTAGTCCACCGTCCACAGTGGATGCCCAATCGCCACCTCCGCCGCCGTCGACAGCACCACTACAAACAGGGATGACCGGAAAGTCGCCGAGAAGAATTGCCGGGGGATATCTCTCGTCCACATCGCCACCCACTTTATTATCAGCACCAACATCACCGGCCCCTTCGAGATCATTGAATGGTGGTCTGCCCCTGCGCGACAGTGTTATCATGGAAAGCCCCACCACAGATGCCTCATCAACGGCAACAACCACGGCTTCAGTTAACTCCAACACCACAGTTCCCATGGAAGATCATAGCAATATAAAGAAACCTGAAATTACTCTCAATGTGGAGGCTCTACTGAGTAGGTAGGATACGGTTTAAATTCTTCATCTATTGGAGAATCGTATAAAACATGTCCATCTGCAATGATAAGGTTTTGAAAAATTAAAATTATGGCTGTTAAAAGATTCTGCCACAACTACAGTAGTTTGAACAGAAAAAAAAACATTATACTGGACAGGTTCGAAATAAAGTAAATTTTAAACATTCCTACACACATACAATGACTTCATGGATGGCAAGAGGTATCTCTTGAAAATTTTGGAATAAGTATGCTGTGGCGATTTGATATAAAACTCCCCAATCAATCTTGGCATCAGGGACTTTGAGAGTCAAATTTGGATTTAAATTATATTTCAATTGCCATAAAATTGTATTTTATTGTTATTATAAGACTTGCCAAAATAATTAAATTAATTATATATGCATACGAGTACATAAATAATTACCATTACGACTTAAATTGAAATCAGAAAAGCTTTATTATAAAACAAAAGAGAATGAGTATGAAGTAAATCGAATGACTATGATGCTGGTGTACCTCATGTTGTAGTACAATGTTGTGTTTCTCGTTTAAAAAAGAATTATCATATTTATGCTATTTGTTAGAATTCGTATTAACCACTAAAAATATATAAATTATGAATTGTAGTTGAATTGGTGAAAGTTTGTAGTCGGAGTAGTTTAGTGAAAAATAGACATAGATAAAAGTGTGTATATGGGTGTGAATGCTCCAACAAGATTAAGATTCCACAAAAAGCATACATCTATATTTCTTTTCGGAAAGTCTAAAGTAAATCATGCTTCGCATATTATTTAAAGACTGTAATATTTGGTTAAATTCTTACCACTTGCTGTCTTTTATATCGATGGGAGGTATATGGTAAATGTTTCAATTACCTAGTCTTGCATCCGATGTTGGCTGCTCTGGAGGAATGAAATCAGCCCCTTATTAAACCGTTATGTAAAATTCCGATGGATTTGAATAAAGTGGATTGTTAGCATGACGATTATTGATGACTTCTTCAGAGTCACCGGCGTCTCTGTATAATAAAAAATATAAACAGGAATGTATTTCAATTTATCCAAATAAAAGGTAATATATACAATTTTCAGATAAACTGGAATGAAAAATATAAACAGGAACGTATTTCAATTTATTCAAATAAAAGGTCTACTGTGTCTCTTGTTTCTCATATCTGTTTTTTTTATAAAAATAAATCTTGTATAAAAACATTTCCTGCAGATTTTATTTTATATTTTGTTTTATTTATTATTTTTTAATAAATTTGTAGTGACTACAGTATTCTCTCTTATTTTAATTGTTTATAGTATGTTTACATTGTACCGGATTTTATTAATCCAGTAGATCTACTGGATTGGCAATTCCATTACATCTATGCCAAATAAATCCTCACAGACCCGGCAAAAAGTTCTACGTAAATTTTCAATAAACAAATACCTTACTTCAAAATTTTAATATTCATCAAAAACCCACTTCCTTACAAAAAAGAATTCATTAAAATTCAAAACATCAGATAGGAAATAATTACACTAATTTACAAAGACATTACAACACAAAGTAATAAACAAAAAAATAGAAAAAAATAAAAATGAGGTGTTAGTTTCCTTTAATTCACATGACAATCGTTAACAAAAAACAAAACAAAACACTAAGTAATACCAACAAATAAAAATTTATAATACAAACAAAAAACCCCATCCTCATCCCGGTCATTCAATGCTAGAATTCTCACCAAAAACATAAACTCTTAGAAAAATAAAATAAAAAATCATATATATAGTCAATGTTACTTGTTAAGATTTTAATTGTTAAGACTTAATAGTTTCCTTATATCGAATATTTCCTTTATCCTTTGCATGTATCCGCATACATATATGGATATACGCACAAATTACAAACAAAACCAATGTGTAAGTCTTTGTAAGATCCAAAAAAAAAAATTAATAAAAGGTATGCCTGTTTTTAAAACTACCATAAATAATAAACTTTAGTTAACAAGCAAATGTGTGTATTACTCTTAAAAAAACAACAACTACAAAATATAAAAAGAAACCAAAGATATAAAAAATAAAATCTAAAAAAAACATAAATATGAGTTTTTTGTATTGTCAACAACAAAAACTATAAACTAAAACTTAACCTAACTTTTTTATATATATTTGAAATATAAGCCAAAGAATTGTTAAACCAAATAAAATGTTTTTCTATTTATTAAGTTACCGGAGAAAACGAAGCCAATAAAAACAGTCAACATACCAATTGACGGTCATTGGGGGCGCCAATGAATGGCTTAAATCATTGCATTATGTCTTCATTGGCCCTACAACCCACTACTATACATAACAAAAAAACAAACCCACCCACCCATTTTAACACTTCTGACCTGCAAAAGTAACAAAAAACAAGCCACTCGATTCATTTTTTCCGATTTTAAAAAGTTAGTAAAAAAATAACCCTTAAACAAATGAAACTAAAAATATATTTAAAATAAAGATGAAATAAATTCCTTAATACGAAAAAATTAAGAATAAAAAAGAAGAATAATTGTAACCCATATTTAAACTGAAAATTACACAATAAATAAAAAACAAAAACACTAACATCGTAGATGAATGAACAATAAACGATTGTAGTTTTTATTATAAAAGGAGATTATAATAATAATTAATATTTAGGAGATGATATGGACCAAAAACAGTTTTTTCTGTTTTTCTGGACGCTCAATTATGAAATTTTACACACAGATAAGGGCTTGGCCGAAGAATAAGCATATTTGATAGGGTTAATATTTAATGGGTCCAATGG
Organism: Musca vetustissima; assembly: GCF_032173495.1. Classification (NCBI taxonomy): domain Eukaryota; kingdom Metazoa; phylum Arthropoda; class Insecta; order Diptera; family Muscidae; genus Musca; species Musca vetustissima. The sequence goes on from NW_026882330.1 coordinate 34,253, forward strand.
ACATAGACTTTTGTGTAAAAATGACAAAATTTGTATTCTATGGCATATATGGACATATACCCGAAAAGTTGATAGTATATCCTAGAGGAGTGGTTAACCTTTAAATAGATAGCATTTTTTTGTGCTATCTTGTCAGATGCAGGAGTTTTTCTTAAATGCTTACAGGTATCTACGTATTCTGATATTGTTTAGTATTACTATTACCACATTAGAGGGTATACATTTGGAGCTGATGGCAAGGATATTTTGCAGGAAAGTCCGGTTATGGTCATCTAGTCGCTCTAGACGCCACAACTAATCAATATTTAGCCACCTGGACAACTAATCAATGTGTAGCGGATCAAATGGAGAAGACCTGATTCGGTAAAGATGACGCAGAGAAACTGGTCGGCCCTGTCCAACTATAATGCTCCGCTCACTGGTTTATAATTATTTTTAAATTTTCACCTCAAAATTTTTTTTTACACAATTGGTCTGTTCCCATACTGCAAGAATCTACTACTTTTAACTACGATAAAAAAAATTGTAAAATATAGTAGATTCTTGTAGTACTGGAACAGGCCAAATTAGAACAGAACAGATTTTTAATTATTTCAAAAACGTATCATTATTTCTTTTAATAATTTGACAACAACATTGCCCGATCACCACAACGGACGTCAACACCGAAAGGACGTCAAGGCTACAAAAGCAAATTTTAGAGCCGGAATTTAATTAAAGGTTTTTCGATTCTGGATACTGTAGTTCTTCTCATAGAAGACCAGTAGGCATTCTATTAGAGTATCAATATCTATTCTCCTGGAAATTCAAATCTCATTATATTCTTAGAACAGATGGTCGTCCAATAAGTTTTCCCTTTACATTTCGATTAGATTTTAAGAAAAAAAAAACAAATTACTTTAATTAATAGCTTTACATGAAATATTTATATATTTTACTTTGTATTATCATAACACAATATTTTAAACTTACAAACCCCCCTTACAATGTCTTAATAATATCCTTGACAATGGAACGAAATAGTCCGGTCAATGTACATTCATAACGTCGCAGTGACAATTGACGCAAGGCCAAGAGTAAAGAACCAAAACGCAACCAATTTGACTGTTGAGCTGTGTAGCGGGCCAATGCCAACAATGCATTGTTGCTGTAGGACTCCAAGAGTGAGGCACACTCCGAATTTAAGGCATATTCTAAAAAAGTAAAATGAATATTATACCAAGTTACCACAACAATTATCTCCGCCTCCTCCTTACCCCTGCGGCATAGAATAAGCGTCTCAAGAAAATTCAATTCCATTACATCGGCGTTGATTTGTTTCGCTTCGTTGATGATGCGTTGCAAGGCCACATCACCGCAGGCTTCAAATACGGCCGAGATGTCGAGTGTCCAGTGGGATGCCCTCAACACAAAACATTCACTCCAAACCAAATGTAGAATGGCCTCCTGTTGACAGCGGGACAGTGTACGGAATTGTTCATTGCTCTTGGCCTGACGTAAACAGGTTACCAGAATTTGAGCCAACATTTGAAAATTGAAAGCACTTTCATTTGATTGTGGTGACAACGATGAACTGCTCAGCCTGCTCGAACACGGTGATGGGTCCGACGATGACATCGAATAACAGTACATCACTCTTGAAGAATAACTTAAACGTTTTGTGGTGTTGACTTTTACAACTGATTTTGATGCTTCCGGTGAATAATTTAAAAAGTTCGTTGCATTTTGATGCCTCGGACCTCGTTCTTCTTGCACGGCCTGGACATTCATGCCCACCTTCAGACATTGTTGAAATCGACAAAATGGACACCAATTCCTTCGGGCCTTATCAATGATACAGTTTCCTTTTCCGGCTATACAGCTGTAGGCGGTTATGTTGCCCTTGCGGACACTGCGCTTAAAGAAACACGAACAGCCATCACAACAGATGACCCCATAATGTTTACCCGAACTTTGATCGCCACAAACCTGACAGAGTAACAACTTTTGATGCGACAAATCCATATCCGTTAAAGGATATTTTAATCCGCTTGTTTGTGTTTTATGTGCCATCTTCGAGCTTAGACTGAAATATCCTCCGCTCTTTGCTAGAATATTTATAGACATTTTAGCCACAGTTGAATCGCTGGCTGACCGTTTGATTAAATATTTGCTTATCACTTGGTTTTGTTAACCGCCAATGCATTGGTCAAATAATTCGATACACGTGACAGGTCATGTCAAAGGACGATGAGTTGGCACAAATGATATGCAAATCAACAAATCAAATGTTTAGGTGTTACGCCTTTTATTGACCAATTATATGGCCACCAAGTCGTACTCTGTGTATGATTTCGATTTGATGACCAATGTTGGGGTGGTGTTGACGTTTTCGGGGAAGGCATGATTCTTGTGTTAAAAGAAAAAGGATATTTATTATATAGACAACTAAAACTGAATAATTGTTACTTATTTTATTTTTCTAAATTCAATAACGAATTTGCATAGTCAACAATTCTTGAGCATTTTGAAGCAAGTATATGACGTTGCTCACGTATACTCCACCCTATTATTCTGTTATCCTCCAATAATTGTCTGAGGTTAACAATCAAATCGACACCTTAACACTTAAACGGTAAACTCATTCTGCTAGTTAAATAAACTATTATCTGTTATCGTCATTGGTGGATGTGGGTGTGGAAGTGGAAATGAACAAATCTATTTATTGTTGAGTTGAGGTAAACATTGAATGACCAGAAACTTTTTAACAAATCCTAATTGATAAATACTTAGAATGTCATAATTGTAATAGGAAGTAAATAGACAGATTAAAGAAATTTCTAAAAAAAAGTATTATATTTGGGTGGGAATCAGAATTTTAGAAGGATCTAAGAAAAACATGGCTGTAAAATACATAATTGTACTGTAAAATACATAAACGTAAACAGGAGACAATTATCATTTTTTATATTAATTACAGAGGTAAAGTTTTTTCTTTAAAGTCTCTAAAGTCCACAAATAATTGATATTTAAATATTAACTTTTTAACACTAATCAAATTCAAATTCGAAAATTATAATTGCAATTAACCAAAATTCGAATATTTCATTTGAATTTAAAATTATTATTAAAAATATATTTGTATTTAAAATTATTCTATTTGTATTCGACAAAAAATCCAAACTTTTAATTAGAAAATTGCAATTTGAAGTAAAATGATCAAAAGTTATTAAAATAGTAATTTTTAAACCAATTTCACTTTTAAGTCCTCCCTCTCTGTGGAAGGTGTCAGTTTCTACATTGGATACAGTTTGTGTTATTATGAAAAATAACAAATGTGTAAAAAATAGCAATATATGTAGCCCTTTAAAACAATACAATTAACATGAAGTGTCTTCAATAATCTGCTATAATCTTTTATTAATAGAAATTGTTTTCGATTTCGGCACAGGAAAAGTTTAGTTTAAGTTAAGTTATTTATTCAAATTGATAATCGAATGATGTATTTAGTACTTCAAAATGTTTGAAATTAATTTTAAAAATATAAAAAATTGAATTTTCAAATAATTTTAACGACCTAGGTAGTCTCCAATGTGGCCGATAACCGCTTTTATCGATAAAGTTCATAAGATGTGAACCGGCCTATAGCTCCAGTCGATTTCGCCAAAATAGGGATTACGTAGTCTAGCGCAAAAGTCGACTTTAAGACCTTAAGACTTTTAAATTTTTTTTTCTCTTTAAATACTGAAGGAAGGTCCTCCTCCAGCTTGTCCACTTTCTTTTAAAATTGAAGGTATAGGACCATAAACCATATGTAACGAGATTTTCTTATATTTTTCGTTTAGTTCGATAGATGAACAAACTGGACTTTACAATTTTTGTCTTGGTGTGAAAAGTCGACTTTTTGATCTTCCGATTTTGTGGAACCTGTTCAAAATCGATTTTCAACTTTTACTGATTAATGCAAATTCGACTAAAAATTTCTTAATTGAAACCCCTTTCCATCATTTAAACTTTCTTTATATTTACGTAGGCTACAAAATCCGTTCGATTTAAAATGTCAATTCAATAGCATAAAAGTCAAGTAAATCGTATTCGTTAGGCTATTGACATTTAAGATCGAGTGAATTTCATAAAGAATTTCAGTGTGTGTCTCTACTAAATTTTTGATTAAAAGTTGATCTATAGGTACCTATTTATAAAATAATAAAAAAATTAACGCCGTCGATTAACAACGTAAAGCCGTCGATACAGTCAGTGTGGCTCGGTTTTCTAAGTGGGGTTCTCATTTAATCTTCATCCCACCTCATTCGTAAACAATTCGGTTCTCATTTTATCTCCATCCCACCTCATTCGTAAATTTTCGTTTAAACCACTTTGACTTCTTCTTTATCGGTCATTGTGCCTTCTTCTCCCATTCGTTAGCAGGCGGAACGTTTTTAATTTTTTCTCTCCTTCACTAAGGTACATCTTTGTTTGTTTTGATTCATCCACGTGCGGATGCGGTGGATGCGAGTGCTTCTAGTGAATTAATTCCCAGCCTACTCTTTAAGTCTAATCCTCCATTATGACCAATTCCACCGAAATTAGTCACAGTTATAGGGAAAATGCATGTGAATTGGAGCTGCATGTTAAGAAGGCCAATAGAGAAGCTGCGGGTGGTCCCACTGGTAGGTTTGTGGAGAATATAAGAAATTGTGATATTTTCATAGAAGACTACCATGTCCTTATCTACTTGGATGTACAGCTGTACAAGTAAGCTTAAACAAAATTAATTTTTAAAATTTACTGTAATTGATTATTGTGTCTCCACCAATTCCAGATTTCGTTCAGCACGTCGTTTTGATCTAAAGGACTTAAAAAATATTACATTCAAATTTAATTCCAAAGACAATGTACTTACTGTTAACCTTCCCTGCTTACCGCTAACTGAGGAGGAACATCCCGAGAAAAACTCGGAAGAAAATAAAACAAAGATTGTAGAACGTCCCTTAGATTTGTGGAAATTGAAGAGAATCACCGATAACTGCCTGCTAAAAATTGATGATAACGCGGAGCTATTGCGGCCCGAGGGATCATATGGTTATGGATTTGCTAGTAAATTCCATGGACGAATAAGAAGTTTTGACGTATGTTTTGGAGCATTTCAACTATTGGGCTTATACCTTAACTAAATTTGTTTATTACAGTGTGATTTGGACACTATTTCTCGCATGCCTGAGCCAGATCGAGTGAGCCCTCTGCAACGTCTAATAGACAGAGATATTGATGAAATGAAAAACTTTTGTCGTGATCAATACAAATTGAATTTCGTAGAGTTACAAGTTCCTGATGGTCTGGATAATCCCATGCAATATACATTTAATTTTAAAGGTATGACATTATTTCAATTATTATATTCCCATTGTCACTTTAATGAGGACGTTGTACCTTAAATGAATCTTCAAATGATTTCGTTCGTATTTGAGAATGAAAAAATTGCTCTCTCGGTGATGTCACATTTCAAAAACATCTGTATTCGTTAAGCTTTTAGCAAATTAAATTCAAATCAAATTACTTTTTTCGATAAAAACCTCAATTCAAGTGCTCTGGATCTGAGCAGTTCAGTTATGCAGTGAACTCTATATAATGGGGACATCCAATACAGTGAACTCTCATGTTAACACTCAAACTGACATTAAAGTATTGAAAATCGAAAATGTGAACAAATTCGAAAATATGAACTACTCCGGCATTAATTAGTTCATAAATTAATACCGTGGAATTACAACATACATATTTTCAACATTTCAGATAATACACTAGAACGTGATGAAGAATATTTACTACACAACCTGACGTCCAAGCCAGAGCTAATGGAAATGCCTGACCAATATGACCCCATGGAAATTGATTGCGGGCTCATAAGTATTTTATTGGCTATATGCTATGATGTTAGGTATGATATTGTTAGAAAGTCATATTTCTATTATATTTCATTCCATAATTTACCACTTTCAGATTTACATCGAATGAACCAAACTGCGAATCGGCATGGACTCGTAGCATTTTGTCCGCCACGTTAACCTATTTCGAGCCATTCACCTCACTAAAATCTGTCGTCATTAGTTTTATGAGACGTTCCCTTATCTATCCTTTATATCGCAATTATGAACTTAGCAGGCAATGCGTTGAAGATTGCGTAGCTGCATTGCAAAATAATTCCCAATGGATCCTCAAACAACTACTAATTACTCATGATTGTTTTAGCCTTAATGAACGTTCGGTATTCAATCATTATTACATTGAAGATTACATACGTTATGTTTCAAATCGAGAAATTTGCTCAAGTTCTCATCTGCAAATGTTGGCACATAACTTAAAAAATGTTTTATTCGATGTATTCAAAAAGAATTTGGGCTTGGGACTGCAAGAACTGGAAACGGAATTGCTGAAGGAATTGATAACCGATATTCACATTGCTGCTAGTTCGACAAGTGAAGATGAGTCTGTCGAAACGGAATCGGATACTTCTAGCAGCGACAGCAGCGATGATAGTGATAGTGACAGTGATGGTGATAGTGTAATAGAACAGAAAATGGGAAGTTTAAAATTGTAGGATCGCAGTTATGTAAGGTGGGTTATCGTTTTTCACATACAGTTGAAAATCCAACGGTGTATATCAATGAATATATAACAGTAAAATAATATTAATGCATATTTTTTCAAAATAAATGGTTATTTTTATAAATAGAACAATGATGCATTTTTCATTGAAATATACCCTTGTTTATTTCGACAATAAAATCGATTTTTTTATTGTAACTTAAAATAATTTTATTCCCAAAGCATATACCTCATTATTTCATTATTATGATATGTTTTACAGGCAATACAAATCAATTATTCATTCATTACATATCTTAAGAAAATCAAATTTCGTTGCTGTATTATATTTGGATAAATAGTTAATCACCCCTATTCTGTATGTCGTCGTCGACACGAAACGACGTCGAAGAGAGTCGTCTTTTGCAAATTGGTATTCCCTATGTCGTTGTCGACATTTATCGATAACTATTGAAACATTTTTGGTATTCCGTAACAATGTGTGACGACGACGATGTCGAAGATTTCTTCGTCATAGTTTTTGTTGACGACTGAAGCGTTTGAACTTTTTTTTTTGAAATTAAAAAAAAACATGACCGGACAAGAACAGGATATATCATTCTAGAATCTATTCAATACTTAATGCAAAATAAAGTGTAAATAAAGAAAAATATATGGGATCTATATATAAATCTAAACCGATATTTACCAATGTCAATGTCTATGTGGAAATAAAATTTCATCCCAATTGGATGGATTTGTTTTCCAAATTTCATCCCGTTCGGATCATAATGGTGGCATGTAACTTGTTTAAAATAATACATGAATGGAGGGACATGCATAAATCGACTGAAAAATAATTCTATGTACATACTATATACTAAAAAGTAACTATGGGTCTATCTCGTTTCTTTTTGGTCGTTGCAAACACATTTACCAAGACATAATGCCCTGTGCCACAGTGCGGTGAAGGATACAAACACATTTTTGCCCGAAAATATGCAACAAAATTTTTGTTTTTATTGATATTATCGATAAATAGTCGACATCGTCGCATGAGTGTTACAGAATACCAAATCAGTGTCGAAGTGATGTCGATGTCGATGCGAAGTGATGTCGAAAGAGAAACGTCGTCGACAACGACGACGACTTACGGAATAGGGGTGAATGAATATGTCATTTTCAAAATAACCATGGACTAGCATTTCCAAAACTAACAATTTCTCAACAATATTTTCCAATAGAATGCGGAATTTTTTAAGTCGTTGCTGGTATGACAATATGGAACACTAATGAAAGAATCTAGGTAAGAAGGTATTCTAAAATGAATTGTATTTCTTAGTAGTGCTAATTTTGGCGATATTGCGGAAAGATAAATAAGAAACATTCTTGCTATTCGCTTAACAACACCACTCTTCATAGGTGGACATCTTATTATCCTATTCCAAAAATGTTTGTAAGGGACTATTGTATAACAATGCTCAAATAATCAAATATCCTCTACGAACAATGTCAATGATAAAAATTTCAAAATCTGCAAAACCAAAACGTGATGAAAATGAATGAAACTATCTTCTACAACATTCTGCCGTCAGCATTGCCCGACGACTGTCGCATTAATCTTTTATATAATTTTGATATTTATTAGACGAGAATTTTAAACGTATTGCCATTTAAAAAGGAGTAAATATCATTCCATTATGCGTAGAATACAATGACCAAGTTAAAACCAGAATTTATGTTGGGTTCTCACTCTTTTAAAATTTGACTTTCAAATCTTGTTTTCCCGCAGACTATTCCTTTTTGTATTTCCGGTAATTTCATTAAAACACTGTTAGATTATTTTTGGATGGTTTTTTTTTATTATTATTTCGAACTTAGATTTAATTGTCGTTTGCACGTGTAAAACTAAGCAAAAGTAAAGCTAAAAATTATACAATGCCTTTCATGTGGTTAAAAATAAAGTAAAAAAGGAGGGAGTTATACCATGATTGGAATAAATACATGAATTCGTTCATTTTTTGGGGAAGACAAGTAGATTGATAGACATACAAAAATAATACAGATTTAATAGAGATTTATATACAAAAAATCATATAAAAAACAAAGATATGAAACTGAAAATGAACATTATACTTAAGACTATTAAGAGTTATTATTTTTTGTTTTGTTTTTCTTCTCTTTTTCTAAATAATGGCTTTATTTTCTGTTTTAGGACAAAAAACATTACAGTACACATTGTTTGGCCAATTTCATATTTCTTTTTAGGTTTATTCGTTAATTACATTCTGGCACTTTACTACAGCTATTATTTTTTTATTTTAATTTCATTCACTCTTCATTTTTTTCATTGCTTGATTTTTAGATGATTTGGATATGGTTTAACCAATTGTTGTTCTCTATTGTTCTTATTTATTTCGAATTACAAAAAAATTGCTATGTAATTATCATAATTATATATTATAGTATATATGTATGTGTATATATATATATATTGGGAATTCGTTTCTTAGTTTTCGTTTTTAAATATTTACATTAAAATTTGTTTTTCAAACCTATTTACTAAGACACAACTAGGATTTCATGTTTTTGATTTTGAGTAGAAATAATAGAAATACGATGACAAAAGGATTTCCAGGAAATCCACTTATTTATCGTTTAAAACCGCTACAGATCTGCAAGGAAGTAAAAAAATATTTAATTAAAATATCATGTTAATTTGTATAATATTTCAACTTACTCATTGTCTCTTGCTGAATATCAACCTTGTACGATGGATTATCATAGGCGGCATCACTCTTACGGGGTGGGGTTATGGAAGCGGTTTGATGGACACGCCTTCTTGTCAGTATCAGTAATAACACTAAAGTCGACATAATAGCTAAAGCTGCAACAACTGAAACAACCACCAATGGTCCATAGTAATCTCCCACAGGCTGATCGACACCAGCATGTAATAGTTTACCTAGAGGAAAACAAATGGCGTTAAAAGTGAAATCAAATAGTAATGAAATTAAATGAAATCCCTAATATCTGGAAAATTAATTTAAAAATATTTTCTTGTCTGTATACACTAAATTAGTTTTTATAAAGAACTTCATTATTACCAATGTCTCCAAAGAAGGCTTGAATCCTTTGGTAAGCAGTTAAAACTTTAGAAAAATTACATTAACATCTTAAATAGAATTAACATATCGAATTCCCAATATTTTTCAACTTACCAGTTTTACCCGGTGCAGCATTGCCACCTGGTTTGGTAATGAAGTTGACAACATTACTCTTCTTAATCTTGCCATTGGTCATGTACATCTCCAACCATAGACGATATTTAGTGCCAGGTTTCAAATCCATAATCAGTGTACCCGTTGAGCTGTCTCTCTTGGCTACCTTGAACACACTTGAGTCCTCCTTACCCGAATCACTTTGATATATAGCTCTATAAATATTGACATATTTATCTTCGGGATATGGTACACCACTCCATGTAACTTCAACACTTTGGGCCTTGATCTTGGTAACATTGACGGTAACATCGAAAGCAAATACATCCACCTTTGGACTAGTGCGAACCTTAATCATATGACCAGCTCTCATCTCAGCACCATGGCCAGGGAATGGTATGTAGTAGAGACCGATTTCATAGCCAGTATCGGGTTGCAGATTCTCGATGGTGTATGAGGTAAGGGAACGATGTATCAGCGGCGAGGATGAGTAAATCATGCCAGTCAATTCCTTATATCTCAACTGGATACCATCAACATAATCCAAGTGATCATCGGAAAGTTTCTTCCACGTCAAATGCAACCAAGTCGAGTTACTTTCGCTGACATTCAATTCTGGGTCTTCAACAGATTTGAAGATATCTTGGAAGTCGGGACGATAATCGGATGGTGGTGGAGGTGGGGTAATCGTTCTTTCGGCAGGTGTTTTGACAGTGTAAATTGAGCTTGTGGGCTGGGAATTCAAATCTCTCAAAATTAGAGTAATTTTGATTTTGTACAACGAATTTGGTTCCAAACCAGGCAAGTCGAATTCCATTTGCGATGTGGCAATTAAGTCTTCTGGTGGGGCAAATATTTGTTGTTCCCACTTAGAAGTGTCGTTACCAGGTCCATTGGTATAACGTAATTCCACGCGGCCATGTAAATTAACATAGACTTGGGGAACGGTGAAGACAATGCGAACCGTGCGGGCATCAATGGCTTCCAGAGTGTGTACTTCAATATCGGGTTGTAAGTTATTGAAACCTGAATGAATGGAGGAAATAGTAAGGAATTAATATGATTTACAACTTATATTCGCTATATCACTGTTGGGGGGTCTGGACTCCAAACTAAAAGCTTTTCTACAGGCAAATATTTCGGGTAACAATGGAAGGGGCTTACCACTCCCACTAAGTGGTCTCACTTGTGTATTTACAAAATGTTAATGTGTGTGCTGTGGTGTTGAGTTGTGTGTGTGTGTGTGCAGAAATGTGATTGATGTGGAATGACCATCACCCATGTTCAATGAAAGTAGAGCAATAGAAGTGGTTTTTTGATTTGGAATTAGTAACAACTACTCAATGGGTTGAATGCAATGGAAATGTGGAAGATTAATGCAAAGTATTGATACAGATAGAGACAGAAAGAGAATTAGGGGTTTAAAATCAACCTGTTTTTTGGGTCTTCGTTACAGCACCATGCTCCGAAGATTGTGTCTGCAGACCGTTAGCAGTTGTTGTTGACGCATGTCCGGCATTATGGCCGAGATGAGTGGGTACTGGACCCACACCGGGTATAACAGGATAACCACCATACGAAACCGGATGGCCATCGACAATGGCAATACCATGACCTGGCGGTGGAGGTGGTAGGCCACTATGAACAATGGGGACATATTGAGGCGCCTGTCCTCCGGTACCACTTGTGTTGACATGCACAAAAGGTCCTTGGGGTGCATTTGCACCATTCTGTATGGCTGGATTGACATTTTGCTGTAGATGTTGTAGAATGTGTTCGATACGAACATGTGGTGGTAAATTTGATTGACCCAACTTGCCGCCACCTGGTACTCCTGCTCCTATTATATTAAACAGATCCGATTGACTTGTGGGTGCTGGAGGTTTGCCTTGAGGTATACCATTGGGATTTAGATCATATTGTTCATACGGATTAAAGGCTTCGTTGTGATAGAAAGGCCCATAAGGTCCTTGTGGGCCAGGATGTTGTGGTGCCAGATTTTGATTGTAATTCACACTGTCATATGGCGAAATGGCCACTCCACCGGGAGTTAAATGAACAGGAACATAACCAGGTCCTAGACCGGGATGCTGATGCACGGGTATATCATCCTCTTGCTGTTCGTGGACATCATATTTGACATCATTTTGTTGAGGTTTAACTGGAACGGGAGCTTTCTTCCCATGTTTATCATGTTTTTCGTGTTTCTCATGTTTTTCAGTTTTATAATCGAAACCGAAGGGTGGCGCCGCTGCACTACCTTTAGGGGGCTTACCATCCAATGTGGGATAGAATGCATTTGTTGTTGTTGGCTTCTTTTCTGTTTCGTCGTTGCTAACACCAATAGTGGCGGCGACAGATTCATGTTTTTTGTTGGCATTTTCCATTTGTGGGTGTTCTGAAGGTTTGGCCGTGAACATTTGTTTGTTTATTTTTTTTTTGTTTATGTACAAATGCAAATTATTTTAATGAAGCGCATTAGTTTTTAAAATAATGAATAATTATGTGAGTGCAGAATACAAATAATTAAGATAATTTCAATAATAAATTTCACGTTTTCGGTTACCCGATACATTGAAATTATCCATTATTTAAAAAACGTAAATAGATAAAAAATAAGAAGGCAGGAAACAAAATAGGAGAGAGGTTTCGTAATTCAATTAGTTTTTTTAAGATCAATTAATGACGATTATTTTTAGAGGAAAGGCAAAGACAGGGTAATAGAGCGAGAGAGAGCATGATTTACGTATGAAAATGACCTGATGGATGCTTGACATTTAATGAAACTACAATAGACATTATGACATGGCGTTATCATGCTTGATCCGTTTTTAAATTCAGGCAGACGCGGTTTCTGATAATAAGAAATTTGATCGGTGTTCGAGTCTTTCTTCTTTTCTTTGTCACACTTAAATGTTTACCCACAACAATAGCAATATCATTGCTCTACTCAAACAAAGCATATCCAATTTGGTCCTCGGACCTTTTTCAGCATATTAGTGAAAATATTAAATAGAAAAACAACACATTCAAAGTGAAAAGCGTCATTCATTTCATGCACCCCTTGAAAGAAAAGCTCTGAAATGTTGTTTTTGCAACTGTCATATTTACCATTGTGTCCCAAGTGTTCCTGTGAGGCTTCCTCCTCTTCCTCATCCTCTTCGTGCTGTTGGCCACCGTGATAGGGTCTCTCAGTTTGATTGGGTATCGGAGCACAAGCCCAATGTTTGCAACATTCATCGTCGGGTATGGGTAATAGGCGGGCCTGTGCCCGATGACAAGGTAAATCGGCGGGTGGCAAAGCCAAAACGGGGGGACAAGCTGGACGACATTCTACTTTACCGTTTTCACAATAACAATGTTGGTCACAACCTATGGGAATGTTATGTCGGAATGCATATTGCATATGGAAGTTAAGGGTTAGTAATTGTTCACACAAATTATATGATCGGAAAGCTTATGCCAGCCAATGAAAGCTTGGTGTATGACTTACCGGTTAGATTGGTGGGTATTTGGGACCAATTCTCAAATTCTTCACCACGATATTCGCAGGTGCCATTGTCGACGCAACGCATACTATCTGGACAACAATTGGGTGCAATGGGTTCGAAGTTGGCCGGTTCAGGTTCCCAGCGTAAACAATGTGGGTTCAGAACGTCCAAACCAAATGAGGTGGGACACTGCAATTTGGCACAGTGAACCCCCTCGGCGGTACACAAACACAACTGTTCACAGCCATCGTGAAATTGTTTACCTTCAGCATACATCTGGCCCTTATATTCACACGAACCCTGACCGCCAGCACCATCGATATCGCGGGCCTCTTGGAAGCCATAACCATCATCACCAATGGAATTGTGGGCAGCCGATGGTGATGGTCTTTGTTCGTGATCATCCAATGTGACATCGCAGAATTCCAGCTGGCAGCATACGTCTTTGGGATCTTTAACGAAGACACACTTGTCGGGACGAGTGTGGTTGCGTTCGGGGCAACGGGGTTTGCAGTTCATAATGCCGCCCTCATCACAATGGCAAATTTGTTCACATCCAATTTCCAGACGCTCACGGAATTTATAAATACCACCATTGAAGAAGCAGTCGGGACGTGTTTTATGTATGGATGCTGCATTTGTGTATGTGTTGTTGATGTTGTTGTATTGGTTCGTATTGGTATTTAGAAGCAATGCAAATGATGACATGAAATGAAAATTACACAGATACAAATAACGTGAATGTGTGGAACTAAACGAATCTAAAGAGTAGCCTACAACTACATACACTTGTATTGTAGAAGTTATAATAAAGGCATCTAAGGTTAAAGAGAACCCCCCTCTCTTCTAACGATATTGTCTACTGTTGTTGTCGCTGTTCAAGTACCTACCATTCATAGCTTCATCAGTATGCATTGTAGACTGTGTGGGCAGGAAGCCTTCTTCACTTGTAGAACATTCCATTCGGCTGCAACATTCGTCATCTTCGACATCAATTTCACGGCATTTCCTTGTCTCGTCTTCGTCAGCCATCATCGTTGCCATTGTGCCACGTTTAAAGGTTTTGCCCTGGCATCGAGGTGAACAAATCCATTCACCACGATTACAAGTACAACGTTCATCACAGCCACGTTCCATATTTTCGCCATTCTAAAATTGGTGGGCATAGACAGACCGACAAAGAAACAAACAGAAAGACAGACAAAGAAAAAAAAAACAATCAGTACATAAATTTCAAAAATTGAACTCGTTACAGTTGTTTGGCTTTCTAAAGAATTGCATTAGATGGTGTTGTCTATTTTCTTAAGGGTATGTGAATGTGTGTGTGCAAATTGTTTAAAAATATTACTTTTTGTTGTGGTTAAACTAAAATTAGAAGGAAGAAAATTTCCAGAGCATGGCGTTTGTAGTCTGAAATTGTTTAAATAGAACTTGCGACAAAAACTGTTTAATCACATTCTGTCAACCATCCATAAAATTTGGATTTTTTCACTTGAATTTGTCATTATAATGATATCATTATCATTCCAGACTTAAGTTTGCAGTTTTTTGTGTGAGGAAAATTATTGTTAATGATAGAAAAATACTCGGTTAATACGAGAGAAAAAAAGACTTAAGACACAAACATATGTATGAAAGACGACGAATATACACTTTTACTAAGAATTCCAAAAGTGAAAAGATTTAATAAATATCTAAAATACAGAAGTGGGGAGTAGTCTTTTCCACAGATTGAGACCCAATTATAAGGAAATTTAGAATATTTTTGAGTGTTTATTTAGGGCTCATTTTAATGAAAGTTCTGCACAAGCTTAAAAACTTTGTAATAATAATCTTTATATCCTGAAACATGTATGTAAAATGTATTTTTTAATAATAGAAATTAATTGATATTTTGTGGTCATCTAATAATAGTACCCTGCAAGAATGGTTATGAATAAATATTCCTCAAAATGTGGTTGAGCTTTGTGATAATTTCCATATAAACTTTTGAAAGTTATTAAAAATCCAATGTACACTTGTTTTACTACAAGTTTTCATTTCATTATTTTTCAATAAATATTTGGCTAGTACAATTGCAATATTGGCAACTGTTGTTGTTACAGAATATATACTTCATCACTAGGTTAACATGTTACTTTATTTGGTTATAACAAATACCATTCTTGTCATTCTTTAAAATTTCGCGAAAAAGCAAAATTTTTAGAACCATTTTAAGTGAGTTCAGCAATTAATTCTATACACAAAAATAACCATTATTATTTTTATAAACAATCAATTAAATTAAAATAAAATAAATATTTACTCTCCCTAATCGTATGACAAAAAATAGTTGTTAACAACATATTTAATTGCCATGGCTAATTTATTGTTATGGGTTGTAGTGGCGTTGCGCGGTATTTCGATTATAATTTCAAATGAAACCTATAACCCAGTGAACCGTTTTTGTTTTAGTTGTACGGCATGGCGAAAGATAACAACTTAAGGTCATCTGCATCATCTCGCCAACACCAGAAAAAAAGACATGCAACAGTTTTCAGGCCATCTTTCATTAGCTGTTGTAATTGTTGTTACACATTTTGGTATTAGTCTGTCTGTGTGTGTGTCTCTAATTAGCTCTCGGCTTAATGATAAAATTAAGTTTTTTTTTTTTTGTTTGAAAATTTGAGCATGCAATGGTGTAATTAAGTTGAACACCAATACTATTACAACAACAGATAGAAATGTATATAAATGGTCATTGCTGTTGTTGTTGTCTAATCTGAAAAAGGCCGGTTAATGTACGTCTAAGATTGCACGTGTGGCATGCTATAACACCAGCTACACCAGCCAGTGTTGGCTCATTCACATGACGACAATTCATGTGTAATTTGTGTGTGTGGGGGGTATTGCATGTAAGTATGTGTGTGTGTTTGTGTATTGACCAATTTACAAAGAAAATCACAACGTCGTCTCCCCAGTGCAAAAGTGAAAGTAATTTTGTATTGCTTGGCGTTTTTTTTAGTTTTTTTTTTTTTTTTGCAAAAAGCCAAAAAAGAAAAACGCTTAGTAATATCACATCAATGCAAATATGCATGCACTGACTGGCTGAATTTTTATATATATATTTTTTTTGTTATTTGGTCAGTGGTAATATTTGTGTGTGTTGTTGTTGTTGCTTTGTTTTTCTGTGCAAGGTTTTTGTTGTTTTGCATTCCACAAACGAAAATCCACGTAAATATTTAATATTTAAGTTTCAGTCATGCGGTTTTTAGCAAATATTTTCTACCCCAACTCAATTAGTCTGAGATGTTGAAGTGTAATCAGAGTAATTAACCTAAATGTAAGGCAAAAATATCTGAACATAAAATGCCAATAGCAAAATGCGAGATATTGGCAAAGGTTTCGTTTGGGAGATAAGACAAACGATCGCAGCATACATTTGGAAAAAATGCCAAATAGTGGAGAGAGATATTATCAAATTACTATGCTAATTACTTTGCAGATTATTATGTAAATTTATAATTATGATTTGAGAATTGAAGAAGAAGATTTTTATATGAAAAATCAGTTTTAGATTATACTTTTTCAGCTCAGTTTAGATTTTTAATCAATATTGTCAAAACTCAATTTACCATTGTACATACAATGTTTTCAAAATACAAAATCCACAATTCATTTATAATCTAACGTCCTTGCATAAAATATATGTAAATCTGTAAAAATCTCTGAGTTCAGATATTAACGTTGATAAGGCAGACAATGAAAGACATCAACACTACGCAAGCAATACAAAAACACCACCTACTCACTTTAATCCAAACAAAAGTTGCTGAAATATGGGCACCCTACATAGGCGACCGGTTATGAGATCAGCCAGAGAATTTGTTTGATTGTTTCACTTCATATTTGGTTAGTTCGGTGTTCATTGTTTGTTTGTGATTTTTTTTATAACAAAAAATTTTTACTCTAATGCAACGTCGTAACCTAAGCAAATGCCTACATTACAATTTGAAATAAAGCTTTATTATGAAAGCAAACAAAAACAAAGACATAGAAAACAAGTGGAACAAAAAATAAACTGCACTCATTTTTTTTGTACAATATTGCAGACAGACGGGCGGACGGACGTTGTCTGATGGTGGAAGATTTGAAGCAGACTAAAATAAAATAAAAAAACAATACCATTATGGTCTGTTACCACCTTAAAGTTTTTGTTTTTGCCAAAGAAAACGAAAACACCAACAATTTAAACTAAATAAAAAAACACGAGCAACAAATTTTTAGTTCAGTTCAAAACCAAACGTATGCCATTCACAAATCAAATGTAAGCGAATGCTGCATTCACTTTTTTGTTTTGGCTTACAGTCTCCGCCAGCACCAGTCATGTGCTTTTATGGTGGGATATTGTCAACTTAAATCAAAAAACAAAAAATTGAAATACATAGAGAGAGTATAATCGATGCTAATCAATCGCATCTTTTATTTATGCATTAGAAAACAAAAGACTTAAGACACATACTTTGTCATCAATGAACATGGAACACACCCAGTTATGTTAATATTCTGGAATTTATAGTTTCAATCGATTGATTTTGGAATTATTTATTTCAACTTGATGAGACAAATATTAGCGTTATATTATATATAAGATACCTTTATATACCATTTGAAATGTTACACCAAAATCTTTGCTATTGAAGGTCAAAGATCAATTTTATTCAAAAATTAAATAATAAAATAAATTTCAGGTTTTGTATTAGGATACCTGTTATTTTTGGAAGTAGACTACTTCCGATTCTCAAATAAAAAGATGCCCATTTTATATAGAATACTTGCGAGGTTTTCTACAAAATCCAAATAAATTTGTGAATCATCTGACGCCCTATTACAATTTTATATATTTTAATGTGCCTGATTAAACGCTTTACCAACGCGTTGTGCGAAGATTCTTCCCCTATTTTGCTTTCCCTTCTTTACGATTATTATATTTATTAGATGAAATTAACGAACCTTCAGTAACTTTAAAGGCTGTTGGACATCAATGATATTGATGTTATGAATATTCAGATTTTAATAATGTAGAATTTAATTCTTACATGATTCCTTGCTTTCATTGCAAAACTTCGATTATTAAGGTCCGCTCGAAATAGAAAAAACTCACTAAAAAATCATTCAAATTATCAAAAGATACAGGCAAAATTCAAATAAATAACAATTAATTCACTACATTTATTTTTTTAAAGAAATTGCAATATTCTTATTATTGAATACCAAAATTGAAGATTTAAGACACACACACACATTCAACAACAATTACCCAATTCGCAATTGTTTAAAAATATAACAATTTTGAACATTTAACACGGAAATACATAACGGAACCCGTTACTCCTCTTAGCCAAAAAATAAATAAAAGTGTTAAATTTGTCTAATAATATCGTGTCATTATACCAAATAGGATATCTCTTCAACATGAAATCAAATCGAAATTCCTGTTTTGAATTCAACAGGGAAATGTAGTGGACAAACTAACATTTGGGTAAACTTGATATGTTGTACTC
Source organism: Musca vetustissima (assembly GCF_032173495.1). Classification (NCBI taxonomy): domain Eukaryota; kingdom Metazoa; phylum Arthropoda; class Insecta; order Diptera; family Muscidae; genus Musca; species Musca vetustissima. Next base: position 53,072 of record NW_026882330.1, read on the forward strand.
CATTTTGGCTTTTCCCCCTTGCACACGACATGGTCTATTTCCATTTTCATTTCCATTTTATTCATAATTCATAACATTAACACGTTTTACAACCCCGGCACACAAACAACATCACACCAAGCAACTGGTGAGCAGACAAACTATGGCCAAAGAAAAACTAGCTCAACAAGGAAACGCTTTTCAGATGCAGTGTAAATGAAAACAAAAAGAGGAAAAAAATACGAAATGAAAACCACAATTATAGTCGCAACAAAAACAGAGACACATATTACCAAAAAATGCAAAACTCCAGCGAATGCAATAAACAAATATAAATATTTTTTTTTCTTTTTTTATGCAAAAACTTATTTGTTGGTGGTATTTTAAACAGGAACAAATTTAAAGGAAGTGGAAAAACTATGGACTTTGAAGGAATTCAACAATATTATGTCTGCTTGTATGTGTCTTAAATCTTTTGTTTGTGTTGTGTGGAAACGAAACATGATGATTAATTATCGGATTTTATGATTGTTGATGGTGTTGTCATTTATTGATGATAGACTCTTCAGTAATCGACAATTTTTATTTGTATTTTATAAACAACGTTACTTAAATTGGATTTTTACAATGGTGTAAGAAAATCGGTTTATTGATTCGGCACTTCGATTTAATTCATATAAAAACTCTATTAATAATTTATCATCATGACGACAATATGCCTGTATCTTAAGTCTTTTGTCTTCGCATAAGTTGCAGTAAAGGAACTAGCGTACAAACTTAGTCAGTCAGGGTGATTCCTACTGATGAATAAAACACCACAATATGACAATTTTCCGTATATCACAAATAGCTAATACAAAAATATAGAGCTGCGTTTAAGGTTCAAATGCTGAGTGAAAAGAATTTTATCGGTATGTATTTCTTCAAATCATCTCAGATTTCTTCTATGGAATAATTTAGATATTTTATATTTTGTTTTCTCCTTTATTTCCTTTATTTATTTCCAAATACAAACAAATTGATAAACGCTAAATAGTTCCTTTTTTTGCATGTAGTGTATTGGGCATAAAATCAATGAATTAATAAATTACCATGACGACAGTGAGCTTGTGTCTTAAGTCTTTTGTTTTCACTTAATAGTCAACAAACACAACAAAAACAACATCCATCCTATCGTTTATCGATGCATAATTAATTTCCCTCTTATCATTGTAAATTCCATACAAAATACACCAGGGTCACTGTGGACGTCATTGAAAAATGAGTTTTTTTTTTTTGCAACGAAAAAGGAAAAACTACACTCACACACATATAACCATTAAAAAAATACTCCTATGTGTGTACCTTAGCTTTTAGTTGTTCATAACCTCCAACACACTTACCTTATAACTTTGACCATCTGCTAAACATTCACGATGCATTACATCGCCGGCTGCAGTAATTTCTGTTATTTTCATATGCGCCTCAGATGTAGAATCGACGGCGGCGGGTGTTGTGGTATCGGGGGCAGCCGTTGTGCTACTACTATCCATGCTATTCGCCATTGATGTGCTAGCCGGTGTTGTGGTGATCATCATATGATCTTCCTTGTGATTTTCGGAGACGGCAAAAACATTATGTTGTTGATGTTGTTCGTGTTGTTGTTGTTGCTGTGAATATTCCTGGCTTTTATTCTGTTGTTCATCATCCTCCATGCTGATATTGCTCAAGTCGTTGATGGCGGCGTTTTTCTGCTCATTTTGCGGGTCGTGTACCCTTTCGGTGGTGACAAAGTTATAATGATAATTCAGATGCGACAAATCATCCTCAGCCGATATGGAGGAGTCAACGGAACGACCCTCACCATTGAATACATAAACAGATGGCATTTCATGCATTTTTTCTGTGGTGCTGGTGGTAGAGGTCAACTCGTCGCCATCGCGGTGCATATGCTGACTGTGATCATGTGTAGCATGGTCGTGGCCATGTTCAGTTGGATTTTCATGCATGTGGTGTTGTAATCCTTCGATTATGCTTATAATTGGTCCCGCAGGTGTGGTGCTGGTCGTGGAATCCATGGTTGTGGGTGCCACACTATCTTCGGAATTTAAGTTGATGGCTCTGGCCCGGCCTTCGTTGGTTTCGTTGTGTATCATTGGCATTTCGCCTTCCATGACAGGTTTGGCTGTGGCTTCGTTCTCTTGACTGACAACAATTTCATCAGTATGGGTTTCTTCGAATGCTTTGGGTTTGTCGGAAGATTGAGTGGTTGTCGATGACACATCCCTGGAATCTTCAGTACTGGAGATCATTTGATAACCTTCATGTTCGGCCAAACGATCATGACTTTCAGATAGTATGTGAGCATGGTAAGGATCTTCAGTGTCCTCTAAGGACTTCATTGAACTGTCATTGTCTTTGTCTGTGGTTTCCTCGCTCTGGCTGGCAGTTATTAATGTAACGGGATGTCGGATATTATTCAAATCTTTGGCATCGGCATCATCAGGTTCCTGGGAAATTTGATTGAAATGTTCTTGGGTGTTGGTGATTGTAGTCATGGGCACATCGGTGGCAGTGACATCCATTATTTCTTCAGTCTTATGTTCGGGGGTATGTGCCATATCATGATCTATACCAGTTTCATGGTGGTGGTGATCGTGTTCATGATCATGATGTTGATGCTCAATTTGTTGATCAACCATTTTATTAGAGTCGGTGACTTCTTCTATTGGCTTCTTTTCGTCTGTTGCCATTTCAACCTTGCTTTCGATTTCATTAAAGCCATTGTGCTGCACACCTAAGTTTGTGGGCGTTGTGGTGGGTTCCGTTGTTGTAATCGGTTCAATGGTTGTCATTGGCAATGAAGTTTCTCCTTCATTAGTGGTCTCAATTAGATGATTTGTTTCCGTTGTGGTTGTAGAGGAGGATGAGGAGGTGGCGGCGGAAGATGTCTCTGCCTCTAATGTAGATGATGATGAGTGTTCATGGTGTGGCGGTGTCATTGTGGTTTCCATTGCCATTTGTGGTGGCATTGTTGTTTCAAATGACTTCGATGATGAATCTGCAAATGAATAAAATATATGTTTTTATGAATATTGGGTGTGTATAGTAAAATATAAATTGAAATTTTAATATTCAAAATGAAGAGGAGTTGAACACAATATAGACGTTATTATAGTAATAATGTACTCTCTATGAAGATGAGCTCAAAAATATATATTTCTTCATAACAAAATCTAAAATAATCGTTTATATTAATTAGTAATTTCTTTAGTCCCAGGTGTACCACATTTTATCTTCTAAACTAAGTTGTATTGTCTCAGAGTAAATTTTAATTCATTTTTGAACATTTAAGTGAAAGATTGCAAACTATCGATATGTTAACATATTGTCTTAGTTTTTTTACCTTAAAGTAAAGCACATAGATTGACCCCTTTTTAATGATCAAATATCATGGAAATCATGCTGAGTGCACTACAGCGACCAGCATGCTGAATATAATCGTTCAAGTACGTGTCTTAACTCTTTCGTTCGGCATTATCTATTTCTTTCGATTCACAATTTTACAAGTTAGTGGTGAATTAATACATTTTGTTTGTGTGTGCGTGTGTTTTCTTTCTTTCCAAATATCAAGTCAATAACCTTTTTCACACACTCGTGTTTGTGTGCGTGCGGGTAATGTGTGAAGTAATACCGCAAAACTGCCATAATAATAAATAGCCCACGTACAGTTATTATTCGATATATCGGTACCTTGTCTATTCGCCCGCCAAAAAAGGCTTTCGACCTATAATGTGCGACATCATTTTTATCACAAAAATAAATGAATTATTTTGTTGGCTACATAATTCTTAACACAGTGTGATTCGTAAAAAAAAATAGCAAAAGAAAAAACAGTTAATTTCTTTTAATTGTGCAAATAAAATAAAAACGATGGCTGGCATAAGGGGATAAATGGTGATTTGGCATTTGTGTCATATCTTTAAATGAAATCATTGATAATAATTTGCGCATAGCGAGGAATGTGGTGACTTAGTCGCCATCAACAGTTATTTGTGTTTCTTTTTCCCAGCCCCATAGAATAATTGCCATATCAGATCGGAATAAGAGTAGTAGGTAATGCGTGTTAGTTAGCTATCATTGCGGAATGGTAGAAACACGTAAACATATAATTACACAATGCTACAAATAACACAATTCTGCAGTATGTCAACATATGTATATGTTAATAGCACACAGAATTATTATTTTTTATTTGGAATGGAATTAGCATTAACACTTTTAAATGTAGTGATAATCAGCACAGAGAAAAATCATATATTTATTAGGGAAATGTGCCTCGATTTCATTGGAAATGTGCAAAGATTTTTTTGAGGAAAGAGAGAGGAGAATTTATCCAATTTATGTTTATATTTCTCTATGAGAATGCTGGTTATAATTAAAATTTTAATAATGTTTCAATTATGTGATTGCTTAGTGTGAACTCTAACTCGTAGAAGAAAAGTCATTATGTCATTATAATTCTCTGTAATGATTTTTTTGCGTTAGATTCCTTTTTTTATATTTTTGTTTTGATATCTCACACATATACACAACAACAAATTCATTATCATGATTAGAGTTAGTGAGACTGACCTGACTGCCTGGTTGATTGTCTGCTATTCTGTTATGTGTTATTGTGGCCCCCTTAAGCTTATTATTTTGAAAGAAAGAAAAAAAAAACAAACAGAAGTAAACACAAAACATCTCCAAAGAATTCCAAAGAAACACCCAATGAAAACAAGTCTGTAGCGTTGAGCAAAGATGAAGAACAAGAAGAAGATGTCTTGCTTTTGGCCATTCATCCATACAAAAAATTGTTTTGGAATATTCCCAGGCTGTTTTTTGCTTCTTCTTCATCTTTTTGTGTACCACAACAAACATACCAAACTGAATCATATAAAATTCTTGGAACTTAGGCAGGGGTATTTCATTTTGTTTTGTTATTTCTGTTCCTTTCATTCAGAATCAAAACAACGCCAAAAGTATGAAAAAGCCAAAAAATAACGACAATTCAGCAACCATACATTGTAGTTTGGGTAAGAAGAATTGATAATGACCGTAAGGGGTTTTTCGCTTGAAACAAAAAAAATCATGCCGAAAATTAGAGGGGAATCAATTTTTTGATGCTGTTATTAAATGTTGTGGGCTTTTTTTCGTAATGTTGCCAAAATAGTCAAAACAATTTTCTGTTTTGGTATATTTTACAATTGTAATTAAAAACAATTTGCACTAACAAATTTTCAATTTGTGTGACTAAACATCATGAAAATAACAAAAAAGAACTATTTCAAATTAACTAATTAACTAAAATACATTGTATTTTCAATATAATTTCAGTTTGTTGTTTTAGCTGAAAGCATCTTAATTAGTGGAAACATATGCACCATTCACCAAATGATATGGCAGGAAAAATTGTACTTTAGAACCCCGAAAGAACCCTCTTCAGTTCTTCAACTTGTTCCCAGGCGTTACTTTCCCAAACGTTTTTCATTTCATGAAAGGGCGATGGTAATACTATGTTTTAGATACATTATGATTGGGAAAAAATCTTGCATTAGTGCAGTATATCTTAAATTGCGCGAAATAAGTCTTTGCCATTAAGTAAAATTCGTGATACTTTTTAAACAAACCTCGCACAAATATATTCAAATATTTTCAATGATAAATGTTTCTAATTTTATAGGTTAAAATAGTAGTAATCCAAGTTTTAATTTAATTTCAAATTATCAGTATACAAATAAACTCATTTAAAATCTTTAAGTGACTATAAAATTTACTAAAAAAACAAACATTTTCAAATGTTAAAATTTTATGATATATTAACTGGTTTGTGTGTTAAGTCTTTTGTTTTAACCCGCAAATGAATGCGTTAACATATCGTATCAACTCATCAGAGTTGTAGAAATATCTGTAAATCTTTTAATCATGCATCTAAGCGTTTCTAGTAACATGGCGGTATTTTCTGATCAACAATTATCTGGTGAATTCCCCATGAATTCTGGTTGACCATGAACGCACAAGACCAGGCCAGATCATTTAAAAAATGTAGTATTGGCATTGTTATTGCCTTGTTTTGTTTTCTTAGTCGTGAAGCAGTAGTTAATGTTTAATATTTGAATCAATGACTGAAACACCAACAACAACAAGTTTTTTCGTTGCAATAAAACAATGGAGGTCGTTACAATTAATAGAAATTTAATAAAAGACCTTGTAGTAAATCCCCCTGCTGACACGAGAAAGAAACAAAATTGTTGTATTTTTGCCATGGAAATTAATTTACAAGTTTGTGTCTTAAGTCTTTCGTTTTGCATGACGTCTACATACATATGTAGGAGTTCAGTTTCTTGTTTTTGAGGAACTTAAACAATACTTTTTTGCCATTAAAATATTATCTTGTCTTGTTTTCATTTCTCAGCAAACGCTTTGCCACATGAATGGCAGTATGCAAACCAAAGAATCATTACTCGAAACACTTCAGTGCATCAAGACGTATGCCAAGCACGTTCTTCGTTAGCATTAATAGCAAATGCAGGAGAACGGCGGAGAAAAAAAGAAACACCAGCGTTTAAGACATGAGAACACAAAAATGCAAAACTTCATATGCATGTCTGAACATATGTAAAACCTAATAGAGTCCAGTAGAAAAATAAAAACGTTGAGAACAAAGAAAGCCACAAAAGCGGATGTATAAATATGCCGCCAAATAAGACCCACACACACCGCCACAGACAACAAGATGGTAACTATTTTAACGGAAATCCATGGTTGATTAAATGCTTACAATTGTTTTGTACAGGAATAATGCAGACCTCAACACGGAACCATTTAAACAGAAGAAAAAAAAATATCCAAGAAATTATTTTTTTTTCTTCTGCTGACCTAACCACAAAACCACGTGTTTTTTATTTTTAATTTATTTATTGGTTTTTTTGTCACACATATAAAATCTCCAGAGGGCGTCTGAGTCATTTGTATATCTTCTAGTCGAAAAAACAACTCTACAATTTGATTGATTATCGTCGTATTGATATTTCGTTGTTTTGCTACGAGATTTCTAGTTTTAACCATTGGTCAATTTTTGTGTTGTTTTGTTTACACGACGGCGTTAATGAATTCAGGGTTTGGGCAATGTTGACACTTTGCGTGCTTGGAAATATTAATCGATGACTATAATTAAAATGATGTAACCACGGACAGTCGTTGATTTGTTGTGGACATTTTTAAAACAATAACAACAACACAATTTATCGACGTCATTTGTTAAAACAAGACATGAAAATTGTAATGTTTTAATTTTAGAGTGCTTGTTGTTATTAAATATCAAGAACATATTTTTGTGAAAAAATTGCGATAGGTATCGAGGTCATAGTTGGAAGGTCCAACTATTTTTTCCTTGATTTATAAGTACATCGATATTTTTTAAAACTACTCACAAAGGAAAACCCAATTTAAGGTGCCTGTTTCTCTTGATTTGAAACTCAGAGCTTTAAACGAATGTTGAGTCGCATATTATTGGACTACGAACACTGTCAAGGAAACTGGATTCACATGGAATAATTTTCATGGAAAAAAATTCCAACAAGCACAAGATTTTTGGAGTCTGAATAATGTTAATTTACACATTACTAACTGATTTGCTTTATTAATTGTTTTGCTAGTTTTTATGTGAATTTTTATTTATTTATAAACTAAAGCATTTATAATCTTAAAACCTACACTCAATGATCCATACATTAACAGGAAGTAAGATTGAGATGACTGGCAGATTTGTATGAATTTTAATTTATCTAAGTTTTATTAATATTGAGCCACTTGAAATGAATGTTCTAAATCATTTGTCATTAAAAATGTAAACTTTTGCAAATAAAATTTCCATAAATTAGCATTTCGAGACAGAACTTTAAATTTCTTACCCTATCATTTTTATAAACAAGTCAATTTATTTCAAATAAAAAATATGGTATATGTATAAGGTATACAATAAGTTCTGTTCTTCGTAAAACTTAGATTTCAAGTAAAATTTTTCAATTTCATACCCATCCAATATATAAGAACTCATATCAGTCTCAATGCTCTGTTATGTACATAGTTTACCCAAACTCCCTTTTTAAATGCCTGTGGCACAATTGTGCAGAACAAGAACCTATCATTTTTAAAGGTGTTCTTGTTTTTGTTTGCCTTTGCATTTTGTCTGGCAAACTTCCAGTGAATGGAAACGTATTCCAAACATTTTGCCACACTTAAAGTTCGTCTTGGAAAGTAAAGGCTTTTGTCTGTCTCCCTGCTGTTGGTTAACATCTACCCAGTATTGTTTGAGGGAGAATACGACAGAATACAAAACTGTTTATTTAGTTATGGCTGCAAACCACGAGTCCAAACACTATTTGTTGTTGTTATTGTCATCGTTGTCTGGTACTGCCTTCTATTTTTTTTTTTTTTGTATATATATATATATATATATATACTATTCTTCTCCTTTGGGCCATTAAAGTTGAATGAGTCTGTGTTTTATTGCATTCTAGGAAAGGGTTACTGACATGAACCTTGAGTCTCGCAACACAATTCACAAAAAAAAAAATAGAATACAATAAAAGTAGGAAAGTGGAAGAGAGAAACAATACGGAGATGAGAGATAATAATATTTGCTGGCCCATAAAAATTGCATACATTAGAAGACCGGTCAGGGACTATATGAAGAGCAAATGAAAACATAGTTGATTATAAAAAACTATAAATTTTATGATTGGTATCCATACAAACATAAGACCCTTATGGTTAAAAATAAATTTAAATTATTTCTACAAACAAAATACCTTAAAAACAATATTTAAATTAAAACTAACAGAGAAAGAAACAACATTTTTGCCATGAAAATTTATTTACAAGTTTGTGTCTTAAGTCTTTTGTTTTGCATGAAATTTTTTCTACGGAAGTTTTACCTTATCTTAAAAAACAATATTTAAATTAAAACTAAATATAAATATAATATAAAAGAATATTTTAATAATCTCTTGGTTAACCTACTACTATTCGATCCTTAAATATGAATAATAATAATTTTCTTCTCTCGTTTCCTTTTATATCCTTGAAAAAATAGTTGTTTATTATTTTCAGTACTCTGTGAAATTTTTAAGCCCATGATCTCATTATTAAAACAAACTTTGTCCCATTACAAAATGAGGCAACCTTTCACTTTTCAAAATTTCAAATCGGAACACAAACATTTTTTTTAATTTCCTTAGCTAAAAATATATGTCTTGGCAAAAATAAAATTAGCCTATTTGCCATTCTATGCTAGTTAAGTGTAAAAGTTGTTGTTGGTGATATGGGGTTCGGTTTCTGTTTTCCTTTGTTCATTAGTATCATCCAAATCTAAGACAAGTACAATTTTTTTTGCAAATTTTTCTCCACCAAAACACAAAATAAAGAAGAAGATTTGTTTGTTTTCTCTTCTTTGTTAATATTTTTCGGCTGCTTCCCATTAAAAACCCAAGAAGTATTTGTAGTTGTTGTTTTTGTCTTTTTAATGTTCATTCATTAAAAATTTTTCCTGAACAAAAGACCGGATTTGATGGTTGTGTTGGCGGCGTTTACGATATCAGTGCCGTAATGGTATTTCTGGTATGTGTTGTAGCCCCACATCACTCTTGCTATGCCTCGAAGACTGGATATCGATGGAATATCTTTTATTTCCATTTCACTGACATTTCTTTTGGCCTGCCAAACAGACTTGGACAACATCATCGTAAATACATACGAGTATGTCTGTATTAAGAAAGCCATCGTTATGTTATGGTCTTGTGGACATGCCACACAGAACAGGTTAAGAAGATGTTGTTAACATGCAACCAGCCAGCCAGCCAGTTAGTCAACCAGCCGGCGACAGTCGCAACAAGTGGTATTTAGGAGCGTCGTGTTATGTGCCATAAAATCACCTGCAAAAAAATTGATAACAAAAAAATGACCACCAAGAGGGGGAACAAAATATTGAATAGATGGTTGGTTTCGAATATTTCGGTTGTTGCATTTTAACTGGCGTCTTTGCACTGGAATTTACTGAAGCATAGAAATACAGTCGGAAATCAAGCAAGACAATTAACGTATGAGTGATAATGTTTCAAAGAGGGGTATGTGTGTGTGATAGTGTGTTTCAATTACATTCTCGAATCAGTGTTTAATAAGAACAACAATAATTTGTTGTAATTTATTTTGAATTATTAGTGGTTGCAGTATAATAATATATTAAGGAAGGGGAAAATATATTACTGAATTTAGAAGAAAGAAAGTCAATGCCCTAGTCTTCAGTGGATCGAAACAGCATATAAAAGTTATACATAGTACCATAGACTTAAAAAATTAATATATTTTTTATTTTTTGTCTTCCTAATACATTTCCTATTTAACTTCTTCAAATATTTGTACTCAGCCTAAAACGATATATTTTCTAATCAAATGTCCCAAAAATGTTTGTATTCCGCCTTTAAATTTTAAAACAATGAAAATATTTAAATAATAAAATGTAAATAATCCATAAAAACAATTTAAATTAGGTCATTTCTATTGCCACCGTTCTTGGAGACACCTAAACAAATATAAGTAAATATTTATTTTCTTAATTTTCGGCAATTTTTCAAACAAACTGGAATAAATATGAATCACAAACACATGTCTGGTTTCCGGCATTCAAAGGCCTTAATAACAAGCTGAACATACACATACATGATTCATTGTAAAACAATTGCTTTATTTTGGGAATAATTTGAAGGCCATTTACCACCAAATCACCCCAAAAAATGAGTTCCGCCCAAAAAACAATAAAATCAAAAGAGAAGTTGCAGTTATTCATTCACATGCAAAATGTAACCAAAACTAGAGCCATGTTTGAACGATTTTTTTTTTCTTCTCCTCAAGTTGATGCGTGGTTAATTGGTTTTTATTGTCGGATTTGAATGTTGAATAATAAATAGTTTTTGCCAATATTTCTGTTTTTGGCTTAAAGGCAAATATTGCGTAAAGGCTACATTGCTATTGTTCAATAACCGCAAATTTCGTGCAATTCATTTCAATTATTATGTGAATGCAACAAATGCAATATTATGGAGTGAATGTTGATTTTCCTTCCATGAAGTGTATAGGCCAAATATGATTTTTGTTCCATGTAACGTAATAAAATAATTTTGTTTTTCGGTTTTTGAAAATGAAGTATGGCCAATATTCGTGATTTGTGATGAAGGTCTAAATTTTGGGAACATTATAACATTAAGAAAGAATGTCAATCTTAGACCGGGTCAAATATATGATGTCCTACACTAGTTTGGCTATTTGTGGGATTGGCATTCATATTACAATTTATTATTATGAAGATGATGAAAACATGCGAATATCGATCTATTTCCTTTGGGGACCCTATCTATAATCTTATGTGTGACATTTTATAGCCTTATGACTAATGAGGGTATGTGCACTTTGATACGGTGAAAATGTGTCTCATCGAAATATTGTTTCTTTGGACCAATTCCGTTTCAGACAATTTGGAGTCGATGTACAAATGTCCGTCTGTCTATCTGCCTGGCCGGTTGGGGCACACGATAGATCCCTAAGGGAGCAACCGGTTTCCATACTTTGCACATCGCAATATTTTTTCCAAACTTAGTTTAAAATGGGACCCATTGGTTCAGTCCTACTGGTACCTCCCCCATAATAGTCAAAATATTTAATATTTATTAATCCAATATCAGGCCGATTTTAATTGAACTTTGCTCAACCTATTACCAAGATCAAGTCCAAAGGTGGGACCCATTCGTCCACTCCTTCTGATACCTCACCCACAAAGAGTCAAAATGTTCAATATGTATAAATCCAATATCAGTCGAATGGAATGTCCGATTAAAACCAAACTTTGTACAACCTATTATCTTTACCAAGCCTACATAAAGTCCGAAGATGAGACCCATTCGTCCACCCCTTCTGGTACCTCCCCACAAAGAGTCAACATTTTCAACATTTATCAATCCAATATCAGTCGAATGAAATGTCCGAGGGTATATATCTGTCGGCAACACCAACTGACACTTTTTTTACTTGTTATAGAACATGTGGAAGTTAAGAAAAATCTCTCTTTGTTTAGAGTACAAGAAAATAAGGACCGTCAAGATTTACAAAGACTTGAGATAGAAGGATGTACGTTTTACAAGAATAATCATCATTTGATTTGACTGAAGAAGTGTGATCTCAAAATATAATCTGCTATAGCCACAAACAGAGATATAAAACATTTTTTCATGAAGTTCAGAGTTACCAAAAACAATTTCTTCCAAAACCTGATCTCTGTCGAAATTGTCTTTCTGGGTTCTTTCATCCCACAAGGAATTTTTCACACCCCAGACCAAGAGTTCCTCTTTGTGTCACAGTGTAATCATCATTATTCAATCATTATTTTGGCACACATAATGAAATTGATACGTAATAACATTTAACGGTGATTTAGCTACTGTTTTTTGTTTCTCCCATTTTGAAAATATTCGCTAATAACAGGTCGGCGCCGTATTTGCTTAACATTTAATTTGAAATCGTTTAACAAGCCATGAAAAACTAACCGAAAACTTAAATTAAAAAAAAAAAAAAAAAAACATTTCACAACGATGAGTTGTATAAGATTTAACTTTTACGTTTACTTTGCACCCCATATATACGTTAGTATGTGAAGAAATAAATAAAAATTGAATGAAATGAAATAAATCGATATGTAACGGTCTCTAAGCTAACAGAAAACAGTTATTAAAAGGCGCTTAATGGATGAAAACAAATATGGAATTTCGAAAAAAAAATAATTTAATATATTTTTTGGTAATAAATATATTTTACACTGTTGTCAAAATGCCGATTACGAGTTAAAGGATTTCGGCACGTTGCAAATAAAGGATTTCGGATTTTTTTTAAAAGCATTTCATTTAAAATTATTTATTAGACCAAAGACTAAATAGGCATTCATCGAAATGCTCCAATTCAAATAAGTTTTTTTTTTCAAATCTAAAATTTCAGATTCATTTTCATCATTATAATAATTGTCCCTTTCGAATCCACACCAAATTATCGCCGCATTACACAAATTATATTTTGTACAAAAAATTAAATAATTATTTATTAACATCATAACCTAAATACAATAACAAAAATTATTCATTTCCATTCAATTGGAAATAATTAACGGAATATTTAACAATTAAAACAAATATTTATTATTATTTTTTTTTCATTATTGGTCGGAGTGACTTTAGCTAAACTGTTTACTTTGTTGGGCGTTTATTTTGTATTGCCCCTTCGCTCCATTTAAAGCAAATCCGCTTTGAGTTTATTAACATAGAACAATGTCTGGTGTACGATTAGTTAATGTCTATAGAATTATGGTTATAATGTACGTACATACATGTGTCTACAAATACATATTTCAAGTGAATGGCTTTAAAGTTCAATAACAATTAAAGCCACGTACACACACACACAGATATATTTATTTCTTTCAAAACTAAACCAATTAATGACGCATTCTAATAACCGCTTTTTGCAATCAAGTACACTGTGAATAATTTGAATATAGACTGGTTGTTATTGAAGAATACCTTTTTTATGTTAAACAAGAGTTTTTAAAGCTACGCTTCTTATTTTCTATCACTGATATACCTGAAACAAAATGTTTTATGTATGGAAAAATACTATTAGTTTCCAACAAAAATTAAAACCATAAAGCGGAGTGTTCTAAAACAAATTCCCGTATATATTTAGCCAGGTCCGTCCACCAGGCTGTTGAAATCACGGTATAGCTTGCAGTATTTAGAATATAGTTCCTACAAAGTTCCTAAAAGTATTGAAATTTTGATATATTTATTTTCGGCATTTTGATATGTTTAGTCAAAGTTACTGCCGGGTTCTACCACATTTTATGCATTTTTATGATATTTGACACACTTTTCTACCGAAATAGCCGTAATTTGTCATTCCTTATCATTACAAATTTGTCATTGAAAATCTTGATCCGACCATAAGAATGTACTACAAGAAAATTCAGTATCTCTAAATCTTTCCCTATTTAAATTTATGACACTATCTTCATAACTCTACACTTTTTAGAAATATACTTCTATCGTTTTGAATCAAAACAAATGAATGTTGTTGTAGTTTGGAAATGCCTTATTGAACTGAAAATGCTGGCTGGTTGTCTTAATGGAACAAGTTTGTGGTCATTTGTTTCTAGTTTTTATGTGGATATCAAACCACAAAATGCAATACAAAGGCCAAAGTAACAAATATGAATATCACTTACTCCGCGTGACTATAAAAATAAAAAAAAACTAAAAAAAATCATTAATTTAATTTGCTGTGAATGAGACTTGTCTTGGTTAGTTTGTGGCACAACAATCACCGGCAACCGGCATTATTAACGACATTCAAATTAAATGTTCTTAAGAAAAATACAAAATATAAAAGAGGCTATAAAAACCGATACGCACATATGAACAAACACACACACACAAACATGTGTATTACGATAAAGTTTTAATTTAATTAAACATTAACTTTGAACTTCAAATGCAAATTTAAAAAAATATATTACAAGTTTATGTGTGTGTGTGTCTTTTACTTTTAATGAGTTATGACTTTGAAAATTATTACAAATCATTAAAACCCCTTGTATTTGTAGGCCAAGTGATATCTGGTTGAGTTGAAAAAAAAAATAAAACGAAATGAAACGATTTCAATTATTTGGTTTGAGTGGCAGCACTTTGTTTTGCAAAAAAATAATTATGGAAAATGTTTACTCTAGTTTATGACTAATAACCATGGTTGTTTTATTTGTTGTTGCTGTCGTTTTGTTAAATACAGATCTTGAACTACATTCAGGTTAATTATCCCCAGTTACCACTTTAAACGGTGTGTACCCAAGGGTTCAATAAGTGACATGTGCCAAGTGGCAAAGTTCATTTGCAAATGTAATTATACATAACGTACGTAAGACATTTCATTATATAATTAATACGAATTTGGAAGGCTTGGGATTTTTTTCACAAATTATACTTTAATTCTTAAGTGTGTAATATTAATGCACAGCCCATTTTGGCCACATTTAATGAGATGTGGTGAAGCGTGGCATCAGAGGTCGTTCATGCTATGTTGCATTTAAGATCGATTCGATGTGTATGTTGACCCAATGTAGCCAATCTTGTTCATTAATATTTTTATTTTTTATAAACAATATTTGCATATTATTTATATTATTTTATTAAAATAAAATATATTCATAATTACACATCAGTGTAGGTGTCTGCCTCTTGTATACGGAAACATACTCCCTCCCATGCTCTTTGTCTTCTATCGCAAGCCATTTGTATGCAAATGTATAAACTTTAGAGTCAAAATATTTGTGTGTGTGTGTTATTTTTGTAATTAATTGTATGTAATCTGTCTAGTTTGAGATACAAATGAAAGATAACTGTATTAATTAAACAAATTTATAAAAATACTACATTTAACTGGCAGACGCGAGTTGAGATAAATAAGTCATTTTCGAGGTCATTTAATTTGTTTACAATAGAAATATGAAAGACAAGCTTTATAGTTTGTATATATCAACAGAAATGTAGGGTGACTGAGGTTGCAGATTTCCAGGCATTCCCTAGGTATGTCTCAAAAATTTCACATTAAATCAGAAATGAACCTAGCACCACATCTGCTAAATATAAAAGTTTATTTATTTGTAAAAAATTTAATAAATTAATTTTAAAACCAATAGGCAAATGCTATAGTCGGTCGAACATGACATAACCTATCCAGCAACCAAAGATCTTCAATTATTAGCAGATCAAAATTAATCAATTCAAAATACTTTCGGAACTATATACGTGGATTTTTAAAATGACATTAGAAAATAATATCATGTTTCTTTCAGGGATAACATAAGTTTGTCTATCACAAGACACAAGAAAAATATACTGAAATTAAGCTGTTGATGCGTCCAGAACCGGAATTCTAACGTGTTCTTGAAGGTTTGCTGACGTATGAAATTAAATCATATTAAAATACTGGTTCTGCTAAAAACTTTTCTCATGATTAAATAACACATTTTTTTGTTGATCATTGCGGCTACATTCTACAATAAATTAAGAATATGACGAGATTAAATAATATTTTCTTAAAATGAAATAGTAATATTTGTTATAATCATTTGTTTTAATAATTTCCCGACACCAATGTATATTTTCATCCCCCTGAGAACCATTTATTTTGATTTTTCTTAGAATAATAAAATCAAATAAATCTCATTTGGTTTCAATTAAAATGATGAGTCACATCTTAGCCAAACAACACAATATCTGATTCATTCATAACATCTATGAAACATCTTCAATACAAGTTTTTAATTGAACAAGTTCGTTACTTAAGTCTTTTGTTCATGAAATAATCATCACATAATTATTATCAACATTTTCGAAATATTCTACTCATCATAAAAATAGGGTACACCCTACTTAAAAAACGGAAATGTTCAATTTTTATGTTTTTCAAAAAAGAACACAATGAAAGTAGGACGCCTCCCAAATTCAAACCCAACAAATTAATACTCCATAACTTGTAATAAATCTTTAATCAGAAAACAATTTTTTAATAAAAAAAAAAAAACGAACGATGATAAGGAAAGAACATTTAAATTTCTATTCTTTCATGCAACAACCTGCCCACCGATACCGACAACACCATCACAATGTTTCACATGCATGGCAAGTCATTATTTAAGATTTCATTTTTGTTCCACTTCTAATGACGATGGAACGACCCCCATTTGTTGAATATGATAAGCGTGAAGAGTCAACAACAAACTGAAGAATATCGAAACTAGAAAAAATGGGAGATTTATGATGAGCCAAAGCAAAAGAACAATATCTATTGATTTTTTGGTTATTGTTGGAAGAAAAAGCACATAATGGAATCTTTTGTTGCATGCTGTATGTGTGTATAAAGATCTGAAGATATTTTTTTGGTTTGTAAACAAATGAACGGGGTTTTAAATATAAATGTATAGAGAAAAATAGCTTCGAGTTGATAATTGGATAACCTGCCCATAGAGTTTTCGGAAGAAAAATAGCATTGCCAGAGGGCATATGTCCATAAATAGGTATGATTTTCGTGATGATAGAGAGTTACTGAAGATTTTTTACACACATTCCCATCATACAAAATGGATGGTTTAAAATATTATTTCAAATATATGAACGCTTACATATAGTTGCATAGGACACCATATAATTAATAAAATATATGGTCTGTTCCAGTACTGCAAAAATGTACTACTTTTTATTTCGATAACGAATTTTCCTTTATGATATCGTAGAAAATAGTAAAATCTAGTAGATTCTTGCAGTACGGGAACAGATCAATAGTATGTAAAATTTCTATCGGTGATGTGTCAAATTATTATAACTATATAAATAAATATTTTACCCCACTGTAACTTGGCACACAAAATATTTGCACAAGAAAACTTGCTAAGAAAAACCAAAACAGACAACAAAAACATAATTTTGTAGAATGAAAATACAAATCTATTGTTCGGCTAGGCAGAACAATAGCCATGTAAAAGGAAACCCCCCTTCAAAAAATGCAGAGGAGGTGGGGAATAAAAATAAAAAAAAAACTTACCAGAATTTGACTCAGTTTTAGACGAAGCATCCACGGATGCTGTGGTTGTAATTGTTTGTGGCAATTCTGTTGATGATGATGGTGATGACGACGACGATGATAAATCCAAAGAGACTGCGGACATGGATGTGGAAGATGGCAGTGTTGCTGTTGTAGATGACGCTGACGAATCTGTTGTTGTTATTTCAAATGGAGTCATTGAACTAGCATTGTTTGCCGAAACATCCATTGTGGTTGTTGTCGTTTCTATCGCCTTAGCCTCAACATCCATCTCCGACATATTCATGTTCGAGCTGTTGCTGCTATCAGAGCTGGTGTTGGTGTTTTCATGATGATGATGATGGTCGTCGTTGTTGTTGTTATTTTGCAATTCAGCAGCCATCATTGGCAGCAGGGTTGTTGCTGTAACATCACCACCAACATCTGCATTTGCTGCAGTCAACGATGATGGATCGGTAACGGCAACAGCAGCATCATTTGCCATTGTTGTTGCTGGCATATTCACATTAGCCATTGCATTTACATCATCCATTGAATTGGCATCGGCTGGTGCTGCCTGGGTTTGAATGCCAGCACACAAAATAACTAAGCCACAAATTAAGGCAGTCATTAGGCATGAAGTTGAAGATGCTGCTGCTCGCAGAGCTGAAGATTTTCTTCGTTTACTGCTTAACATTTTCGTAAATTTGATTTAAAGTTTTTTTAACGTTTGCCACTCTATTTTGTTGTTGTTGTGTTTTCAACGAATTTCCACTTTAATGTAAGACTTTGTTTTTGTTTTTATTGTACAATTTTATTAAATTAATTTGATTTGTTTTTTGTTTTTCTTTCTTCTTTTCTCCCTTTGTTAGATGTTAGATAACGAGGAAGTTTAAATGCGATGTTTCTTATTATTTTGTTCACTTCTGTGTCGAGTGTGCACTTTTTTGTTTGGATTTGTTTTCGAAATTAAATTTCGATGTAGAAATCAGAAAAACCGAAACAGTGTGATTTGTTTGTATTTTCTTTAAATTTGCATACAAAAATTATTTTATTAAAGGCCACATGATGCTGAAAAATTTTAGGTTCGAAAAGATTAGAATAATGTAAGGGAATTTGAAAACAAAATAACCAAATACATAAGCTAGAGATATTGAAAAGGCATTCTTATATACATCGAAAATGTCTTCATTCTGAAATATTTCCAATTTATTAAAAGTTTATTTAAAAAATCTCCCTTTCAGACACATTTATTTCTTTCAGACATATGAATATATCAGAAGGAAAATTGGGAACTTCGACACAGAGTTTCCTCGAGTTCCTCCCCAGAATTTATTTTGAATAATTATTTTAAGAAAAATCTGATAATTGGTCAATTCTTCGTGCTTTTTCCCAGTGTACTTCGCAAATGTTGACAAATTTCCAGACAAAGCATTGTCGCGTATTGGTATAACCTTTTTTTTTAAATCGATTCCAAGCACCTTGACGGGTTTATGTCTATATGGAACGGTGCATCACCTTCAAATATATTTTTTTTATATTTAAATTTAATAAGGCTCAACGACCTAATTCTGGTCACATATCACTGAGTTTTAGAATTTATTAAAAGCACGACATACCTAATCTGACTTATGTATTTGTACCCTAGGGTATGTGGCGATATTCGTCAATTGCCGAAAACTGAAATCCAATGTTCAACGTGTACATAAATCATAGTATACGATGCGTTCTACAAGTTTTTGCATGGGATTTTTGCAAGACTTTATCCACAATTCATGCTGATCATCATGGATCTTATACAGTATTTTGTTGTAATGTTGTGATCA
Source organism: Musca vetustissima (assembly GCF_032173495.1). Taxonomy (NCBI): domain Eukaryota; kingdom Metazoa; phylum Arthropoda; class Insecta; order Diptera; family Muscidae; genus Musca; species Musca vetustissima. Next base: position 72,568 of record NW_026882330.1, read on the forward strand.
AATGACTCAAATTTTTCTATGAATTTTGATTTGATTTTTCATTGATTTCACATTCATTGAATGGTGAGGAGCAAACAGCCGTTGTGGCACTTGCTTGCTAACATGTGCCGAAATTATCCCAATTTTCTTAGTTCATATTAACACCATAATTTAACAACAACTTATTGGTTGACCTCATTTTGAATGTAATTCATTAACACATTTCTGTTTGGAATTCGTTTGACTGGAGTTTCACTTTTGGAGACTAAATTTAGAAATTAACATTTTTTATTGATGGACTTCATTCATAAAGTGTGTTTATCTTTTATTTTTTAAGATATGTTTATGTGAACATATTTTGTTTATCTCAAAAGAAAGTCGTCAGATGTCTTTTCATTAACCCCTTAAGATATCCATACATTTTTATTTACATATTAACATTTATTGAATAGCAAAATTCCTTTTCAGATACTCTTAGCTGTATGTAAATTATTTTCTAGTTTCCTGTTTGTCGACAATTCTTGTTCAGTTTCAGATTTTTTTCTGCTTGGCCAATAATAAATCGTTTGGTTGGTATTAAAGAAAACAAGTTTGTAGCTTAAGTCTTTTGTTTTCACTGTTAATTATTTTATTCCTTCCTTTTCGTTTCGTTTCTTTACTTTATTATCATTTGATGTTCTTTAGAAATCTCAAATGCAACACAAATACCAATTCGATTCTTTTTTTCCAACTTGTATTAGAAATATTTTTCGTTTTTGTATTTGAAATACATATTTTTTATGTTAATAAGCAAAATAGATATTCTCTCTTTGGTTATTTGTAAAAGTCACCAGAAGAACCGGTTCCTGTTTTTTTTTTCAATAGACCAAAAACACAGTCACTCTTAACGAAAAGAAAACAACAGCAAGAATAAATGCCGCCACACTCAAAACTCAATGCTGTGCAATTTTTTGGGATTTTTCCCTCAACTCAAAGTTATGCGAAATTTTGTCATAAAAAATTGGCAGTCAGACAGCTGCACATAAAGAAAAACAAAATTCACAGACACACCAACGCCGCCATGGCAAGGCAAGGCAAGTTTCTTTGACAGTCGTTGTCATGCAAGCTAAGAGCAGATATTAAGTAATCACACACGAAGCAAAAATTCCAAATAAATGCGAAATGAAAGTGAGGAGGGCATATCTTTGGGGACAACACTTGAATATTGACACAACTTTGGGGTGTTTTCATGTGAGTTGTATTCGTTATCTTTTCTTTTCATTAAATTTATTTTTATAGTTTTGTTTTTTTCGTTATTGACAATAATATTTTTAATGTAGATCCATAAAAATCGAACACTTTTGTTAATTTTTATTATGGTTTTATTTTCTTCTCCTTAAAAAGAGAGCTTTTTTTATCCCGTTTACGTTACCACTTTAATGTTACGCGTTCAACACCCGTTTCCAAACAATCTCTATAACCAACTAAAGTTAGTTGGTAGCCAGCCAGGTTTGTTAGCCGTAATCCAAGTGAACGACAAAGATTTTTTGGGTTTTCTCTATTGTTGGACTTGTGCATATTCACCACGGTGAACTGTGCGGTGTTAATTCACCACAATTTGTATAGCTGAGTCTCTCTTTATGTTACTCAGGTTTACTTATCTACATTTGGTTTTTGGTTCGGTTAGATTGGCCACGTTTTAAGTGGTCGGTTATTTTATTGGGAGAGGGTGTTCGATGTGTTTAGCGATCGCAGTCCATGGAGTTGTCTTAGACAAATAAAAAGAGTTGACATTTAGGCGTTTTTTATTTATTAAAATTAAAATGTCGAGATCTCAAAAGAGTTCTCCTTTAGTTGTAGTTTAAACGACGTGCCTGAAAATTCGCGTTAGAAAACCAAAAACTTGCAACAAAATTTCAAGTTTTGAAATGTTTCCCGATTTTCGTTACATCTTGCGACCGAAGTGGATATATTTAAGTGTTCTCTATTATTTTGTAGAAATCTTTCTTACCGAGAATTTTCAACATCGGCCCATGTATTTATAAGCCAATGAAAACATATAATTAGATGGACTTCTGTACAAATGTTCTGCTAGGAACTCTTACAATTGGTAAGAAAGCGAACCCTAAAATTACAAAATTACAATCATTTGGTATGGAAAAAGAAATACTTAATATAAAATTTCCCCCAGTAGGGGGAGTACGCCAGATACAAAATTACAGTCTGTTTAACCTTTCAATAGAAAAGCGTACATTTTTCTATAGAAAAACTTTTTTAATCATCGTTGTTCAATAGAAAACCCAAGTCAGCTAACTTTTCTTAATAAATAAACACCATTCAGCTAATTTTTGTCTAGAACAATTCAAATACAGGAAAAAGGACGAATATATTTTTAAAAACAATACACCAACCAAAAATTTCCCATACAAAAGTATATATCAATAATATTTGTCTATGATGTTTGTGTAGAAAAAATCAATCAGATAAGTTTTTATTTAAATATACGCAATTTCCCAATTTAGCGATTAAACGATTTCCCAATTCAGCAAATTACTGTTATAAACCCAAAAGTTCATGGGCCAACACAGAAAAAAATCACGCAATAATAGCATTCACTGCAGACATACCCAAAGGCAATATTTGATAAACAACAACAGGTTTTAGCTGAGCTTCAAAAAGTCAAGAGTGTTGCTGAGAGGAGTTCATGAGGGAAGGTGTGGGTTGTTTACTCACACACCACCGCCACCACAACCTGGAGAGAAGAGGTGAATAAAAAACACTCAGCTGTTTCATATTATGAATTCCAATTGGAAGAGAAATATGATATTTATTTTCCGATTCAAAATTGGACTCTAACTCTCTCAGAATGACAATGAGTGTAAGCCGCATTCTCTCAACGGAAAGGCGTTAGAATTTGAATGCGGCTTAAATGTATGATTAATACTTTGGTGTTTCAGGCGTTGCCACCGACGAAGACAATACCAGCAAAGTTCATTAACTGTGTGTTGGTGGTGTGGTGTGGCGTGGTGTGTTGTTGGCTAGTCGTTAATGTGTGGCTCATTCATTCATAGCCAAGTCTTTTAATTGCACCCTCCTTCATCCGATTTAAAACAAATAACTGGCATCAGTGGTCTGTCTAGCAATGGAAGAGTTTTGGTCGCAATGGAATTGTTTTGAATGGCTTTTTTCGGAAGACATCTCCCAAAAGAAGTGATTGACAATCACTTTGAGTCTGCAATGTGTGCAGTGTTGGTTGCACACTGTAATAGTAATACTAAATGGTCTGTCACACACACACACACATAGACTAATCAAACGCTCACGCCGTCGTCCATCGTTTTTTATGTTTCATGTTTAGGTGAAAAATATATATTATTATTGTTGTTTTTGTTGTGATTGCTTTATTTATTTTTGTTTTTATTTTGTAGCTTCGTTATTGGGTTGGTGTTGTTGTCTTTGTTGTTACAGTGGCCAGTACTGTTGTTGTATTTCATACAATATTGTCTTGTCGCATGAAACCAGTTGCATATGAAAGTAAAAGTGATATAATGTGTAAATAATAATAAATTGACGGACGGCGGCGGCTATTTTCGTTGCTTTTTAATTTCGTTGAACATACATTGAGTGTTTTTTCTTCATTTTCCTTTTATACTTTCGGGCATTTGTTTATCACGAAACGACAAAAATATGACAATTAAATTGTTAAAAACAAATGTTAAAATTTTAAACGCTTTTCAGGCGGTACATTTTTAATTTGTCCATTATAATGGAAATCCATTAGCAGCGTAAGGTAACACAGACAACAAGAAAACTTTGACACAAAAGCCAAGAAATATCAAAAATATAAACATTTATTGATTATTTCAATTGATTCGAGAGTTTTAAAAATGTTTACGTTTTTTTTCTAATGATGTATCATGACATGGTCTTTTAATTAACCGAAAAATAAAAAAAAAATATCCTCCATAAATTTTCAGATGTTAATCTTTAAAAATTCTTTGAATTTTTTATGAGTTTGCCTCTGAATTGCCATTTGACAAGGCTTCGCTTAAAGTTCGTTAAAAATATTGAAATCATAAAAACAAACATTTTTAAGCTGCCAGCGCTTATTTCATAACAAAGACATTCGAACGTTTCTGGCCTGCATGCGGTGCACAACTATGTTGTCGAAATTTTTTCAGTTGTTTGTTCTTTTGCTTTTCCCACCATAAATAAAAAATGCCAAAAAAAAAATGTGTAAACTTCTTAGAAAAAATCAGTATTTGACGATTACATTGCTAACAGAAAAAATCTTTGCGGTTTGTTAGTTTAGAAAACTCATAACCTTGGTCTATTTTCGTAGGAATTCACAATATTGTTATTCGTAGGTAGGTTATTGAAATCTACGTGAAGTTAGTTTTGTGGCTGATGTATATTTTATTGATTTCTTGAAAAACTATGATATCCGCATTAATCAATCATTCATTCATAAAGTTTGTGATTTAATAAGTGAGAGTCAATCACTATAGTTTTCGACACAAAAAATTGGTAACATTTTTTAGATGGTTTAATTCCGAATTAAATTTATTCTAGGAATTCTGTACATACAAGATAGAGTAATGCAAGACTTTCCCATGATACCTTCTATGCATACACCTCACAAATTTCTACCATTTTGGAATTCTGTAATAAAATCCTGAAATATTTCATATTGAAAGTAAAAAAAGCAGAATCGCACTTATACAATCATATCTACTAATTCTAGAATGTTTTAGTAGGGGATATATCGGTCCACTTTTTATTATAGCCCAGTTCCATACAATTCCATGTACAGTTCCAGCTCCATTTAATGTATTGTGACTTTCGTTATGTAATTTTGCATTCTTGGTAGATGATTTGGAAATGCCTCCTTCAATTTGTATAGAATATAGAATCTGAAATAGCCTTCATTAGCTTGATTCTAAACCCAGTATTGATATCAATTCCAAATTAGTCATATATTTCAAAATATTATCAGAGACAAGAGCAAAAAAAAAAATGCCCCAACTCCTTTTCAGTTGACTAATTTGCAACAAATTCCTTTCAAGATTGTCTTGAACAGCTGTCGAAAAATATAAAAATTCTTTAAACGGTTTCATTGTGTGTGTTTTTTCTTCTTTTCGGTTTACCATGAGCAAATAATGCCGAAACTAGTTTCAAACCGCAAAAAGGTGAAACCAAGCCAAAGCCAAACTAAGAAATTCCCTGCCAAACAAAGGCAAGGCAAACAGCGCGAAAACGTCAACTACAATTTCAGAAAACAGCGAATTTACACACATGTAGACGAGAACAGCAGCAGCAACAACGACAGCAAAAGTGTTGGCACAACATTAGATAGCAAAACCAAAAACTATGGAGTTGTAAGCTATAAAATTATAGTTGTGTCGCTTTTTTTGCATTTACATTGATTTTAGTCTTCATATGGCGTGGTAGAACTCTAAGATTTTTATGATTTTGGTTGTTTGAACAAACCAAATAAAACACACACACACTTATTTCACAAATAGCAGAACCAAACAACGACTACAACAACAAGAATGTCAACGAGATTTGAAGGTAGACTGCTTTTTGTACCCGAAGAACAAGAATAAGAACCATTTGAAATTGTAAGAGTGTTATTTTCTTGCTTCTAACCGGCCATACCTTGCGTGGACTCGTTTGAATTTGTTTTTTAAAAAAATAAATAAATACAACAACTATGATATGTCTTGTATTAATTCACATAAAATTCAAATAAAATTGTTTTTTAGCAACACCCAACAGCGTTTGACGTAGTTGGTACTCGACACCAGCAAACAAAAGACTTAAGACACAAACTTGTTTGACATTTTTACCATAGAAATTGTCATTTAAGTAGAATTTGTTTTGCAATTAAACAAAATACTTATTTAACAAAAATTAAATTGCAGACATTATTTGTTTGCTGTAGAGTGTGTGTGTGTGCGTGCGTGGGGGCACACTAAAGCTGTAAATATTTGTGTTCAACTTGAATCCATTGATTACTAACATTTCAAAGTGGGCACAATATGTCTGAAAATTCCATTTTTATTATTTCTTCTCTCTTTGCATTTCGTCAGTCATTGACATTTTGATGTTTAACATTTTGTCATCTCTGTGCTAACAACAACAACAAAAGCTACGTTTAATGGCAAATATTTGAAAATTTGTTAATATATTTTTCGTCGTCGTCTTCTTCTTCTTTCATTTCATTGCTGTATAATTATTTGTTTTGTGTCTGTCGGTGCGGGTCTTTAACATTTGAACAAATTGTCATGTATTTGTTACATTTGATGACAGACGGACTGACTGATGTGGTCCGATGTTTGTTTATAATAAATTTCACTTTTAATAAACACCGGCAATTGTGGACAATATCTAAGAAAGCAGAAAAAACCCAGCCCATCTTTAAAGGCATTACTACTCAATGAAAGTCATGGGAAGAAAGTTTCCCAAAAAATATAATTCCTAAGATGCATTAACTATGATGTTCTAGTTAATTTTTTCTTTATTTTATTATTTCCATCCCCTTCACCACATTAAGTAGCAAAGAAACTAAAATATAATTGCTGAAAGTAAAAATTCTCATCACTACAAATTAGAAATGTTGCTCATTATTCTTGTGGTGTCCGACCACAAAGTCTGAGGAAACAAGCACCTATTAAAACCTATTAAGATTAAGAAAATACAATTATTGTGGTGAGTAGGGCTACTGGACAATGTAGATGAAATGGAATACATAAAAAAGAACAGTTTACGTATAAATATGTTTATTTTAATAATATTTTTTGTTTGTTAAAAAGTTTACTTAAATACAGATTTCACTTGGGACAACGATGGATGGTACACACCTTTTTTGTTAAACTGGCAGTACTATGTGGTCCGGAGTAAAATAATTTAATTTTGGATCCTAATTACAATTATTCGTATGTGCGAATCTATGTGTTAGTGAATATATACTGGCATTCATTGTATGGAAAAAGTAAACGTAGAAGAAAATAAGTTCTTCATATGCGGATAAACTTTTATTAACGAAAATGTGTCATTCTTTTGCAAGTCATTTCAGATGTATCAAAATATGTTCAGTTTAAGGATTTCCTATTAACAAAAAGTCTATGTGATGCAGTTTAACATAAAATAACCTCCGAGAAATATTTTGGAGTGTTAAATAAAAATATAAAATATGAAAATAATACATATCATAAATCGAAAACCCATAGTTTTCTTTAGGATCATCTCAATAATGGAATCAATTTGAACATATTGTCATTAAATTACCATTAACATATCGGAATGCAACTGTTAAACGGAAATACCATTGCAGTTTTTTATATATATTTAATAATGTACAATTATACAGAAGGTGGATTTTGTGAATAGAATATACCCAACAAATTGGCTATCCAATATTTTAATACAAATAAATCTAAAACATCACTTCACATGTTCTATTGTTATTTGCCGGTAGCAGTCAACTCATTTTCGTTGTGATGGGTATTTAATTACGTTATTAAACATGATTTTTTCTGTTAATTTCGTTTTTACATATTAATCAAATGACCTTTTCATATTCAAATAGATGCGGCAGAACATCCAAAACTAAATTTCATATTGAATTGAACACGAATGGTTTCCCACAATAAGGGTTGGATTGGACGACTTATTTGTTGTATTCTCTTTCTTGAAGTCGGAACGAATAAAGTTCACAGTGCCAACGTTAGTGTGTCAAGTTCGCCGACGACAACAGCAACAACAAATACAACACTTTGGTCATTATGATTAGAGTGTTTTATGTTTTCCAAACAAAACAACCAATGAACAACATGGGATAAATAAAAGGAAAAAAATGCGTCAAATAACATTTCATGCAGTCGTTGTTAAACCAAAAGAAGAAAAAACAAAGCTATTGGTAAGGAAACACTTCATATTCGGTGATTTATTGATTCGTGGCGAAGACGAATAACAAAACCAAAATGGTGAAAAAAATGTCAAAACTCAAAACACTTTGCAGTCTTGAAAATTATTCAAAAAGTCATAAATCGCGAAACAAACAAAAGAGCAAAACAACTACAACAAAGAAATTTTTTCAAGGCCACTGCAAAAGTGCTGTATGTTGGTGTTTTTTTTTTTATTTCTTTCCGTTTGAGGCGAAGCGATGATGACGAATCTTCTTTATTTTGTTTCCAATACTTGAAGATATGTGTATGAATAATAAATATATGCAAGCACACAAACTGTTGGTGTTTACACTGTTGCCAAATTAAAAAAGGTCAATTGCTAACACCCACAACATATTACGTTGATTGACAACATCTATGAACTGTGTAACTATGTAAAAAAGTTGTTTTTCTTGAGGGGAGAACTTGATATAAACTTCATCAAGTTCTCCCCTAGAAACTAAGACCGCAAATTATCATATAATTAGTTAACTACATAGACAAATTTCTCATAGAATATGTGAAGGTCGTTTTAATAGGAGAACCGAGGATCTTCACATATGAAATACCAACACATATTTTTTATAGATTTACAGAAGTTTTCCTCATATAAGACCTGATTGGATTCTTATATAGAAGACCTGATGTACTTATTTTAAAGAATACCAGACGGTCTTCTTACACGGAGCAGCAGATCCTATTCATACATAAAAGACCAGAAAATCGTATTATATAGAACCTTTCTTCTGGTCTTATGTATAGAAGGTCTACTTATAGAGAAGACCAAAAGTAATTTTATTATGTATATATGTATATACATAGAAGGCGAGTGAGCCCTCTTATATTTATACGACAACTATATATTAATGCCAGACATAGAATACCTTCGTATGTCCTCTTAAAAAATCGGAAGGTTCAATCTTATAGCACATGATGACACTGTGCATTATTTGATCCAAACTTTGTACATCGCAATAGTTCTTCAGTCAAGTCAGGGAAAAATTAAGTTGGAAAATAATGCGAACAAAGTAGCTCCAAAACAACTTTGTACAAACCAATATGTTTACAAACTATGGGGGTTTATCGGCTCATTCCTCCTGGCACTTCTGAAAAAAGGTTCAAATTTTGAAATTTTCAAAGTCCCATACCTTTTAAATCTTAGTATTTTTACTAAACTTAGTCTGAAGTGAAACATCCACCTTTTTTGATATCTTCAACAAAAAAGTCAACAATTTTAAATTTTATATGAAGCGAATATTGTAGTGGATCCAATTACATTACCTTCCCTTCTAGCCGGCCCATATTTTTGGCTGATACTATTTAAACAGTTATCGAAATAATAAAATATTGATATATTTGAAGGTTGCGCATATAAGAACTTTAAGAACTTTAAATGCATATTTAATTTCCTGTACATATGCTAACATACCACAGTGTATATGCTAATAAATATGCACCGAACTTTTTTTGATGATTGTTTGTCATGGCTGCCCCCACTCATGGTTAAGTACAGCAAAGCACAGATCCTTAAGAAAAAACGTTATTTTCAAAATTGTTTTTTTTTTGTGCTAAAGATGAGATATGTGTTGTAAATTGTTTTTTGAGCAGCTAAAACAAATTACGTCAATAAATACTTCAGTATATTTAAGTATTTATTGAAATATTAAAAAATTGCATTTTGGCGAATAAAAATTAAAAAAAATTATAATTTTATATATTATTGTGGATAGGCTTTGTTTAAATTCTAAAAAAATCTTTTCTTATTTTATATATTTGAATGAAAACACAAATTGTTAATAATTCATATCACAAATCAATAGATGCATTCCTTTATATAACGATCATCACGATGTGTTTCTGATGTGTGTATGTGTTGTTTTTCACAGACCCAATTTTGATGATTCATACATTTTTTTGTTATAAATTAACCGGCTTATTTTTATTTGGTTATCAAAATAAATGTTTGTCTTCGTTAATTTGCTTTAACGGTAGTCGAAGCTCATACGTAATTTTGTATAAAGGGAATTCCACAATGACACTTTGCCGTACGTAGAGACATAGACTCAACAACCTAGGCTGGCAATAAAACAGCGACAATTGCAGCTGAACTTGAAAATATTTTTAGAAACGTGACGAATGAAAATACAATTTTACTACGAAATATTAATACTAGGAATGAATGAAAAATTCCTCAGATTATTCGAAATTCATTCAATAAATAAATGTTTTTGCTGCAATAGAATATTTGTAGTATAAATCACGTTAAATGGCCTAGACCTTATGTGATGAAACATTCTGTACAAAAAACCCACCAAAAATACCCTCATTATTGATAATTGCTTGTTGTGTTATTAAAATCTTTGAATCGACCTAACATGAATAAATTTCAAAGTAATTACCAAAAGTTCATCATTATTTGATAATAAGTTTTTAATAGCTTTCAAATGTCATGACATTCCCCTGAGGGTGTTATTGTTGAAATATTTGATTTTTGATCCAATATTTGGCATGCAATTTAAATTTAACTCGTCTTTATTGTGTTATATTTTTCACTAGAGTGTTGGCAAAAATAAATTCATATTTGATCGTTGTATAAGTAATCATGGCCACAGATAGAAGTTTTTTCAACAGGAAACCTAAATGCCACGGTTCAACCATCCCTGTTGAAAATACCACTAAAATCTTCATAATACCGGTAACGGTTCAGTTCTATGAGAGCAATATCAAAAAATGGACCTATATATCCCGTATTTGTAAAATTCGATAGACATAGATTTTTATTTTGATCATGTGGGGTCTTTGGTAATTATTTCTCGTTGTTGGTTATAAAAAGTTCTATTTTTTTTTTTATAAAACAACATTCTATTCAATACATTTTTATCCTATAATTCTCGTGATGTATTGATACTAAAACATATTCTTTCATAAACGTTCTTCTAGTCTCCAATTACCAGAAGATTTTCTTCCATAAAAAAAATCTTCATGAAATAATCGTATCAAACGCACATTTTCGTACTCAAAAATACGGATGTAAAAAAGAGAGCATCATCTTAAGCAGAAACTGAAGTAGCTACCATATCATTTCCACTTCCTAAACTTTCGTTTTTATTTCAATGCCTGTGTGAGTGAGTGTGTGTGTAGTCAGTATCTAATAAAAACAAGAAAAAACACAAAAACGTTTAATAAACATATCACTTTTCCGTAATATCTCATCTTTCAGCAAACACCAAACTTGGAGATAGGCATGCAGAAATCGAGGTAAAGCGTATGGAAGTGTCTCACTATTGTGAGACTTGGGCACAATTTGTTTTTCTTATTTTTTTACACACATATACATATGCACATAAATGAAAAACCAGCCAGACAAACAGGGAGACAGTCACAAATGTCAACAAACTGCTGCTATACAAATACACGCATAGGCTAAAAGAAAAATTAACCACATTGTATGAACAAAAAAAATTGAAAGTTGGATGTTAACGAGAAATAATAAAACAGACAAAGATTTGTATTCAAAAAATACACATATGTAATCTTCGGTTGAGAGTGTGCGTAGACAAATACATTTGACTAATTGTCTATATGACAGGCAATTAAAACTTCGATAAATTGTTGAATGGAAACGGTAAAAAATGAAAACAAGAAAATCTCAAATAAAATGTTTTGGATTGTATTTTTTTCTCAGCAAAAGAGAGTACAAAATGCAACAGTCTGTGGCTTTGTCTCGTAATAACAGAAATATTCAAAAGGAGGATGTTACCCAAACAACAACAACAATTACAAGCAGACGATGTCGGAACTAAAGATAATACCATTCACCCAAAACTATTACTGGATGATTATTTGAGTTAAACGTAAATGTTCAGCGATATTAAGTGTAATATTTAAATATTTCAAAAGAGGTGAATGTTAATTATCATATTTATGGAAAATAACACGAAATTAAAAATAAAAAATATAAAGATAAACAAAAAAATATTTACTGTCAATGAAATTATAAAAAACCAGGTAAATGCATTTGAGATTTGTGTAAACTTTGGGGTCACAAAACGAAAATAGTTTGTTTTGGAATTATTTTTAACACTCATTCATATAATAGATGTTTGTCTGAAGTTTTGTTTTAAAAGTAAATACACATTTTTCACTCAAAATCTTTTGTCCACATTTTTTGTTTCGTTCAAAATATTTGCTTTACTTAAATTCTTGAAGTAGGTTTATATTTTGGCATCGTTTCTGCTTACATATAGCTTCCATAGTAATAGTTCTAAGCAAATAATGTCAAATTTGACATTTAGGGATTGTGATTGAATATTCCGTTCATATTTCATATGGGCAAACATTGAAAAATTCCTCAAATCGATCAGGACCTTTGTATGGGGTATAGCCAACCCCCATGTAGTAAATTTTGGTATGTCGATTTTATACCCAATGACAACCTAAAATATCGACCAATTCCTTTAAAAAAAAAAACAAACCTAAAACCACCAAAACACCGAATAATCAGGAATATACTCCGAAACTTAAGTCAATAGTGTTTGTAGGGATATTTTCTAACCAATGAGAACCCAAAATACTAAATTTGCCAGTATGCACTATGGGCCAGAAATGGGGATTTTGAGCTTTGGATCGCGGTTTACAAATGACATAAGGTAAAAGTCAAAATTTCATATTTTTGTGAATATAATTTACATTTGAAAATTTTTAAAATATTAACATGAAATGGCGATCAAATAAACAGAAGGGTTTGGTGATTATAATGGCCATTTGAAGATAATATTATAATAACAAATTTCGCATATAAAACTCATAAAAAAATGGTTTCAGAACCTCAGCGTCCTTGAAACCCTTATATGTGATATTTATTTATTTCATAATCCGAATTCTCAAAAAAAGAAAAATCGTTGCAATAAATTCTAAAAATACGTGTATGGTTTGATATACATGCAGAGGTACTCATTACGTTATTTTAGCATATAAAAATCATATTTCCAAAAACTCCTATCCAAAATCCTTTTTCCAAAAAAAAAATAAATAAATATGAAATCAACCAAGGATATTGGTTAATTTAAATTAACTGTAATCTTGTAATGGACTGGAAAATCCAATCATCCAAATAATACATTGTTTAGACGACATGCCTTCATTGGATCCACCTCATCCAAGATTTCCCATTATTGTCCATATTAGTCAAATGTGTCATATCAATGACCATGTTGTCTTTGCCCAACATTTATTCACTCCATGAGTAATTCTTTGTGAACTATGAAATACAAATTCACATACCAATAAAATTCTAAAACACATTTTTTAAGAACATTAATTAAAAACTTTTAACAATTTTAATTAATTCCAACAATGTGATATCGTGCATTTTAATGGGGTGGAGCTGGCAAATTAATTTCCTTTAAACACCAAGCAACGAATACCACTTGATGAGTGTAATAAACGCATATTTTCATTTGTTTTTTTTTTTTTTTTTTTTGAACACGTTTAGCTTTGGCTTTGTTTTATTTCAGTTAGTGGCGTTTTAGCTAACCGAATAGACAATTTCCAAAGTTTTTCATTTTTTTTTTCTTCTTCTTCAATTCACACTTATTTCCTCAGACTGTGTTGAACGGGAGTTCCGGTTGATGGTGTTTCGTGGCCGGTATCTGTCTGCGGTGGTTATGGATATGGCGGAAAATACTTCCTTGAATTATTCAAGGTAATAAAGAGCTGCATTGACGCGTTTTTAGCCAAGGCGTGGTGGCATGCCTTTCAATGGTAATTCAATATTGGTAACTTAATAAGTAAGCCAACAAATAAAGGAAGACAATCCAAGTTGGACAAAGTAGTAGTTTTGATATGTCATTACAATGTTACGTACATATTATTATTCGTTTTTTTTATTTTTTCATTCAAACAACCGTTTATTCCGAAACAAGAACAATTCGTTGAAATACAAACATTGTTGTGTATCGCACATGTTGACAATCGCTACTAAACTGACAGTCAGTCTGTAGTCATTTCGCCCAACTTAGAATGGAAAGCAGCAAATCCTTTTCTCACTTTGCTGGTGGCAACGAAAAGCAAGAAGGAAACAAATCATCACAATTTCCATTTTCATGTAAATGAAAATTCACTTAAAACAACAACAACGACACGAAGAAAACGACCAGAAGCTAAAACAAAACAAAAATTCGCACACAGAATGGTCATACTAAGAAGTGTGTGTAGTTGTGTCGTACATATGTGAGATTCATATACATTCACATGTATGATTTTTTTTAATTAGTGTTGAAATGCAAACCAAGTTAATATACAAAATTTTAAATATTAGACATGACTGTAAATTTGATCCAAATAATATCAAAAAAAAATCTTATGAAAATATATCCATGTTTTAAAATAACTCCCCATATAAACATTCTTTCCCATTGTTATTTCAAAATTTTTAAAAATATGATTATTCCTCTGTAAATATTTTTAAAGAGTATATAAAAAATAAATTAAGTTAATAACTTATTTTCCATAGTATAAAATACTAAACCATTTTCAATGTATTTTTTAAATAAAATTCTAAGAAAAATAGTTCAGATAATAAATTTTTATATGGCATACATGCAAAAATATATGTTTTTATTTGAGCTAAATTGTTAAACATTGAATATTTAAAAATAAAAATATAACAAAAACACACTTGTGAGTTGTTTGCACATCTTCCGCATAAATGTGTCAGCTTCCTTGTCAAGAGTGTGTGTGTTTCTTTTTAGAAATATAAATGAATCTTGAAATTTATTGCAAAGAAGGAATAACAACACATCGCAAACATTTCAACATAACTTCTAGTTTGTTAGGATAGTCCGTGGATTCCCTCTTTTCTACGCCGTTCCACTGATGACAGCTTTAAACACTTAATGTTTTTGTAACCCAGATATAATTTTGCGTAGACACAGACATACACACACACACATTCACACAGTTGTAAAGTGCACTTGTATGCTTTTTACTCTTGCATGCATACACACGCTCACTCACATATGTAATGCCGGCGAACACAGCACGCCCAAGTGAACACATTTATCCTGCCACAGGCGTGCTAAAAAAGAAATACAACAAAAATGAAATGATTCACTAGAAAAAATGTAAAGCCTTTAAAAAGTTCACATCACATCTATGGCCTTGTGTAGATATCCTTGCATGTAGATAGACAACACATTAGCAGTGGCATGTGCTTGTATATCAACACCATTGGCTATGTAGGCTAGTAAATCTTACATACGTACATACTAGTAGTGAATATTTATTTATATGAGGCAATTTACTTGTTTAATTCACATTCTTTCCTGATTCGAGATTCGAATAAAATATGATTTTAGTTATGTAAAGTTTGTGCGTTCAAAATTCATTTATAAGTTGTTCACCATTCACTCGACTGCTTTTCTCAAATGATGTATGGAATATCCCATATACTGGTCTACAAACAGTTACGCTATATTTCGTGTTCTTATAGAATTTTCTTTATTTTTAAAGTGCCGTAATTGAGTATTTCACTTTAAGGCATCGCATTTTTTCTCTTTTTTCTTTTGCTTGAAGGTCATTCCGCCAAAGGTTAATGTTAAAAGTTCCTTTAATTTGTGTCAAAGGCAAGCAAGTGTCTTGTCTTATCTGTGTCATGACAAAATCTATAAAGAAAAGTCCAGTTAAATAAATGTGTATCAAAGAATAAATAAAACAATTTCTCACAAAAACAAAATTAGCTGTGGATTATTTAATAATTCTTAGTTTTAATTTCCAAACAATTTTTTAATAAAATCACGCCATGTCTATAGTGCAGTATTTTTTTTATTAATTCGGCTATTGTGTTGGGCCATGAAAAATATTTTTAAAAATTTTCGCCCTGTATTTGTCAGGCAGCAGTTGGTATTTCGCATATATATATATTTTTTCTCTGAGGACAAAATTCGATATTTCAAATATTTTGCATATATGGAAAGATCCACATAACCCCCATATAATTATGTCTTCCTATTTCTGGAAAGCTACTACTTGTTATTTAATTTATGAAGCATATATTCTTACCCCAAATTATTCATTTGGATCCACTATTTGGGTTAGCCCCCATATAAAGGTACCCCCTAATATTGTTTTTTTTTTTTTGATTTTGTTATCGTTTTCAACCAACCAACCATTTAGTATTTTGAATTCTCATTGGGTGTGAAATCTTCGTACCAAAAACTATCAATATTGACTTAAGTTTCGGACCCCCCATATTTGGTAGTTTGGGGATTTTGAACACATTTTCACCCAAATATAACTAAAATGTAATTAAATTATTCCATAGTTTTAAGCCCATAACACATAAAAATACGATTTAATGCAATTCTTATTTAAAATACTGCCAAACACTGAAATATTTAGTTTTTTCTTACATTAGATCCGCCATTTTGGATTCATTTTATTTGATTTTCAAAATCTCATTTCACATTTGTAATTAGTGGTCATAGCTCTGCAAAACATGTTCAAAAATAATTTGATTAGTTCAACTTTAAAAAAATTATCGTTTTTGATCCACCATAATAAATGTTTGCGTTTTTGCAGAATTGTAAACAGCGTCCTCTAAACCCTTATATGTGATATTTATTTCATAAGCTCGATGCTCTAATTATAGCCAAAAAATGGGATATCTGGCCCATAGAGCACGAATTGAATAAAAAAAAATTAAAAAGTCCCATCTGGCCTAGAATATCGGCCAAGAAGTGCTGTAGATCTTAAATCTAAATATTTTTAGGTAATCCTAGATCACCTTAAATATTTTGCCTCAAACTTTACAATATGATAATAAAATTGTATTTGTTTAAAAGACATTCAATTATTCTATATGTATTTTTTATTCTTAAATATTTTTCTTATACTATATAATACTCTAATTAAAAAACAGACTACAATTATCTTAACATTTTTAAATACGACGTTACTGGCAATTCGATTCCTATAGCCATAATAAGTGACACAAAATACGCAGAGACCATATCGAATACAAGAAACATAAACTGAAAGGAAAAATTAATTTGAAATGTTATTTTACAAAAAATCAATAACTTTTAATTACAGAGTAATTAAAACTTACCATAAAACCACTTCCAAAATAAATTGGATAACGTATAGTACCAATTACTACCCGGGCTATTAGTACATGACTCAAATAGGCACCATATGTTAAACGTCCTAAAATGCGAAACACTGGTAGGCAGCAAAAACGTCTAAAGATCCCTGTAGAGAAATTAAAAAAAAATTGAGGTAATAAAAAATTCAATTCTGCATTTTTTAATCTAGAGTTGTTAAAATTAGGTAATGACTATTGCACGTAATTTTAAACAAGTATTTAAACATAAAATATAATCAAAATTCCTGAAAATATTCCAGAACAATTTTTCTACTGGGAACAATTATTAAGTAACTTTTTATTAAACATTGCATCTTTTTCTGGAAACTTAAAAAAATCGAGTGATTTTCTAATCAAAATCTGTGTTGCTGATAAACTATTATTATTCTGTTTCAAGCAAATTATTGAAACATGTCTCTACTAGTCTGTTCCCGTGCTGTAAGACTCTACAATTTTTTACTACGATCATACTTTTTTCCGTTATGGTATCGAAAAAATAATAAAAATTAGTAAATCCTTGCATACATAAACACGATAATTAATTTCACATCAATACTTACAACCACATTTTGCCGACATGCCAATAATAAAAATAGCCGTACCAAGACCCCAAAAATTCCTATGGAATGCCGCATAAATACTGGACAGCACACGAGTCCGTTCATCATTGTAATATTGGAAGAATAAGTGACCTGATAACATCCAAAAAATTCCTGCCGGTATTAAAGCAAAGAAAAATATATTGAAATATTTATTTTGCCTTAGTTTTATATCCCGCGAAGAGATATGGTCATAGATTAAGGCCGCCAGAACACCAAAGAAATAGGATCCAAAATTCATATGAAATGGTGTATAGGATTCATTAAATTGCTTATTGTGCATAAACGAATCACGTTGGGATCTGAAAAACGATATTTCAGAATTAATTGGAATTTAACTAAAATAATAGTGTCAATAAAATTCTTTTCTTACTGTGGTGCTGGTACAGTTAAAGCCAGAAATTTATTTGTGTAAGTCAGAACACCTGAAATGGCCACGAAAACTGCTATTGTTACAGCAAATATCCAGTTTCGTAATTTAGGAAATCTAGAACAAGGAAAACATTAATTTGAAGTTTATGTAGGATTTTATCAAGGTCAACTTACTTGTGAGCCAATATTAATAAAAGTAAACTGAATACAAAGGATTGGGTGTCAGAAGCCAAGTACCAACCTTGCAGCATACACTAAAAACAAGTGATTAAAATATGTAAAAATAAAAAAACAAGGAAAGGAGAACGTCCATTTAGAAACGTGGAGGTTTATCACATTGGTATAAGAAGCCTACATGTTTTAAATGGTCTTCTTTGGTTCCACGTCCACTTATAATGTTATAGCCAAAAATTGCTGCTTAAAAACAATCCAATTTTCATTGTGTTACCTACCCTTTCATCTCTCTTTATGTAATTATTTACATATAATAAATTTGTCCACCAATTTTTGCGACAAGCCAATGTTTCACGTTCCACAAGATGGCGATATATAGGACCACCGGCATTGGGAAAATAAACACCACTTAATAGTATAAAGAATCCGTATAAAATAGTAAGCCTAAAATAAAATGAAAACATTTTAAAAATCAAAATTAATTTAACTCAAAAAAATGTCCCTCAAATACATACCTTAAATATCGAAAAATATTGAATTTTAAAAATGTTAACAAATATTCGACGCCGCTCATTTCCTTTCGATCTCTGGTCACAGCTAACCAATTCAGGGCAAATAGAAATCCGCTTATAACAAAAAAGGCTAAAACTATTAAGAGACCACCGACCAGTACACTGCCGGCCACTGTATGCAACAGCTCCTCTATATCTTGTGGATCACTAAGCGCACTCTCAAATGCAATCCAATTGGTGTGGGCATATACCACTAAAAACATGGCAAAAAATTTCATACAATCCAAGAAACGTAAATCTCGTCCAATTTTTCCATTAGGTTCCTGACTCAGCCGATACCAGTTACGAGCAATGGAAAAGCCAACACCAAGTTTTTGAACTGAAAAAATATAGAATTTTAGATTTTTTTATTTTAAAATTGTCGGGACACATTTACATTGATATTTGTTTGGAATATAAAACGTTTTATTAAAATTTAATAATGATGTGCTTTAAATCTTCTAATATATGTAAACAAAAACAATTAACACAATTTCTTTGAGTGCTAATAATGTTAATTTCAGATATTGAATATAAAAATAATTATATTTGATCTACTATTTTTTTATATTTGACAAATCTCTTAAAATATTGTCATATATTAAAATAATATTGTTGTACATACCTACATGACCTGGCGATTTCTTGTAGTGATCCACATCGGTAAGGAATTTATCTCTATTTTTATGTTTCAAATATAAATCATAAAAACTACTGCATGTCACCAGAAGTACAAGGGTGCAAATAACAATGTAGAATGCAATATTCCAGCGATCATGACTAAATGCTGAAATAAAAGAAAGTTTATTTTCAATTTCAATACACTAATTTCCTCAGCTAATACTACGCTTACCCTTTTCATTATTATTTTGATTGCGACTATCACAATATTCAATAGCACTTAACGCTGTCAAATCGTATCTTTTTAAACGTAAATTGACACATTGATTCATTAGTTTGTTGTAAAGTTGTCGATTACCCTCCTCGGATTCGAAGAGATTCAAATATGTGTTGACCTGCAGAAGAGGTATAATATATGATTATTTATTAAAACAATTTTAGGCAGTACTCGAAGCATTATATTCGGAGGGACTCGACTTACACAACTACCCATGGACTTTAATTTTATACAGAGCTAATCCCTCAGCCAAAAATTACGGATTAATTATTAAATGTATGAGCCTTATAATTAGATAACAATTCTATTATTTAGAATTGTCAATGCTAAATAATAAATTATTTATATGTGAAGATCAGAAGTGCCTTTTTTATAAACTGATATAATATCCGGACCATATTTTCCAGGAATATACATTGAAGTCATAAAATGAAAATGTTAATTTGCATTTTCGACACCAGACCCTCTTAATTTAATGCCTTTTACATGCCATACCTAAAAAATTACTTCCAACAAATATTCTACTTACAACTTTATTATTGTTAAGAATTCCTTCAAACAAGTCATCAGTCTCATTTTTGGGCATGGCATCAATTTGTGATTGACACCATTTTACACAGATGCCAAAATATAAATGGCCATGATCAAAATGATGCTTGCTGTACTGTGTAACATTTTTTATTGCTTGCCACGCTTCAGCATTAGGTTGGGCCTCAACATCGGCACGTACAAAGCAATACAACGACTCATCTGTAAATTCTTGTAGGCAGCGATCATAATCATCAAAATCATTCAGAGGAGGCATTTTGTAATACTGAGTCACTGGAAATAAAACAATGTAATTGATGCCACATTTAGTTATAGATTTTTCAATTATGTTTTGTTTTCAAAAGTTTTTTTTCTTTGGCAATTAATAATATTGAAATATAATCCGCTATTACCCACTTCACATAACACTTACTATTCATTTTAAATCCTTTAACGTTCAACACCATTATACCGATTATAATAAAAACACTATACTGCAATTTGAGGATCATTCTAATCGATCTATTTTTCGCTTTTTTATTAAATATATTTTAGAATTTGAAACACACAACAAATCTTATAGAACATAGAACTTCCGATATTGCGCACAAAACGCAGTGCAACGAATTAAATTAAGAAACTCGATAAACAGTCGTATTTATTTTTATATTTTTTGTAATGATATGTAAACTGTCCAAATTGGGGATGGTCATCATTCCAGTTTTGTGTGTTTGTGTTTTTTATTTCAATTTTTAGCTAATTTATACATCATCATGAAATCAATGAACTTTATATCTATTGTTTGGATTTGCAGATCATGATTTTTTTCATTGTTGCCTTTTCAATGTTAGATTAATTTATAATACAAATTAAAAGCAAAAAAATGAATTTAATATTTTATTAATAAACTCGTTGTTTTTTTCTAAATTCCAGAATATTTTTTATTGCGTCAGAACAAATCAAATTTGGAGGATAACATGTACATTAATGCGGCTGATATGGTTTTTATGGTAAAAAATAATAATGCCTTATGAACTTGAAATAAAATAATGGTTATGGTATGAGGGAATAAAAGTAATCGACATGACATTGAGTGTGCTTCAAGAGCTTAACCCGGATAACGCCAGAGATATATTTTTCAAAGTCTTAAGTTTAATTTTAAAACTTAAATATTTTATTAAAAATTGCCTAGTTTTAGCAAGAAGAGAGTATAGAACAAGATACAGCAATAAATTAATTTAAAGAAATTGTATGAGACAGCGTTTGTTTTTAGGCGTGGTATTGTTATTTTTGGCCAACGATATTTATATTGATTGAACTTCTGGGGAAATTATATTCTTCAGACATCTCTCGTAATAGTATTCCAATCGTATAATTGCCAACAATGAGTTTTTCTAAATGTCCGTAAAAATAAATTTGAATATATCTCACAATATTTATTTTTACGTTTTCCAACACACTGTATTTTTCAATGAGTTAAATTTAAATTAGAATGCATGTGGGAAAACGCCCACTGTGGGAAAACGGCGGCGTCTGTGGGTATGCATTTTCGAAAAGGGCATCGATAATGCTTCTAGGCCAAATTCCCGAAGCTCTGTGGCTTTTCTTAGACCCACAGTGGCCTGACTTAAATTCCATAGATTGTTGTTGTTGTTTGTTGTTAGGTAGGTCGCCAATTAAAATTAATTTTTAAAAAAAGACCAACTAAACTAAAGAAAAACATAATTTTAGGCTACATTATTTATTATATAACGCCATCTATTGACATAAAGCAGTCAATTACAATTGGTTGTCTCGGTCGTTTGCTTTGATTCATTTTTTTAGTCCGCATTCTGTCTTTTTGCTTCCCTCCTCATTCGTAAACAACGTTGTCAGGCCAAGATTCTTTCTTTATCAGTTTTGTTTTGATTATGTGTTATCAGAGTTTGTTTTGTTTCCCATTTCGCCACCCCGGCGATTTGTAAAATGTCGGCTTCGTAGTCCTGAGCCGCGTTAATCAAAATCAAGTTCAATTAAATAAATTAAATAAAAAAGGATAATTAAACAGTAAGTATTGCATACGTATCCTGCAGCAGGACCTTGGAAGAAACAGTTCAAATATCAAGCCGTACATTGTGGACTGGAAATTCAGTGTTATGGTTGGACTAAGCCTTATTATATAATTAATAAATTAATGCCGATATCTCAGAGAGTGGAAGGAATCCATCCCCAAACATCTATGGTCAGTCGAATTTAGAAATCAGGGGCATATTGGAAGGACTGTTGGACTACAGTCGTTTTGTAATAATAACATCGTCCGAGCTTCAATAAATTCATAATGAATCCTCCAGCCGGGCCTGGAGGTGCCCCTCGTTTTGGTCGTGGCAGAGGTCGAGGAGCAGGCGGCGGTGCTTTCAGACCATATTTTTTCTTCAAACGAAATGGACGTACAATTCCTGCCTGTGGACGAGGAACTGGTGGCGTTAGTCGCGGACGTAGTAGAGGTCGTGGCGCCTCTGTTCCGGCTCTACCATATAATATTCAGAATCCAATTAGCAGTAGCTTCTTACGTCCTCACTTCTATGCTGCTCCAGATGATTCCGAACAAAATATCACATCCATGGCGATCGATACGCCAATGGCATGTGCCGGTTGGCGCTTATATTTCTATGGAGAAACATTTAGCGAAACTAGTGAATTGGCGAAACGTCTGCAAATCTTGGAAACTCATTTCAACGGTAATGCGGCCAATTACGACCTCTTGAGCATACATCAGAAGGGTTATTTCACGGTTAATGCCAATGTTTTGAACCAAGACAATGAGTTGTTCCAACAATGGCCAACTATAATGGAAGATATGTTGTATAGGCCACGAAAAACGTTAGCAACATTGGCATTAGCAATGCATTCTGCGGCTACTCTAGTTGCATTGGATGCATCCCTTAGCCAACAGGAATGTACCAAGAAACATTATGTACCCAAAGTGATAAAACCACGAAAAATATATGCCCGTCCCATGGGGTTTATGGAAGAGCGGCCAATGAATGTGGTTGGAAAATTAGAAATTGATCAACTGTATTGTGTACGAGGCATTGTGGCATCAATAGGACCTGTCGATGCGTCTGTTACATGGCTAGCATATAGGTGTGGTCGATGTAAACAGGAACAGGCCATAAAACAAATTGGTAAGCAAATGATTGACATTGGCAAATGGATGACAGCTTCTACATTGCTAGTTTCTTTTATAAGGACCTTATATAAATCGGCCGTATTCCTGTAAACGTGAAGGTTGCCTTGCCAAAGCTGGATTTATTGAAGTAAGATCGTCACCATTCACCCGTATTACCCCACGACAAATGATACGCCTTAGCGAGTCTCGCCTAGATATAAGTCCATCGACTGAAGCGCAAAGCAATCCCAGTCTATGTGTTGAATTACGACATGAGTTGGTCGACACAATTTATTTGGGCCAAGAAATTGTTGTGACTGGCATACTGCGAATACGTCCCTTACAAGAACAAAATGAATCTGATAAGTACTCGGCCTTTTGTAATCAAATGGAAGTTTATATGAAAGCAACAACCATTGTCGATGGGAAGGCAGTTAAATACAAATTCTTGGAGGAAGATATCGAGGCAATTACGACTATTAACAGCGAGAGTAATACCTTCAAGTTATTGGTACATTCATTAGCTCCGGAAGTGCATGGCCATGAAATTACAAAAGCCGGAGTACTTTTGTCTCTTTTTGGAGGTGCAGGCTCTCAGGAACATGATGAAGAGGAAATCAATATCTTGTTGGTTGGGGATCCTGGTGTTGGAAAATCCAATATTATCAATATGTGTTCCAAAATATCACAAAAAGGTAATATTAAGAAAAGTGACAAAAGAACATTGTGTAGCAGGAAAGATATTGAAAATATTCGTATGTTTTTTAGGGTCCATGATTCAGGCCAAACGTGGTCCATTTGCCAATAGCAAAAAGCTTACAGCTAACGTAAGGGGTCGTACTAACTACATTATGGATTGTGGCGAACTATTAGCTGCCCGAAGTGGTCACTGTTCTATTGATGACATCGATCGACTAACCGCCCAAATGGAAGCTTTTATGAATGTTCTTCAGGCGCAAATGACCAGCTTGACATTTCCAGCACTATATTCAACGTTTTATACACCAACATCAGTTATTGCCACTGCAAATTCCGTGCGTGGCCATTATGATCAGTCTAAAACGCTAACCGAAAATATACGTATAGCACCACATTTATTGTGTGAATTCCACTTAGTTTTTGTTCTACTGGATAAACCTAATAAGGATATGGATACATCACTGTCGGAGCACATAAGAGCTGTGCATGCTGGTGCAAAAAAGAATACAGCAATTGCAAAAAAATTTGAAATAAAACCTAACAATACAATGGAGATGTCTATTGACGATAGTACCAATGACGGTGAATATGATTTGTCGAATAAATTAAAATTAAACCCGGAAGAGGAAGTGGATATGAACTTATTACCAATAACACTGATGAAGAAATTTATAGGTAGGAATCTTTTATTTTCACCGTGGTGAAAGACAAAGATATTAATAATCTTAACTATATTACAGTTTATTCCCGCCAACAAGTAAAACCTTTGTTCGTGGACGGTGCCTGTGAAGAGTTAAAGAAATTCTATTTGGAACTAAGAGAACAGGCTGAGGGTTCCCAGTTTTCTATATCTTCAGGGTGAGTTTATTGATTTTTCTTTTTTAAAAAATAAAAATGCATCGTCTTAATCCTAATTATATAAATATTGTTCAGTTCGTTTGTTCATCGTAATAGTTTTAATATTGAGGATACTGGTAGCTCAAGTATAATGGCCAAAATAAATGACACCACATATGATGCTGACATAGTGAATACAATAAATGCAAACTGTAAAGAAAATATTATTGAGTTTAAAAAACAGTTTGATTACTATTGAACATACCATCATTCCAGTTCCAAAGTAAATAGGTTCTCTTAGAGTTGCAATTACAACTCTACATATTATAAGATGTACCATAAAAGCGCCATATGTCAAACGTCCTAAAATACGAAATACCGGTAGGCAGCAAAATTTCCTTAGAACCCCTGAAAATTACGATGTGTGTTTTATTACATCTTATTGGCAAAATGTTTAATGTAAATGAAAACCGTTAGGTAAATATAATTATGATGGAAAAGTAAAACGACCCACATTATTTTCTTACACTTTATATATTGTTTATAAACTTTGAATTAAGCTCATAGAACTGATGGAAATTGTACAAGCAAATAACTTACTCTATGCGAAAAGTTTTATTAATTTTTTCGAAATATTATTATTAATCTCCGTATTACTTTCAATATTTGTGCTCAAATTAAATTTGGTTACCCCTGAAATTAGAATAAAACATTTAATCAATACTTACATCCACATTTCGCTGACATTCCCACAATGAATGCACCTAAACCGAATCCCCATACATTTCGTTGGACAGCAGCATAAACGCTGGCCCAGAAACGTCTTTCCTCTCCATCGGAGTATTCCTGTACAAATGAATGCCCAGAGAATAGCCACAGAATGCCAGTAGGAATCAAGGCATAGAACGTAATGTGTAGCCAACGGTTTTCTTTAATTTTAATACGATTCGAAGACACATAATCGTAAACTAATGCCGATAAAACCCCAAAAAAATAACAAGCAAAATTCATGTGAAATGGTACATAGGACTCATTAAATTGTCGACCTTCTATAAAGGAATCGCGTTGAATTCTATAAAATAAAAGTAACAAGTATAACAAAAACATTTTAACATTTCAATATAATGGCTTACTGTGGTGCAGCTATAAACATGGCTTCGTAGTTGTTTATATATGTTAATACTCCCGGTAAAAGTACAAAAAATGTTACTGTTGTTGACAAAATCCATTTGCGTTGTTTTGAAAACCTAAGAAAAATTAATTGGGTTAGGTACAATTTACAAAAGAACTAGAAAAATATTACCTATGAGCCAATATCAGTATACATAGACTAATCACAAAACACTGAGTATCCGAGGCCAAGTACCAAGCTTGCAGCATACACTTTAAGAAGTATTAATTAGAGTAATGGATAACGTATGGAATAAATTAGTTTTAAACATACCCTTTCATTAACATTGATGTGATTATTTAGATATAGTAAATTGATCCACCAGTTTTTGCGACATGACAACTGTTCCCGTCCAAATATGTGATGAAACATCGGTCCACCAGCATTTTCAAAGTATACACCACTCCATAGAATAACAAAGGCATAGGGTATTGTTAATCTACACAATTAAAATTGTTACATTTTGTTTCAAAAATTCAATTTAAGTATTTTTACCTTAAGTATCGAAATATGTTAAATTTCAAAAATGTTAAAATATATTCCTTTGTGGTCACTTCGTTGTTTGCCTTGACAAAGACTAACCAATTTAACATGAATAAAAATCCTCCTATTACAAAAAATGTAACTGTTATCAATGATCCGGCCATCAGTAGAGTACCCGTAGCGGTGTGCAGAAGTCGTTCTGGATCTTGGGGATTATTAATGGCACCTTCGTACAGCACCCAATTTGTGTGTGCAAATATAACCAAAAACATGGCAAAAAATTTAAAACAATCCAAAAATCTTAACTCTCTGCCTACTTTGCCTGTTGGTTCTTGATTCAAGCGGTACCAATTGCGGGCAATCGAAAAGGCTACACCAATTTTGGAAGCTAAATTATGAAAAAAATAATTTACATGAAATTCATAAAAAAATTGTGTTCTTACCAATATCTGTAGGTGCTGCAGTGTAGTGATCACGATCCGTTAACAATTTATCATTATTTTGATTTTTAAGATATAAATCAAATAGACTACAGCCAACTACTAATATTATCAACAGCCACAATACAATATAAAATGTAAAATTCCAGAGATCTGTGGAAGTATATTTTAAATCAAATTTATTTTTAAAATTTGGCGTTTTTTATATTTACCATTTTCAACAGTTTCATTACTTTTATTGCAATATTCGATGACACTTTCAGCTCTTAATTTATATTTCTTAAGACGCAAATTGACACATTGATTCATTAGTGGATTCCATACTTGACGATTTAATTCCTCTGATTGAAATAAATTTAAATAAGTGTTGACCTGTTAATGAAAAATTAATGTAGTTTAGATTCGGTTAAAATTATTTCTCATATTTTGAAAAATATCGGCCGACAAATATTTTTCTTTTTCAATGATTTGGTCGCAGACACTCTGTGATAGTTTGATCTCTTCACTTGGTGAGAAGATACCGATATTCCATTTACGAAATACTATTTAATTTTTCAAAATATTAACGATTTGTGAGAGAGTTCCACTTTCAAACATGAGAGGTATAACCCTCTTTTTGAGTTATAAAGAAACGAAATTTTTTTTGATGTTAAATTTCTCAAATAATGTATAGGGAACACTACGTTACAAATGTAGACTTCAGATCAGCACCTTAGGGTCCATGATTCTCAGCATGTTTCTTAAGTCTTTTGTTTATTTAACGTTATTATTTATTTTATTTGCATACCTTCGTATTATTCTTCAGTATTCCAATGTGTAAAGAATCAGCTTCATCTTTTGGCAATATATCGATTTGCCTTCGACACCATTCCACACATATACCAAAATACAAATGGCCATGATTAAAATGATGTTTATAATATTTCGATATATTTTCAATGGCTTGCCAAGCTTCAGCATTAGGTTCTGGCAAAACATCTGCACGCACAAAGCAATACATCGATTGATCAGCATTAAACTCTTGCAGGCAACGATCATAACTATCGAAGTCATACAAGGGTGGCATTTTGTAATACTGCGTCACTGCAAGGAAACAAAACAACGAATGAAAAAAATCTTTCCAAAATGTAACTGATTCATCTGATGTCTTAATATCCTTGAGAAGTTTTATGGTATTTTGCTTATACCTGCCGTTAAACCTAATTAGGCATGTTTTTTCTTGCTTGCGGAAAGTGAAAGGGAAACTTGTTTCTTTTTATTGCCATTTCGTTTTTTGCTTTGTGGTTAGTAGCTTCTTAACATTGATGTGTTCTTGTGTGTCCATCTAGAACATCCTTTTGTTTTGTTTCGGTTTTTTTTTTGTGGTAGTAATGGAATAATACCAACATTTGTTCTCACTTATTGTGTTACAAAACAAGTTTAGTCGTAACGTAAAGCTATTGTTGTTGATTTGTATTGCCCTGAAGTGAATTTGTTATCTACCAATTAGCTTTACTGACTTGCTTATGTTCTGTTTTAGATAAATATGCAAATTTTTAATGATTTAAAAAAATAATGCCTACGCTAAATGTATGTATACGTATAACGAACGCTGTATTACAACCATCAGTCAATTTTTAGGATTTATATTAGTATAATTATTGTGTAGGCTCATCAAAGCGTTTGTATCAAAATAACATTAAAGGACTTAAATTCTATTAACATTTGCAAAAATGTCGCACAACACTTTGTTGAATTTAAAATATACATTTGCATTTTTGTATGAATAATAAAAGAGGGACTGCGACACATTTCTTTACTTCTAGGCATTGTTAGAATAAGTAGTTTGGGGTTAGATTAATAATTTGTATTATTTAGATTTTTTGCGTGAAGTGCATATTTTATTTTCTAAATTCCGACGATTTTTCTAAAATACTCCCTTTATCAATTTTTTATAACAGCTTACCACCACTAGAAATGTCAAAAGTTGTAGATTTGTAACTCAATATTTGTATTTTCACTCAAAATAGAAATTATGATTTGCTTATCCAATATGATTTGCTTATCTCATGAGAAGATACAACCAATTTTCAAAGCTTTTTTCCGTTGGCCATAAATGCTACCACTGCTATTTCAAACTCTACATTGAAATATCGTATTATTCTAATAATATTATATTTACTGGGTCTGATTTTGAATGCTACCGACAATTATATTTACATTACAAACATTTACAATTACACATGAACGGTTTTTCAAAACGTTTATAAATAAGACACAATGTAAATTATGTACACATACATATTTACACAACACAATAGGTTGGACATTTTTATTATCACAGTATTTACACTATTTTATAAAACCTAATGTCCGCTCTTCTCCTTAATACTTACTGTTCATTTGAAATCCTTGAACATTTAGTCCACAAATTATCATCAAAATGCCTATTATTTGGATAAACATTTTTCCGACAATAAGTTTTACTCGTTTTTGTTTATTTCAAAATATTATAGAATTTCTTGAATTAACGCAAATATTTACACATTAAAACACACTTTAATATTTTTTACGAAACGATCCAAGAACTTTTATCCAATGCATACTGTACGCTATAAAAGCTATGAAACGAATAAACTTTAACAACGATCAAAAGGTCTGCTAACTCTTGTATTCAGCACTTTTGCTGCAGTGCAAGTCTAGATGAGTTCAATGGCAGTAACAAAACTGCTACACGAACATTATCATCACGGTGCATCAAGTTGTAATGCAACTCAAACCGTTTTCTTAATTCAGTATGATGTAAAACATTTTAATGTTCTAAACCAACTGCAAAAGTTATAAAAGAAAATCGACAAATGTGGCAAATGCTAATAGGTTGTAATGTGATTAATAAAATAGCAGATTATGACGTCATTTAATTACTGAAAATTTGGATGTTGTTACTAGAAACAACACTACATTAAACTAAATTTGTTCAATATTTATTATTAAATGTATCTATTTTTGTCAACGTTGTTGTAATTAAATTTGGTAAAACAGTGTTCCATATTTTTATTTCTCTAAAATAAAATAGTACTTAAGGGAACCCCCCCCCCCCCCCCCCCCCCCCCCCCATTCTCGATTTTTTATTTTTAAGATTTTAAATGGGCTTATATACAAGTTTTCCTCCTAATGACGGTTAAATTGTTTTTAATAACATTTTATATTTATCCCAAACCTTTTCCCTTTCAGTCATTTAGCTGGTCTAATACGTCTATGTCAGGCTCGCGCCCGAATAGATTTTTCCAGTGAAGTAACACCGGTACATGTTCGCGATGTTGTTTGCATTGTTAAGCAGAGCAATAATGATTTGGTATTAGGTGATTATATTGATACAAATCCAGCCACGGCGGTAATGTCATCAACCACTCCACGGGGCAGCGGGACTCAAGCGAATGTAAGAAAATTTCATCAAATTCTACAAATGCGTTCGGGTGCTGTGTCAAGAAGAATTTTCGAATTTGATGAATTAAAAGATATGGCTCGGCGTGTCGGCATTTCATGTGGTGTAACCAATATTGTGGATATTTTAAATCTGCAAGGTATTTTATTGAAGAAAGGACCAAACATGTATGAATTTATGTGTGATTAAAAATCATGTAGCATATCATTTCATTATACTTTAAAATAAGTATAAATGTTGTTTTTAAAATTTTTACTTTTTGTTATTTTAGTAGTTTGTTAAATATGTTATAAAATAAAATTTGTTGAATTTTCTCATATGACAAGTCTGATCTTGCTGTTAACCAGTCGGTGTTGCCGACTACGGAGGTCTAAGGAATTATAGACGGGTTTTATTCCGCTTTATATGGGGCATATGTTTTGACCATTTTTGTGGTAGGTAACAGAAGGAGAAGACCGACATTCCCCATCTTCGAACTTGATTTAAGTTTGGAAATAATATTACGATGTAAAAAGTTTAAGTGAAATCGGTTACTCCCTTTGAGAGTTATCATGCACACCAGCCAGTCGGACATTTGCAAATCGATTCCAAATTAGCCATAAGGATGAGATATAATAAAGTAAAACACATCTTATTTTGTTTTGAAGAATACATTTTATTTTAAATTTCGTTTTGTGGTTTCTTTTGACGTGTTATTTATTCTCTTGTTTTATTTGTAAGTATCATTTTGTAAAGTATGTTTAAAATGTACCTAAAACTTAGTTTAAAAATATCAATTATAGTATATAGATTTGTATTATATATATTAAGGTTTTAAGAGCTATGGTGTCTTTTTTTTCATTGCAACACTTTTTTGTTAGGGCATTTTCTCTGTTTTTTTTTCATTTTTTACTGATAAACTTTGTTTAATATATATTTTTCATATTTTACTCGAGGCTTTATTTAAGTAGTAACTATGGTATTTAAATACTTTCAAGGGTTTTTTCATTACGATTTGTGGCGCTATATATAAAAACGTTGTTACTGTTTGTTATTTTTTAAATATATTTTTGAAAGAACTTTAGTTGGTATTTACAATTTGGTTGCTTGTGGTGTTTCTTTTGTTTTTTATTCTAAAATGACGTGCAAATTCAATGTATTTAATTTCATATTCATTTTTTTTAATTATGTAGGCCTCCTTCAATAACAAAAATTAAATTACTTGCAACATAAAAAATGTTCAACTAATTATTTTTCAAAATAGAAATTCGGTTTTGTGTTTTTGTTTTTTTTAATATTTGTTGCTAAAAAGGCAAGTGTTACATTTGTTACTTAATAAAATTAGGCATAACTAATTAATAAATATATTAAAATATACAAATATACTACATAAATACATTAATGTAATAATCAGTCATTAAATAAATATTTTATATAAATTTTGGTTTAAAAAAATTGTTCTAGAAAACTAATGATACGCAAAATCAAACTTTTAGAATGAATAATAACTGTGACAATATAAAATTGGTTAATATAAATCCAAATATAAATAATTGGATGTAGTTGTATCAACATTCCCAGTTCTAATATGAATATATGACGAATTAATGTACTGTCCCCTAATGTATTGCCAACTATAAGACCATTCAATAATTATGACTTCTGTAATAGGGAAAAATGTTCAATGCCTTAAGGGACAAGCACATTGTTTACTTTCTCGTGTTTTTTTTCAGAATATTTTGTAGTGGGAAACATTTTCCATGTATAGCATCTTCTTTTCCCAATATTCGTTTTCGTATATTTTTGTTTTGGAGTCTCTAATTGTATCCCCACTTACACGAAATGTTGTATCCTTTTATCAGTCCATATTATTTACTTTCTACCATAAAATTTTCTCTAAAAGCTATAAAAATAAATCTACAATTATTACAGTGATGTTTGAACAAATATATAAATATAGAACTACCACGTATTTTGAATTACTATATATAGTGGTGATGTTGTATAAAATGTTTCTCGGATTTTAAATAGGGATTCTTATGTGACAAACGTAGTACTTGTATTTTTTCCTTTTATATTTAATATTTGCTTGCTTGTTTGTTAAATAATGCCTGAGAAAAATAAACCTTTATTTAAAGAGATTCGTTAATAATGATAATCAGTATAATAATATGAAAAGTATTTCGATTAAAATGATTTGTTTTCATTTCTTTTGTTTTTAACGATTTATCATAAAATCTGGTCTGGTTCAAGAGAAAAGGTACATACATATATATATAACATGTACTCTATGTGTGTGTCTGTTAGTTACGTTATGTTTTACTTTGTAAATATATTTTGTTTTTTCTTAAATAAATATCATTTGCATCTAGTTAATATATACTGACGAAGGACAAAAAGAGGACGTGTTGGCATATATTGCACTTCTTTGATTATATCTAGAACAAAAATACAGTAGTGGTCAAATTGAATATTTGACTACGATTCCATTGAAATTAACACACAATTTAAATTTTAAGTGATATCTCACTGGCGTTTCTGTATTTAAACTATTACTGACCTACAGTTTAAACTAAATAAAATAAATCGGTTTAAAAAAAATGTGTACTATTTGCTTTGTATAGTATAAACAATAATAAAAATTAGAGAGGTATGACGTTTATAAAAGGAAAATCTATATGTATATTAAAAAAACTCTACCCCAGCAAACAGTTTGTTCCATTGGAATACTGTTGTAGTTGTGAAAGCTATTGTGGGTTGTTTGAACGAAAAGTCTGTTTGGAATGATAGGTGCAATAATAGAAGACAATCTATCCTGTGAATATTAATAGAAAATATTTTTTTTTAATATTGCGTTGTTTAAGAAATTCAGTCATTTTATGAAAGTTTTAGAAAGGTAAGGAAATTCAAAAATAAAGCAAAAGGAATAAAAAAATCAGTCAATTGTATACGTGTCGTGTGTAAAGTGTGATTGGTTGTTTTGAGATTCATGGAAATAAAACTAAATAAATAAACAACTTATTCTAATTGCTTACGTACTCGGTATGTTGCTCTTTTTGGATAGTCGGCTTAATTCTAAGTCTTAAATGTGACATTGAATGTTAATAACTCCATTGGCTCTATGGTAATGTCATTGAAGTTCTTCAATTTCTTACGTCTATGTACTGGCAATATGCCAGTTAAACTGGTGGTTTCCAAAGAATCTAAATGCAATTTATTGAAATTAACATGGCCAAGACCTTGATGTTTAAAGGGACACACGCTGGAAAGCAGATCAATATCCTGTTTATTGTTCACCGAACAATCGAAACCCTGCCTTTGTAAAATCATTAAAGCTGATGACGAAGGGAATAGCTGTAATTGTTCCTCTGACAAGGTACGGAAATTAATCAGATGCACGTCACATGGCAGGGCGCCATTATCCAAGAGCAAAGCTTTATTCTTCAAGTGAGGTGGGTTTTCGAAATTTTCCACAAAATAAATGGTGGGAGGGTAGCGTAAACCATTCGCCAAATAATTGGTTAACAAACTGGGCACTTGATACTTTTTGGGTTTGGCTACAACAGGCATATCTTCTATGACAACCCAGAACTTATGACGCGTCAACCGGCTATCAACAATACCTTCACCCATGCCACGGTAATCATCGTACAGAGTTCTTCGATCGAGCATTACTTCCAATTGACCTGGTTCATAACTGGCAGCACCCTGGGCATGAGTAGTCAATAATGAAAATCTTACTTTGTCATCTTGCATAAAGGCAGCCGTTGTAATGGGGAAGTAATTGCCCTCAATACCAATCGAAGGTACCTTGATACGTCTGAAAATATATAATATAAAATATTTAAATACACGCATTGCAAGCACACTTGAAAACTTACCTATGAAATTGGAAACCATTTTGATCGGTGTAAAACTCTGGCAACTCCGGAATTGTATCTCCATCCTTTAAGGTATCCTTGTTCACTGGAGCTATATTATCAATGTCAGTTATAAAACGCATAAACAGTTCAGTTTCCCGATTCTTGGGTGGTGGTTCAAAATCGATGTCATTCTCAATGTATATTGCTGCATCCAAGTGGGTTTTCGTGTTGAAAATTCGAACCGTGTGTGCCAAGAATGGTCCATAAATAACTGTAACATCACTGGCTATCAAACCCGATGTAATTATAATACGTTTATCTTCGTATTGGTCCAATACATCCTTCTCTGCCTCACTTTGTTCGGGATCCGTTTTGAACAGATATGCCCCTGAATGAAATTGCGCACTACGATAAGCAGCAAATTTGATGGCGCATTGCATTGGATTTAGCAGTTGCTGATTAACCCCTTTACGGGTGTTTGTCTTCAGAAAGCCAGTCTTCTCGTCAAACAATAAACGCATGAAATTGTTCTCCAATTGGATATCGCCTGGAATCAAAAGAATTGTGGTTACGTTACAGAGGAAAATTACATTTTCAAAGCTGTTACTCACCCGGTGGTTTAGATTTTACAACAAATTCCTCTTTCGACAATGGACTCTCGGTAGTACTTCCATCCATTTGATCTGTGCACTCATCACAATAGATTGTTGACATCAGTCGTTTGGCATTAACCTCATCCACTGCGACCGTGAACGAAGTTAACGACAATGGATCCAATTCAGCTATAAACATTACCTCATACTGCCGCCTAGAAATACGTATACGAGCCGTGGTGGACGAACCCATCATATTCATTCCCAGTTCATAGGGATCGCTAATATTCCAAACGGGATTTATTTGTACACTTCTTAATTCCTGGCCGGCATCGTTGAGAATCTTCACATACGGTGTGGTAGTTCTAATTGTAAGTGCCTCTATACGCTTATGGGTCAAGGGATTGAATATCACAAAGTTGGCGGACTTGCCATCCGCCGAAGAAGATGTAAACTCAATGGAGAAATCACTGTTGGGAGACGATGTAGCCAATGGTATGGGAGTCTTTCGTGGCAATTTACTGAAGTTATCTCTCTCCAATTCGCTTAGAAGGAAATTGTGTCTCTCTGTACCGTTTTGTATAAGCAGCTCAATGGCAGATTGTTGCATGCGTACAACATCCTGAATACTTTCAAACAAACGCATACCATAGTCGCGCATAACAGCTGCCTTTGATGTCCCTGTTATGGCGTCATGATGTTGGAACAGACCCAGATTGCGTCTGGCATGTATCATTTTCTCATAATTCTTTTCAAATATTTTTATTGCATTCTCATGATGCCTCTGACGAGCTGTATTATATGCCAAGGTAAATAATATTTCTCCGGCACGAAGATTTTGTTCCAAATCAGCACTCAAAATTTTGTATGATGGACGTGTTGTGAAATATCCCGACCAATATGCTGGTCTTCCTTCAGAAAAGATGTCAGAGTATACGAAGAAATCTCCCTTAAATGTGGGAAACTCTGCTGTTCTCTTTTTGATTTCATTGAAATAGTCCTTGGGCGTGCCAAACGAAATATCCACATTATATAGCCTCTTATTGGCCATGATGTGATCGATGAGTTTTTTGTAATTTGTGTATTGCTGATCAACTTCACGTTCTTTGTTATAACGAAAATCGTCGCCTACTGGGATTAGAGCTACATTATGCGGAAACAAAGAAGCGGTGCGTGAGTACTGTTCCAATAACAACTGAGCTTTTTCCTCAATATTTTCGTCAGTAATGAACTGAGCCTTAATTGAATATTCCGTGTATTCACCAGGTATTTTACGGAAATCAAAATTTAAGCAGATGAAAGGATGTGGTCCGCATGAACCTTTTATGGAATATATATCGAATGGCATATTGTGCGTTAACAAACTTCCCTTGCGGTGTTGTTGTTGCTCCTTATCTGTTGCACCACCACCATGGGTGTTCCAGTATGGTGTCCATATAAAATCTCCTTTTTGATGTCTAGCAAACCATTGTTTCCAGGCATAATGGATACGCTGTATAATAGCTCCCTCAAAATTGCTACCAGAAAGTAGGTATGGTACAGTACTGCCATGACCAAAGGGGTCAATTGACCAGCCTACAGTGGGTGTAACATTTAAATTATTTTTTAGCCACTGGTGTCCCTCAATCAGTTGATCTAACATGGCATAGAGATGGACATTAGCCTCATCAGTCATAACCCAACCACCAGTTGTAATTTCAAATCTTCCAGAATTAATTAGCCGTTTCAGTGCCCTCTGTTTGGTAGGATGGGCTTGATCCCACCACAATTGTAAGAAACTTATTTCAGACCATATGAAAGTCATATCGGTATATTCTTGCATTTTTGTGACCATTAGATTTAGAATCTGTCTCGAATCACTTTGGAAGTAATTGAGAAAGGTCTTTAACCAGCCCGGGTCATTGTGTGAATGGGGGACAACAATTACCTGGCGAGGAAAAAAGGGAAAATATTTGGTATGTATTATGTCAAATTACTATAAACTAGGATGCTTACCTTTAGTGGTGGTCTTTGTTTGTCTTTTTTCTGGGCCTCGAAGCGTTCTTCAAAGCCACGATCCCAATATTCTTTGGTACGAACCCATTCAGGCTGAAAACAGATTTAAGAAATAAATATAAATAAATATGTATATTAAAATCAACAACGTATATATCTATATAATTTAACTAAAACTAAATTTAACTAACGAACAAATACCATTACGTAAATATGTTGCATATTTTTAGGATCAATTTAAATATATTATTGTAGTAACCTATTACGATGTAGGTTACTACAATAAAATTGATTATTACTATTCAACTTCTGTATTTGTTGCCATTCCTTACCTGAAAATCAAATTTTGCATATTCATCTTGTGATGTTATGTTGGTTTCGCTTTCCTCTAAAATATAACATTTATCGCCCCATTGAGGATTATTGACATACATATTGCCACTGCCAAAGGAACCATCAACGCCACTACTACCAGCTGCTGCAGCAGCACCATAATCCACTGCATCATCACCGGCTGCATTTTGTTGTCTTGGTCCATTGACTGCAGATTTTGCCATCAATTGATGTTGCCTCAATGCCGTTGGTGGGGCATTCTCATCTTCATTGTTGCCGTGTCTTATTTTACTGCCATAAATTCGTAGTTGTTGGGGCTCAGTATTGTCGGCACCATTTTCAGCAACTAGATTATTGACTTGCCCTGCCGCTGACGCACCGCTACCCCCACTGCCAACAAACAAGCTAGCGATGGGCTCCTTAGGTTGTATGTTCGAGGGCTGTCCCATAGAAATATAGTAAAGGCATAGTAGAATTGTTATAAAGGCCGATAACAAGCCAATACAACGTGCGGAGCCACGTCTAAAAATCTTTACAGTCATCGTGAATTTGTTGCAGTGGTCGTGGTACAGCCTCTCTCGCTGCTAACAACAGATCGATGGATAACAACGTCGCCAAGATTTAATTTAAAAAAGGATTAAATTTCAGCTCCTTTACTATGCGGGATTTGTTTTCGTTTGGGTTTTTTTCTTTTCTTTCTCTGAGATTCGTAGTCTTCGTTAAATTGCGATTTCGTTGTCTGTTTTAGGTTCTATTTTATATTTCTCCAGCTATATATATGATTGAATATATATGTATGTGTGTGTGCTTGGAATCTGTTCTGTTGTGGCCCCGTATTTTGTGGTTCGATTGCTGCAGCTGCTGCTGCAGCACAAAAGGGCTGTGTCTGTGTCAATCTTAAAACTAATTTAACTGCTTGTCAGCCATATCAATGTCCGCCATGATCTCTGCCGTCCTTAGCAGTAAAAAAAACACAACTGTCGTCCAGTTGTTGAGGTTATGTTTTTTTGTATTCTTCTGTTTACGACCGATTATGCCGTGGTTTTTTTGTCTTTTTTCTCTTGTTATGATGGTGTTCGTTGTTGGTCAGCTACCGCCGTCGCATCTTCAGAAGTTGTCGATTTGCAGTACACAATCTAAACGAGAAAATAAAAAAATATATTGTGAAAAAAGGATAAGAAATCATAAATATAATTTGGATTTTGTTTTGTGCAATTTATTCTCAGCGAATAAAAAAGTGGAATTAAATAAAAACCCAGGACATTATTTGTAAGGGCCTTAAAGAAAAATTAATTGTATTATATGTCGTTTTTATAAAAAGAGATTTTTTGTTATAAGAAGACAGAAAAATGCATTAAGTCATTAGCTTGAATACCAATAACATTTAAAAAGCTTTAAACAAAGAGGTACGGTTGGTATTTCGCTGTTCCACTAATATAATAATGCTGTCGTTCAATGTAAGCCTGGAAGGCAATCATGACCAAATGACAGCATATAATATCTATTCTCTAGTGATTTGGTATTACCTCTTAGATAAATGTACCTTTTTATAGTTTATTATTAAATCAGCAAGTGGCACTAAACTTCCGACGATAACAGTGACTACCACCAACAAATTGATAATAAATAACAATTGCAACTGAACTGCAAAAATTGTCACCCATTACCCTTGAGACTCATTCATCATCAACTTTTAAATGGAGTTTCGTGCCTAATGACCGGAAAGATAATAACCGAAATAATTGGATAAAATGGAAACACGTCCTGCTACACCGAGAGACAACAACATTTAACGGGAATATCTTCCAAACAATTAAGCTTTATAATATTAGTCAGCACAATGGTAATCGAAATGGATATATTCACATTGCGTTAAATGAAGTGTGTGTGTTTGTGTGCTAGCTGCATGAGAGACAGAGAGTTAATTATTATTTTTTTAATTTTGTGGAAAATACAGTATCAGGAAATTATGTTTTAGAGGCTATTAAACATATAGTTAAGAGAGGGAGAAGCTAATAGATCTTCTAATACGTTCAGTAGTGGTCAATGTATTGTATCAGAGAGTAAATTCAGAACAAAGTTAGTCAAAAAGAAAATGTAATCAAATTACCCACTCTACAAAAATACGGGCTATATAGTCGATCCAAAGAGTCCTTCTTTTATATTCGGAACTATTTCAACTATTACTGAAATAT
Source organism: Musca vetustissima (assembly GCF_032173495.1). Taxonomy (NCBI): domain Eukaryota; kingdom Metazoa; phylum Arthropoda; class Insecta; order Diptera; family Muscidae; genus Musca; species Musca vetustissima. The sequence goes on from NW_026882330.1 coordinate 111,905, forward strand.
TATAGTTTATAGGTTAACGAATATATTTGTTATTCTCATCTGGATCAATTTAAATAAACCAATAAACCAATCAGATATATGTGCTCCCTTTGAGCACAACAAAAGCGGTGCATGCATCAAAAATATCAACGCTTAAGGCTTCGTATCTCTCTCCAAAGAAAATAATAGTATATTTAATATTTTTTGGAAACTATACAACTAAACCATACTGTTTGTTTAACGAAGAACGAATGGTCCGGTTGATTGTCGAAATGAATTTCATGTCATGTTGTGGAATTTATTTTCAATGTTGAGCATTTCAACAACTGAATTATACAAATCAAATGGATCCAGTCAGCAACAACAACAAGAACAACTACGACGTGCAACAATCAGACAATATGAATAAATTTAGTGCTAAATGTAGTAACCTGTGGCCGGCAGATCTGTTCGACCGTTTAAATTGTTTTCGTGACAAAAATAACAACAAAACCAAGAAGAAAAAAAAAGTCCAACGAAACGACAACAACATCAATGCTGTAATTTTCAATTTTACACGCAATCGATTGTTCTTGTTTGGGGGGAGGAGCAAAAGCAAAAGGGGTGACAACAGCAACCAAGTGAAGCCTGACTAAGCATAAAGGATGGCCAAGAGACATGCACATTTTTTCGATTCTATTATATTTTTGTGGTAGTTGTTGTCGTCGTTTTAAATGTTGGTCTGTTTGTTAATGTAGCAATTTATGAGAGCCATTAGATAATAGTTGATGTCGTTTGTAATGGATTCCAAAATCAAGATGCTCGACTTGTTGTGTTTGAGTACAATAACTTAAATAAGGATGCTATCCTTGTTATAGCAAATAAATGCTATAATTTTGTAATTATTTCATTTTATCTAGGCTATTGGTTCCTCGTCATTAGGTTTTGCTAGCTAATCTGTGGACTGGGCGATTTATAGCAACATAGCTATTATAATTACAAGCGATTCCCTGCACTTCCACTTACATATTTTTCTAAACTTTGTTCATAATAATAATGCATGTGATGGAATGGAAGCGGTTTGAGCCGATTGAGGGCTTTGTAATGTTCGACATGCTGGTTATGCGCAGATGTGGGGCGCCTTTAACGAAATAACAGCATAATTAATGTTGTCACTACACCAGCGACACCACACACCAACATACCACAAAAGTTAATGCAAAAACAAAAGTTGATGGTGCTGCTACTAGCTGGTGCTGGTGCTGTTGTCGTCGTTGTTGCTGTTCTTGTTTAGATTGTTTTGCACTTTCTCGTTAAAAATGTTTAGATGAAAACAAAAACGATTATTTAAACAGCGCAGCAACAACACCTGTGCATGTGTTTTGTCAATGTTGAAACGAATCTGTGTGACTCGCTCGTTCGTTAACATGCACATTTGTAATTTTATGTATAGAAAAACCATCATGCCAGTACCACCCACCCTTCGCCTATATATTTCACCATCACTTTCCTTGTTGAAAACATTAACTGCTCTGAAGAGAAAAGTAACGTAAACGACAGCAGACAAACAATAAAACAAGATTAAAGTAAATTGTTGCAAAAATATAAATTGGAGAACGCCCCCATCGACTCAGCACCTGCCTGATGTCAGACAAATTCCGTCACAACTAATGTTGTTATGGCATGGCATCTCTTCCACATGAATACATCATTCAATGGGGCTATGAATGACGAAACATTAGAGATGAATGCTAATAGGAAAATAAAAGGATCCGGCGGGGATTCAACCATCATGAATTTGCCTTCACATAATTTCATTCACTTTTGCGGGTTCTCATGTCTCATTGGCTTCAAGAATGGGCACATTCTTTTACTTTAGACACATACATTTAATGTATGGCAGTTTTTTTTTTTTTTTTGCAAAATTTTAAAATATTTTACAAACTCTAATGGTGTGAATTCTTATCGGAAGACTCTATTGTCAATCTGTTTACACTTATGTGTAATAAATGCAAATCAACAATGCTGCTATAGATTTAAAGCTTCCATAATTCAAGAAGACTATAATGTTTTGGCGGAACATTTGTTAGCATCACACAACTACATTGGCCGTGTGTTTACGAACACGTGCTTGCAACAAAGGCACGAAAATGGGTAAATGATACATATTTTGTTTTGTGAGCGTGAATTAGCGAAAATTATACGAATTTGCTAGTGAAGTATACAAAGAAATTGATATGATTAATGGAATGGAATAAATAAATAAAGAAAAAAAAGGAATATTCAACTCAAAATCGTAGTACCCAAACCGGGGCTATTAACTAATTTTACACTTTATTTCTTTATTTTTCTATACTCTGCATGTAGCATTACTGGCAACTTTAAAACATTGTTTTATATTCTGGCATATTCCTCTGTTCAGAGCATGGTATAATAATAGAAGGTAGCAGCAAGTGTTGTTGTACAAAAAAACGATACAACAACCACATGGAAATTTGTTGTTGCAAGTTCTACTAGTGTCAACTCATTTGACAGAAAAATGTAAACAAACAAACAAATTATCATCAAATTATTTTTATTTTGAAAATGAAATATTTTCGAATCCTCAAAATAAAAATTGAAAAACATGAATGAAAATCTATCAAATTTATATTTCTATCGCTTCCACATCTTTCTTCCAATTGAGCCATTGCCATATATATGTGTAACACATATACAAATGCAGGGAATAGCGAGTTGTTCCTTGAAGAAAGATTTGCTTCCTCAAACTTTCCCAGCAGGCAGATTGAGTAAATTGAATACGGGAGCACATTTAATAAAGAACAATTACAAATTGTATGCGTTCCCAATTTTCCTGTTGGGTAATTTTTAAAAACATAATTTGTCAAATTCATATTGACACTAGTATTACGTTGGAATCAAATCAGCTGGGACTTGCTGTTACCTTTTATAATTGTACCATGTGTTCAGAGAAGAACTTAACCCAGTGAACTGCATGCAGTACAGCTGCTATGTTAAAAATTCTAGGTTTACTGTTTGTTAATTATTCTAAAGAGCTTGTTGAGCTTGAGGTTATGTTAAGGATTCTGATTAAAAGTGTAACTTCCAAATAACGAGTGTACAGTATGTTGTATTCTTTGCATATCTGGGTTAAGCAGTGATTGTATTTATTGATTTGTAAATATCCATTGTGAATGCTATTTTAATATATTACTATATAATAATATAATACTATATTGTCGATTTTTATTTTAATAAACAATGAGTCGGCAAAAAAGCAATGCTTTGTTGGCTCAATATAACCAAACATCAGAGCAAGTTTGCAGTCCATTATATGAATAATGACAAGAACAACAAAAACTTTTCCCTCATTAGCATTACATGTTTATACACTTACGAAAATACACTACGGTATAAAAATTCACAGTAGCATGCAAAAAAATCGATGTTCATCAAATAGATAATTGAGCTTTGGTCTCCATGATTCTTATCGACTTATGACCCCCGGGACCATATGTGAATATGTCAAACAGATGCAGGATAGATGTGAAAATTTAACAAAATTTAATTATCGATTCCAAAAAAGTTGTTGTTGTATCTGATATTAAGTGATACAATTTTTAGAACTATTTAGGAATTTGTATGTAAACATATATCCTTATGTAAACATTATTTTTTATTTCGGAAACATTTATAGCAATAAAAAACACTCCCGCCTTTGGTACCCAACGACGACATATGTAACTAAACATAAACATTGTATGTTATTAATAGTATTTAACTTTTGCCCACGACTGTTAGCTCTACCTGTGTATCGTAAAATACTTTCACATTGCAAAAACACAAAACTGTTGAATGAATGGGCGAGGCACTGAATGAATGAGTGAGTGAACGAACGAAATGTTGAACGATATCGATTAGCAATCGCAGTTCGTCGTTGTGGTCGTCATCATATGTGTATCGTAAGTAAGTCAAGTGCTAAAGACAAACCGATAGACATAGATTCGCATATGTACGTGGATGGGGTATGACGAATTAGCATACTGAACGACAGCAGTTTTAGGTCAAGTACAGAAAGTTCTATTGTTTTTGTTATTCTTTGGGAATTCACAGACAACCAAACAAACTACCGGACAGAAATAACAAACATAAGCAAGCGAACCGACAACAATTATGACCTTTCCATGTTGTTCTTGGACCTCTAAACAGATATGCAAAAAAATATATTACACTTTCCATGTTTAAAATTATGATAGGCGTTTTAATTTTTTTGCCATGTCATATTTTTAAATGATAAAGGTAAGTGTGTGTATTTAAATTTCCACATTCAAACATACACACGCTTGCAATGTCACTCACTCATCCATAACTAGTAGCACAACAACAATTATATTTACTGTGCCACAATGAAGGGAGATATAAAGTGTGGGTAGGTAGGAGGTGACATTAAAAGCGTATCAAAATCATTTGTGACAATAAATGATTGTCATATTTTAAAGTTATCTCTTCGCACATATCACCGAACGCCATGGAGTGGACCACTAATTAGTGTCACTGCATTAGATGCCTCTATAATGATGGTCAATTATTTTGTGTGTGTGTGTTTGTTGTTGCACTGACTGGCCTAGTGATCAATAAACTCAAGTACTGGAAAGTTAATTACAGGAAAATGCCGTAATTGGATATAAGTATGTGGGGATAAAAATAAATAGAATATAAAAACAACAACAACAGTATTTGCAAAATAACCATGGAAAATAGTTTACAATTTATTCTTCTTAAATACCGTAAAATTGAGGTATTATTATTCAAAATGAAATATGGTTTTCTAATACTAATACGGATTACTTGTGTGGAATTGCTCAATGAAGTGAAAAACTTACAACTTAAAGCCAATATGGAGGGGGATGTTAGAGTGAGAATTAAATAAATATTATTTTTCACAATTTGCTGGAAAATACACCTTTGTCAATATTTCATCAAATTAATATATAGATCTGACCATAAACATAAAACTATTCGTATTCTTGGTATATCGAATATAAAGATATTTTCATTACTGCTTTCTAAGGTTATACAATGTAATTTAAGTTATTTGTCTTTTTGTTTGATTTTTACACGTCAAACATTATTGTCATGTTGAACATGTTGGCATGCACAATGTTATAAGTTTTTATTAAGAAAAGTTTTGACATGATCTCAAAATTGACAAAGAATAAAATGAAGTTTGGTGTTTGCAAAACTAATGATGAAGAAGGAGAGGGAATGATCCAAAATAAATTTGGTTTCTTTAAAGAAATTAAATTTTGTAGCAAGGTTTATTCATATGGTTAACAGGCAGGTGAATTCATGCTTTAGTCTTCTCTTGCTGTCAATATTTTAATTACGAAACGTGCACATACATATGTATGTATTCGAATAAAAATATTTTTGTTTATTTATTCTTCAAACAACTAATTTGACAGCCAATGAAGACTTCGAATTCGACTGCCTGTTAACCTTATGAATCAAGGCTTATTAATAAACCTTGCTTATGAATAAACCTTGTTTTGTAGAACTTATGAGAAACTGAATATAAACAAAGATATATCTGTTCCTAAGGTGCTTCTATTCCAATCTTCAATTATTTTATGACCCTACTCCATATGTTTCATAATCAATATACTGATTGTATTTTTTTTTTTTTAATCTGTAAATTTGTAGTAATAATTCATTGTAGATACATGTAGTTGTTGGTGCAAAACAATTTCTCATGTAAACAATTCCACTCGCCGATAAATAAACAAACAAAACAATTGAAATTGCGTGCGATTAGTAAAACAATTGCCGACATGCGATGCGATTTATTTTATGAACTAGTAGCAGCAACAGCGCTAGTTCAAGACATATCCAAATAAAATTGAAAGCTGCTGCCATTTTTCAAACGCTCAGAAATGCAAGTAAACATTTCCAGTTCCATTGGTGTAGCGGTGTTATATCTTAATTGTGATAATATATTTTCAATAATTTCTTATTATTAGACCCATGACCTATAAAAAAGAACAGTGTAAAATTCTAAAAAGAGTATTTTTACTACGATAACAATTATCCCTTTATGATATTGAACAATATATTAAAAATTAGTAGATTTTTTCAGTACGAGAACAGACCAAGTATTGTGCGAGTATATTGTTTCGAAAAAATATTTTTGTTTATTTTTTCTTCAAGTAAAAAATGTTGACATTCAGTACAGACTTCACCTTGCCTTAACGGTTAACCTTATTAATAAACCTTGTTTAGAGCTATCAAAACCTATAATTTATATCAAAATATTTTGCTCTAAGTTTTAAATTGCAATTAAATACAAGTTCATTCTGAATTTTAAACATAAATAAGAATTACAGCGTTTTGTATTAAAATTTCATTTTTTTTAAAAATATTTTAATGTTAAAAATCATGGTAAAGTACACAAAAAAAATCTTCCATAATAAAATTAAGAATTCCCCCTTGTTCACATTCAGTTCAAAGCGAAAGAAGCCTTAAATGCGATTTATGTGTTCATTATGAAAAATGTATTCGTAAAAATGGAAACTTACAAACATTGCATTTCATTTGCCAAAATGTCATTAACAGCCGCCACTGTAATTTCGCAAAAAAAAAAAAAAAATAAGAGAAAAAAACATTACGTTAAAGGGATGAACGTTCCACACAAAAGCCAAACAACAAACAGGACAAAGCAGACAGAGCGTGGAAGAGGGTGGGTGAGAGACACACCAAGGAACCCACAAAAATAAAAATGATTGCAAAACTCAAATGGAACTTTAGCCCGAAATGAAAATGGATAGCATAGCTCATTTGCAATTCCAAGTGCGTGATGATGCAATTCGTAAGGGACTCACTCAGATTCCAGCATCCTTGTGTCTGTCGTCTATCTGCAGAAGCATCATTCGCCCCCTCATTCAACCTCATTTGACACACCGGAACAATAACAAATTTACACGAGGCAACCAACCACAGTGGTACATCCCACTAATGCCTTCATCCCGCGAGTTCCCCGAAACCGTTCCACAAACTGACAACGGTAAGTTAATATTTCATATAGTAGTTTTTGCTGCCGTTGTTGTTATACTCCCAGAGCAGCAGTGTTTTTGACATGCAACAAAATTTACTTCATTCCCTCCGTTCAACAATTTTCCAGTTGATAGAGGATTTTAGTGCTTCACTTAGGAATGGAAAACAAACAAAAACAATATTTTCTAGTTTTGTTGAGAATCAGAAACAATAAAATGGGATCAGCTGCAGAATTTCCAAATTAAAAAATAATACAATTCTCAACGAGAAGAGAAGAGTGTCGTTCATCATTTTCGTTTTCACTGTTTTCTTCATAATAGAAGGAAATTGAACAAAATTTAACACTCACACACAAACAGGAATACCACTTCCTATTTCCTTGTATACGGTAAGCAGGAAGATATGTTTTCATGCCAACAAACTGCCACATTAACGTAAATTTAACACCATTGGGTTATTTGTTCAGCTGTAACTTGGTATTACAAAAAAAAAAAAAAAAAAAAAAAAAAAAACTAAGCCAAACATACATCCATACAAACACAATGTTATGTATGCTAAAGAGAGCGTGATTTCTTTTTTTGATGTTGCCTTAAAAAAATTAAAATAGTTTTCATATTAAACGCTTCAATAGAGCATAAAAGTGGAGCTTTCATTGTTCCTCCCAAATTATTTGTTATGTTTGTTGCTGGAAATAATGATCAGGTTTAGATTGTTAACAAATAGTTAGCAATTACATTCATACATACATATGTACAAAAGTGTAGTTAGAGAATTATAATTGTAATCATTGAGCAGCAAGCACTGTCGTTTCTCTAAAAACCCATTATCATTTGCAGTCTTCCCTGTGGGACAGTGATGTGTTTCAAACCTGTCGTGTGACATGCACAAGCGACAACTAACAATTCGCAACAAATCCTTCAATTACACACGTGACGAGTAAGCGTTAACTTTTGCATAACTTTGTCAGGGGTGCTTTTGAAAAGAGCTTTCAGTACATCTTCTTGGGAATTGCTAATTTATATATCTGATCACTTTTTTCCTGGGTTCATTGCCGCCCGCATATAACGTCTCGATGGATCTTCTCTAAATTAAATACATTCCATAGAGAATAGACCATACATAGGGGTTTCCAATAAGGACGTGACAAATATTATTAAAAAATTGTCAAATTTCAAGAACGAGGCGGTTGCATCGACTGAACCATTTATTCAGATAACACGCTCAACAATAAATAGATTGAAACGTACAAATCTTCCATTTCAGATTGTATTGTATTTGTAAATTTGTATCTCTATCCAGGTATATTCTTGACACCACAATCAACTCGTTGTATCACTGGCACTGCAATATCACATATCGAATATGCGAACTCAATTTTGAGCACTTATATTTGATCCTCTGTGTACTCGTATAAGTGTGCGTTCAAAAATTTAATTCAATTTTGTCAAGACCATTTTTGGAAAATCCTTTATAGTCAATATTCTCAGATCTCACACGGAAAATTTTCCGTGAATTGAATATATTAGGTTGTGCTGTTTTATTTTCAAATATGTTAGTAATTCACCTAAAAAAATAAAATCTTATTAACTGAGGCTTGTGTTGCTCTGTGTATTTCTTATGAAGCAAAGTCGAATTTTAGTTCAATTTAATTTTATATTTTCTTATTAAATGAGGCTTTTGTTGCTTTGTGTATTTCTTATGAACCAAATTAGAATTTTACATTGAGGCGTTACCTTGTTCGATTTGTTGCATTCTGATAACATTTAGCAATATATTGTTTTACTGCACAGTTTAATAAAGCCCTCTGCAATTTATTAAAAGGCCTTTTCGTTGATATGATCAGAAAGAACCAGAAAAAAGAATAACACTTTACAGGTTTACACATTTTGCTAACAACGAAAACCAGCATTCACACAGTTGAAAACACCTCTGAGTTCGAAAAATAACGCTTCTTGCTTTAACAAAATCCCCTGAGAGAACAATTTTAGATATAAATATTAGATGATGTGGAGAGAACGAAAAAAAACGGATGGATATTGAACAGCAAGCTTTCATTATTTATAAGAAATGGAAAAAAGAAATATAAGACGACTACTGCCAAGTAGGGCCCCCTACATCATGGTTGCTATGAATGACCATGGCAGCTGCATTGTGGCAATTTTTCATTCGTTTTTTTGTTAATAATAATTCATGATAACCGATGATAAGAACAAATCCCTTTAGGCACCTTAGCCAATATGGCTGCAGCGAAACACACACACACACAAAGGAAAATATGTATTCCATAGGCTGGGAATAGCTCAAAACATGTTTAAAAGGTAAGAAAAAATGTACATAAAAATAGAACATTTAAAATTAAACTTGTAAGGAATATGAATAATTTGAAATCTTTTTAAAACAAAAATTTAAACCATGGAAGGTTATATGTATGATCGCATTAACAAGTAAAATTCATAACAGCATTAAAAGTTCCGTTTGAAAACAAGTTCGACCAAAAATTGGTTGTTATACCCTTCACCACACTGTGGTACAGGGTATTATGTCTTTGTGCATATGTTTGTAACAGGCAAAAGGAAACGAGATAGACACATGGTTCCTTTTGAGAATATGCATAGAATCACTTTCTAAGTCGATTTATGCATGTCCGTCCATCTGTCTGTCTGTCCATGTTAAATTGTAAACAAAGTACAGGTCGCATTTATGATCCGAATTGGATGAAATTTGGCATAGGTCACTTATTCGGCCCAAGGACGAACCCTATTGAAATTGGGAAAAATCGGTTCAGATTTAGATATAGCTCCCATATATATATATTTAACCAATTTAATGTAAACGCTCCCTATATATCTTTCGATTTGCACGAAATTTGGTACAGCCTAATCATTCAGGTCTAGAATGATGTCTGCCAAGTTTCGTGAAAATCGGTCCAGATTTAGATATAGCTCCCATATATAGTTTCGTCCGATTTCATGTAAATGGTGCCCCAAAGTCCCTATATATCTTTTGATTTGCACGAAATTTGGTATAACGTGCTGAATTAAGCCTAGAGTGATGTATGCCAAGTTTGGAGATAATCGGTCCAGATTTAGATATAGCTCCCATATATAGTTTCGTCCGATTTCATGTAAATGTTGCCCCAAAGTCCCTATATATCTTTCGATTTGCACGAAATTTGGTACAGCCTAATCATTTAGGTCTTGAATGATGTCTGCCAAGTTTCGTGAAAATCGGTCCAGATTTAGATATAGCTCCCATATATAGTTTCGTCCGATTTCATGTAAATGTTGCCCCAAAGTCCCTATATATCTTTCGATTTGCACGAAATTTGGTACAGCCTAATCATTTAGGTCTTGAATGATGTCTGCCAAGTTTCGTGAAAATCGGTCCAGATTTAGATATAGCTCCCATATATAGTTTCGTCCGATTTCATGTAAATAGTGCCCAAAGTCCCTATATATCTTCTGATTTGCTCGAAATTTGGCATAACGTACTGAATTAAGCCTAGAGGGATGTCTGCCAAGTTTGGAGAAAATCTGTCCATATTTAGATATAGCTCCCATATATAGTTTCGTCCGATTTGATGTAAATGGTCCACCAAAGTCGCTAAATATCTTCCGATTTACACGAATTTTGGCATAACGTACTGAATTGAGTCTAGAATGAATAGGTCAAGATTTAGATATAGCTCCCATATATAGTTTCGTCCGATTTTTATGTAAATGGTGCACCAAAGTCCCTATATATCCTTCGATTTGCACGAAATTTGGCATAACGTACTTAATTGAGCCTAGAATGATGTCTGCCAAGTTTCGTGAAAATCGGTCCAGATTTAGATATAGCTCCCTTTTATTATAGATTGATTTTAAGTAATTGACGTACTAAGGAACCAATTGGAACAAAACGTTCTGAAAGTTGTATAACCTAACCTGTGACAAGTTTGTTTGAAATCGCTCAATATTTGGATAGAGCTTCCATATATATTTTCGCCCGATTTCAAGTAAATTGGGCATCAAACTCCTCATGTTAGTCAGATTGACATCAAATTTTGCACAACTTAAAAAATTGAGCATAGAATTACGTAGTTGGTTTTCTAGAAGTGCAGTCATAGCCCAACGGATGACCTATTTATATTTGTTTGAAGTCGATTGACATACTTTATGGATAGATCTAGGTAGATTCACATTTAGATAAATATCACTTTTTTTTCATTCAATTTTATGTTATAGTCCTGCTTAATATACCCATAGTGGTGAAGGGTATCATATAGTCGGCCCCGTCCGACTTTACTACTTTCCTTACTGGTTTTTTGTTTACCGCTTTATTTTAAAGTAATAACATCTGAATTATTAAAGTATAAAATGCAACCATGCACATCGCACCAGCAAGACATTACACTTGTTAGGGTTTATTATTCCGCTCGTTGTTCAAACTGTGTACAAAACGATAATTCGGATTGTTTACAAGCGTAGCCAACCAAACAAACGCAGCATATTCGTTTTTTTAGATTATTTCTTCTCCATATAATCCTTATAAAGAAAATACAAAATCAAGCAACATTTTTTTAAATACTTTTTGGTAGTCGACCAACCGGCAAATAACAAAAATAAGAAAAAAGGAATTGCAAAAATGAGAACAAAAACAGAAACAAAAACCGACATCAATGACTTGGCACAAGTTAACGAGCCCAACAACGGGATGGGCTTGAAATTATTCTCATGCTTACGATTGAAGAACTGAAATACGAATCTTCATTTAGCAAAAACAAAAAAGGGATTGATTACCTTTTTTCTTTCAACTGTTGCGGCATAAAGTCAAAACGGCAAACCTTTATTTGCTGGATTGGCACATACACATGCATATATATTTGTGTTATATGCTCAGTTTTTGGTTAAGAAATATTTGCAGATGCTCCTGAAATTCCATCTGGACTTAAAAAATATGTCTGTCCCTTACAATTGTAGCATAAACATCCATAGGAATTTTCCTTCGCGAATTAGCAGTCACAAAGATAAGTTGTTTATTCAATTTGAAACAAAGTAATTCGGTTCGGATTTAATTTTTGTATATGTGGACTTTTACCAAACATTTTGCATATGTTCAATACTTAAAGTTAAATATCCAATAAATAGTTAGAGTATTTAAAATTTATATGGTTATGTTCCTTTATTTCCCTCCTCCTGTTGTTCTAAAGTTTGTCATTCCAAAAACTAGTCATTAACTAAGCATTCATTCAATTTATCATCCTCTGCAGTAATTACTTGTCAAGAAAATTTAAAACTTTTGACATGGATATTAACAAAACATAAATAAATGAAATTCATGTTCGTCCTTGTGAAAAATGTAGATGAGGACACAATTAAGACACTGGAACCAAATTAATATTTTAATGCTTGCCCCAAGGTTAGTTACGAGCTATGCCGATTAAAGACTTGTTTCTGTTTATATGAAACTACTAAATTGGTATATACACATATGTATGTGTTTGTACGTATGTATAGGGACATAATCTTACATTTCTACATTTATAAGCATTGCCTACGATTCATGGAATCATTTTAAAAATGAAAATTGCTTGAAAACTTAAAAACAAAAGTATGGAACAGCAACACAAGAACCAAAATAAAATTGGCCTAAATTAGGGCCATTAGGGCCACATTTTACAATTTGGCATTTATTATTGTTATTTCAGCATATAAATCTGCTATTATGATTAAGGTTTAATAACTTAGGCATTAACTATTTATTTGTGTTAAAAATCTCAATACTCCAAATTTACACAAAGCTTGATCCATACAGTCCGGACTTTGCACCAAACAACTATCATCTTTTTCTTGCATTGCAAAATTTCTTTAATGATAAAAAATTGGTATCTAGGGAGGATTGTGAAAAAAATCTATGAAAAGACATTATTAAGTTAAAATGGCAACAAATCATACAACAAAACGGTGCAAATCGGACATTCCGAAGCATTTTAAATAAAGTCCTATAGTTCATATAAAAATAATGGATTTCTTTTTCCCCAACCTAATAATTTTAAACCATTTTCTCCAGGATTTAGGTAGTAGAGTCATATGCTGATCACCATATGTAACATTATAGTATTTTAAAACACCTAAAATATTACCAAAATTGAGGCCCTCATTTCAGCATCTGTTCTACCTTTGCTTGCATCCTTCGAGGATATACAACACACCCTCTACATTTTATGCCAAACAAAAGAAACCAAAAATCTTTACATACTTATGTATGTCCGTAAAGACCATATGCGTAGAGCGAATGGTCAGCATGTTTGGTCTTCATATGGCTTTGATCAAAACTGGATTTTTTGCTGCTGTAAACAGATGTGTAATTTATCATTTGCAGTCGGTGGCGGCGGCAACGACGACGTCGAACCCAAAGCCATACAAGCCAGACAAAAACAGCAACAACACAGTTATGACAATTTGCCAAACCAAAAATACAATGGTGTGTTATGGTATGACAACAATACACACTCACACACACATATGTATGTACAGAAAAACATGGAAATTGAGATTGTCATAATTTCCCCCCAAAAAAGGAAAAACGACCTAAAAAAATAAATCTTTTGTTTTATATGAAGGTAATGTGAAGGAATGAATATGAATGGTATGCCACAACAAGATAACCCAGGCCCAATTCGCAGAGTACCAGTAGCATAACTGACCTTAACGGTCTTTGCATTTCAAAAGTGTACAACAGAAACATAAATAAAAAATTTCAAAAAAATATTCAGGTATATCTCATGAAAATAAGACAAATGTGGTGTTAACCTGAAAGTTAACATTTATTATTATTTTAATATATAATTTTTAGCTCAGGTATGCCTGGGAAATTTCCGAAAATTCCCAGCATTCAAAAATACTGGATTCACATCACATTGTGAGGTAAGTAACCCATATTTTATATAAAAATCTTTTCGGTTGGAACTAATTGTAATAAAATAATAATTCACAAGACCCTTTATTTTTATTTAATTGTGCACATAGTAAAACTATGGCAGGTCCTCCAAAATTATTGAAAAAATAATATTAAAGCTTAATACATAGATTATGACCAATACCACTCCAAAAAATATAAACTTTTTAGAGTGTAATATTTTCAAACTCTGTTCTAAGCCGATTTACAATTAGTTCGCCTACTTCAAAATCCCGCAATAAAGCTTATATAACAATACTAAACATCAAAAGAAAGAAACAACTACATCATCCAATTCATTAACCATTTTCATACATCAAAACAAAATGTTAGCGCCCAATTACAACAAAACAAATATACTTAACAACATTACAAAGCATTTTATCATTACTTCCAGCACTTTGATCATTTACCCTTTGCCAGCATCCGAACTCGGGCGGGCGCCCTATGATACACCAACCATTAACTAAAGAGATATCCCAACAACTTTAACAATGCCGCTGCATTCATTGGGCAAATACAATAATGTGGACCTAACAAAGAACCAGTTAATAAATGTTCTCCTAAACGAAAAAAACAACACTGCCACCACCATCCATCCAACCGCAAAGGCAACAACACCGCTAACATCCAATGAAGCGAGAACAATACCGAAGAGGGCAGAGCAAACAGCAGAAACTAAGAAACAACACCAGCATCAACTCTACAATACATTTGTTGGCATTGGTGAGTGTGATGAGTGATTTATATATGTAATTGACCGCAATAAGCATAGAAAGAATAAAATGTTTTGTTGCCCAGTGTAGTGTTGCTTTGCTCAGGCAGATGTAAGTAGAATGTGGCAACACAACTCTTCACCGCACCACAATTGAGAACGCCTTTCCACATCTACTACTCTGGAAAAAGTGAATGAGGCATCACATCATACGAAGAGTGATTGTTGGCCGCCTTTTTTCCTCGAGGGTTTTTGAGTTTAAGCTCTCATGTAACAGAGGAAGTGGAAGGAGGAAAATAAAATAAATGTAGAGGGGAAACATCAAGCTAGCAAGCCAGAAAGCAGTAAGCCACACATGTGCCTATTATTCTTGTCCAGCTTCATCATCACCATCGTTGCTGGTGGCTATGTACGGCTATATATGCGATGCAGTAGTAGATCGTTTAAGCTTTTATGGGCAAATATAATATATGACTTGTTTCCTTAACCATCATCTAGCCAATCTCAAAAGTTGACCTAATAATAATGTTCCCAGAATGAGCTAATGGATTTATAAATTTAATGTTTTTGTTTAATCATTGCTCGTTCTACTGAGACAAATAAGGGATTTTAATTCATATCATATCACAAGATTTCAGTTCTTACCATATATCAAAATTGAATGCTATATGTATTCATTATCATTATCATTATTCCTTCTTAATTCATGATAATGGTAATTACATCAATTTTTGATGTGATTAAATAATGAGTGATTACTTCGTGACTGTTTAAAAATCCTCTATTCCCAGTCGCATGATTTTCTTAATTATTCCAAAATAATACGAATTTTTGTTGACAAATCAAAACCATTCATACAATTGTCTTCAATTGATAATGGGTGAAGAATTGCCGTTTGATATGCGAAATCGTAAAATCTCAAAAGTCAAAATCTTAAAACTTTTGAAAGGAACTGATTTCGGTATTCACTGAAACTGAATATATATGAAGGCATGCATTAAAATTCAAACCGCTATGTTTTTTAGTTGATAATAGATGTTGAATAATTTTTTAACATGTTAATATCGATTTTCCTATTCAATTTATTTTATTCTGTAATTCAAAACCATCATTCGAAATTTTACAATTCATTCTCTAAAATAGGAATCGATTCGTTTTATGTTTAAAAAAAATTGTTAAATTTTGTTGACAATTTCAAAACCATTCATGCAACTATCTTAAATTGATAATGGGTGAAGAATTGTCGTTTAATCTACGAAATCATAAAATCTCAAAAGTTTAATACTAACAACTTTCAAAAGGAACTGATTTCGATATGTAAATGTAATCGCTTACGAAAACATTCTTTAAGTACTTTATATACCTTTTTAAGAGTATATATGGACGTATATAACTCCATAATTTTCAGTATCCTATGCATCTATGGAAAATAACTGTAATAAAAATATATATTCTGAATTATAAAATACCAAAGATTGACAATTTCGGATTTAATTGATTTTGAATGAAAATGTAGTGGTCACATATGCCAATTATTCTAATCAAACCTAAAGCAATAACTTAAGATTTTGTTATTCAAAAATAAATATATTAAATAGTCGAAAAAAGGATTCTAAATAGCAAAATCGCGAAATAAATTTTAAAATGCTGCCGCTTAATACCGAATACTGCATACGCACCGGAAATGCAAAATAAGAAAAGTACAACAACATAATTGAGCACATTGATTACAGAAAATATCTATAAATATATCGCCTGAGATTTATCTGTTAATTTTAGCTGTCTGCATCTGTCTGGCTGGTGGTTTATTTTGGCGTGTTGTAAGCACATTCAATGTAAATAAACTTTATACAAATGTGTCTCTCATCTGTCAAGGTGGCCAATGACATATCAGCAGCCAAACAAAACACCTCTTGTTGTTTTAAATCGTCTTTTTCATTCCTCGGTATATGAATGAATTTCTTGTTAGTATTTTAGCAAACTTAATAAAAATTTTCAGACAATGGCTTTGTTATTTTTGGTAGCATTTAGGCTAACAGAAGTATGTTACGACTGATTAACAATTGTTGCCAATTTGTCTGCTGTCTGCAATTATGTCAGAAAAAATTAGAAATTTAGAATTGTTGTTTATGAAATATATTTCATTTTGTTAAATGATTAGAACAAATATCTAAATGTGTGTATACGTATGTACATGTTGGCAGAAATATTCGTCGTTGTTGTGATAAATTTTTACAAATGTTTAAATATGCACAAATTTATTTTGTTTACAAAATAATTCTTCTCAGACAAGAACTTTCTCCCCAAGCCATTCTAAAACTATCGGTTGTAGTAAAACAATGCAATTGGTCCACTAACAACAAATAATTGGTTATATATATACATATATATATATATATATATATACAAGGGATTTACTATATATCTCTACGTTAGCTATATGATGTACCTACTTGAGGCATCATACGGTGAATAAAACTCTCTCGACGGATGGTGTCAGTAAGGATGCTTAATTGACAGTTGACAAAATACAAAAGGGTATTTCTTCTTGATCTCTTAACATAGTTAAGTGTATGGTACACTAAAAGATTTATCAAATTCAGAAAGTTTCGTGATCAATCAAGAACCAGACTTATGAAGACTTCTAGGCCCATTTAATAGGCATACTTTACAATTAGATATGAAAATGCTACGTGTTAACCAGTATGCTGGCCAAATATTTGGAATGTGGCGAGCATGTGATGCACTACACATCTATAGCCGAAATTTAACGTTTGGAAGAAATATTTCGCGGGCATATCGCATGGTAATCGTATAATTACTGAGAAACTCGAAAAAACATACTAAAATAAATTACCGAAAATTTATTGTCCCTAACCGGAACATGCAAATTATCGTAAGGATCTGAGCATAATTATACTTGTATTTTAAGTTACAATAGATAAACGGACATAAATAGTTCGATCATTTCAGTGAGTCGAGATCAGATGATCGGCAAAGTTGGAGTAGAAGAATATTTCCATGAGTAGGAAGATCTTGGGGGTAATACAAAAGTTCTGAATGTTACAGCGATAATATCATGGGACGATTTTTCTTACTGTACATATCTTATCAAATTTTTAAAACAAACACATTTTAAAAATTTAGTAATTAGTAATTTTATATTATGGACCTATTGGAGTATTTTTCTTATTTCGATAAATACGCCAAATTCTCTCTGTTTGACTTATATGCACCACCATCTCTTTAACTAACAACACAGACAGACTTTATGCATCAAGAAAACCAACAAAAACAAAAAGTATGTAATAAGAACAACAACCACTAACTACGTTACGACGATGATGATGATGATGTTGATGTATCTTATAGGACGCCCTTATTTTTTTGCCCTTCGTTTTGTTAGTTCGTTCATTCGTTCCTTTCTCCTTTCACTCGAACTGAACAGTTGCTCAATTGAAAAGTTGTTTTTGTTTTATTTGCTTGATTTGGTGTGTATTCACCCCCCCGCAATGGAAAAATTTACCCACAAACAACAAAAACATACGATACAAAGGCTGGCAGACACCACCATACATTGCTCCGATTCCTTTTGTGTGGTCGGGGCCGTGGTGTTGGTGGTGGCAGCGGCATCATTTCGTAGGTCCTTTTTTGTTTTGTAATATTGGTTGTCGTCGTTGTCAAACGAAGCAAAGCCAACAATTTATTATAACTTTATAGGTTTTTGCAACAACAAAAACAGCAGCAGCAAAAACTTTATCCTGTCTTTTCATTATCGGTTGGTTATCCTTCAGATTCACTTGAGACATCTTTCAATATACAGCACTTGCTCACGTCGTCGTCGACTTTTCCATGAAAAATAGAATAGAATGTAATGCACATTCCAAGCTTAACAAAAACAGCAACAAAAACACGAAAATATAATATACCACCACTATTTGCATTTGTTTTCTTCTTTAATAGTTCGTTATTATTGTATTGTTTTCTTGTGTGTACTTTCTTTTTTTGGTTGGTGGCTACTGTTTTTATGTACCGACTTGAGTACTTGAAATGCTCTTCTTCATTTATTTACCTTTCTTTCGTGGGATTTAATTCATGATTTCAAGGTTGTTTGCACATTTTCCATCCCAAGCTTTATTTGTGGGGTTGCAATTTTTCTTTTTTTTCACATCAATGTGAAATTTATTTGCTTTCGATACACTTTTTGCTACAGGCCTAAGTAAGCATACTTTGCGCTCTAATCACTTTGATTTATTTTAATTCACCAAAAAACAACAAAACTTTTCACTAAAAACACAAGTACACAAACAACAACTCAAGTAATAGTTTTTTTCTTCTTCTGTTATAATTAAGCAAAGTTAACATGTACTGCGTCCAACGACCGCTCACTTTGAATACAAGAATCCGACTAATCGAGTAATCGACCGAAAACAAATCTCTCTGTGTTTTGGTATTCTCTTTTTATTCGTTGTTCCTTCATATTCCTTCGTTTTCGATTAATCGATTTTATGGAATTACTCGAAACGTACGATGTGTACGTGCGCACGTAATTCACGTAGATTTTGCATTAAAAGGCGGATTCGATCTGTAGATCCCTAGTCGACTGGTTCATTTTTTTATTTTTCTGTGAATTTTAACTAAATTTCAAGAATTTCAACCACCAAACGAAAGGAACGATCGTTGTGGTGTGCTCTCACTCGTTTGTTATGTTGGTGCGAACATTCTTTGGCGAACGCTCGTTTGGTAAAGAATTTATCGCCATATAATAATTCATTCGTAAAATGAGCACAAAAAGCAAAGAACGTATTTTGAATCACTCGCGAGCAAATTTTTGCGCACCCTGTATGGAAGAACTGTTAAAAAAAACTAATATTTTCAAAGATTGTGGTGGACCAAAGAATATATATAAGGTAGTCGCATAGGCGAATTTCTACAACAAACATCGGTTGTTGCCAAAACAAACAGATTCACAAGATCTTTTTACACAAATTCTTGTAGAAAATGTTAATAAAAGTATTGTTAAAGAAGCTCTTCGAAATTCGGAGATTTTCTTTTATAATTTTGTTTTTTAATTTTTTGGTTCTACTTTACAACAACATTTTTGACATTTATTTGCACCAACAGCTGGGCCGATGCTGCTACCTTATTAACCCGACGGTCAATAAACAAAAAAGTATACGTAGATCAATACCCGTGGTACATTTGTACCCATCCAAAGATA
This sequence comes from Musca vetustissima, assembly GCF_032173495.1. Classification (NCBI taxonomy): domain Eukaryota; kingdom Metazoa; phylum Arthropoda; class Insecta; order Diptera; family Muscidae; genus Musca; species Musca vetustissima. The sequence goes on from NW_026882330.1 coordinate 131,788, forward strand.
GCACTGTAACTCATTAAAAAATTGGACTATCGTGAGGTTTATTGTTTTAAATTAGTCTATACGGATCTGATCTAGATGTAGGAACTCAAAATTATATATACATTAAAATAATATATACTTAAATCCATGCTTAAATGATAATCTATCTAAAACAATCATAGTAAATTCGTTATAGCTTTCGAATGGGTTAAGCTTTTTTAGTTTTTTTTTATTGGGATCTTATTTAGGTGTTCCTCATCCCCTCTGCAAATTTTTGTGGCCCTAGACAACATGGGACCATCATGGCGACTCGTGGAAATCAGAAACTACCTTGGTTTTCCTTTGGTATAAGGGAGAGGTGTTGGGCAACACCTAAATAAGATACCAATAAAAAAATAACTATAAAAGCTTAACCCATTCGAAAGCTATAACGAATTTACTATGATTGTTTTAGATAGATTATCATTTAAGAATGGATTTAAATATATATTATTTTAATGTATATATAATTTTGAGTTCCTACATGTAGATCAGATCCGTATAGACTAATTTAAAATAAAAAACCTCACGTTGACTATCGTTATCGTTTTTTAATGTGTTACAGATCTATCTTTGGATGGGTACAAATGTACCACGGTTATTGATCTACGTAGGTAATAACTTTAAAAAATTGTAGAAAATAGATATATGGAAAATATATATAATTTTTTTCTTCGATTATGTGTGAAAATACCTCAAGAATGATTCCTCAAAATTTGATCCAAATATCTCCATTATTAAAAAATTTACAGCATTTTTATTCAAAAAAAGGTACAAATGTACCCGGTTATTGACCGTAGGGTTAAATATATATATATATATATATACCTTGTTGTGGACGTGTTTTTTTTAACAAATTAATAATAAAATGAAAGAACAATAAAATATGTATGAACAATTTCTTAATTCTTTCCATTCTTCTTACCTCCCTCTCATAAGAACTCCTCGGCCTAGTTGCAGCACAATTGCTTACAAAAGCTACATGTGTAAACTAAATGTGAAGTATTTATTCGCCAACTACGCCAAAGCAATACAAAATATTTGCATAGACGGTGACGATTGTCCTTCTAAAAAATCTATTTTACATTTTCCACAAATATAATAGTAGGTTAACATTGCACTGGAGTTCGTTAATTCAATGGGTTTAAATTGTCAATTGCATGGCATATAAGTCAAATAAATCGTCATAAAATAGGTTAACCCTGTAAAAAGTTATAGTGTAAATGCCGTTTAAACATGTACAAAGTATCCTCAATTTGATTCACAGCCTGTTTTTGTAAAATTCTAAACGAACGAATTCGAGTGACTTAAACTCCTTGGTTTTGAAAAATATGTCATTTATTTTTGTTTTGAAGCAAGAAACATATTTTTACATAAATAAAGGTTTGGTAGCAATTCATTCGAATTGTTTCGTTTCGAATTTTACAAAAACAGGCTATTAAAAAAAAAAACAATCGCATACGAAGTTGGGCCACCAGGACAATATTACCACAGTGTGATCCCCATTATACGCGGGGTTTTACACTTATTGGGATTGGTGTTGAGAGTTTTCCTATCTTGAGAGAGTAATTAGAGTTGCGCTATTTTTAATTTTGTAACAAGCGTACTTTTTGTTCACAAAAGATACGAATTCACATAAACATGCCAAACCAAAAAGAAGATTTTTTTATTATTCGTGAATACATTTACGCTTAAATTATAACATATATTATTTAACTGGTATAAATATTGGCCAATATTTCTCGATAATTATGATTTATTATTAATTGAAGTAGAATTTTATGTACCTTTTCGTACTTTTTTGTTCCTACCTGTGTTGGTTTTCCAACTCAATTCAGAGGGAGAGAGAAACTCTCAACACCAATTCCAATAAGTGTAAAACCCCGCTAAAAAGCTTTTTCTTTGCAAAGCTTCATTCACCACCACCTCAAATGTATTCACCACTATCTGTGCAAACGTCAACAATGATGTCAACTGACAGAATAACAAAAAATAAACTCAATTTTCGCTACGAAGAAAAGCACCACCGTTCTCTGTTCATTTCTGGTATTCATTTTTCCATTCCATGCCATGCCTTGGGTGTGTGCGTGAGTGTGTGAGTGCTTGTACAAGACCAGACCAGAATAAGCCCAACAAATTTACCAAGCTGAGTGCAAAATTTTTAGTCGTGTTCGTGTAATCGTCGTGATAAGTTGTTAAAATTTCAAATCAAAAGTCATTGTCGAACCACCAACGAGCGCGTCCAACAAATAGAAAATTTATTGGAATTTTCTTCCCTTTGTAAAGAAAATTTTCCATAGCAAGAAAAATTGTTTGTTGTTATTGCTTCGAGCAAAAGAAATTAAAAAAAGAAAAACACATATACCCGAAGAAAGAAAAAGAGAGAAAGAAAGAAAAAAATAATTACTTGACCTTAAGCACAAGAAATTAATTTTTTTTAACGCAAATTAAACGAAAATCTATAAAAGAAGACGAAGTGACAAACATAACGGTACATACATGAATTAACGGTGTGTTGTTGGTGTATGTGTATTGTATGTATGAGTGTGTGTGCGTATTAACTGTTAATTGAACGATTTTTCTTACTGCTTATCCCCACCAATGAATGACAAGAAGAAAATCCATACATACATCTCTATTGAAGCATACTTTTAGGATGAACATTGAGAATTTGTGAATGTCTGCTTTTTTGCTTTGATTTTTCTTTTGTGGAAAACGAGAAAAAAACTAAAAATTCTTTGCCTTATCCATATGTATGTAGTATACCACGAAGTAGTGAAAATTTTCCACATTATATTTTTCAATGTGTGAGATCACCACTTTTCCTGGTGTATGCTTTTCCCACTCACACACACAGACACAGATACCATGCGTTCGTGTGAGTGTGTGTTTGTAGTGTAAGGCAAAGTTTAAGCCATCATATATTCGTTGTGCTCTGAGTTTCACTGTTCTCTGCACGTACGGAGTGTTTTAATACGGCCCGGCCCGGAGTAAAAAAGCCAGAGCACTTCGGTTGCGAATGAATTTTTGACTTCCTCAAAATACCGTTCCGTATGTTATTTTTTGGATTTTGCTCTACCGAACGGAGTAAACAGTTAAAGCAAACAGAATAAGAAGCAAAGAGACAACGACGACGGCAAAGAGTAAGAAAGAACACTTGATTTGACATTTACGCCACGCTCCTTAAAGTATGCTAAAGTATTGCTAATTTTCAAAGTCCTTAAAATATGTTTTGTAATTTATTTTTAATATTTCTGGTTTGTTTTGTTTGTTTTTTTTCTACCTCCAAGCTTCCTGTAGATGAAAGTTATTGTTTTTAATACCTCAACCCAGCCATGTGTGTTAAAATACATGAACGTTAACTTATTACAAAAATAACCAACAAATATACCTACATATATATAACTACGTGTAATCTCCCCCTTCGCCTCCCAACTACATGTATATATCTTACCAAACACAAGTATACGCGACATCCACAAAGAAAAGAGTTAATTAATGTTGTTAATTGTTCGTTGTTTAACCCTCTAAGAAAGCAAAGCGTACCTGCAGCGTACCATTTGCAGACCTTACCGAATTCGATCATATTTGAATTGTTATTGTATTGTGTTTTTGTCTTTCAATTGATTCAGTTCATCGTTAAGCAATAAAACACTTCCTTATGATCGGCTCATTTTGGAATTTGTGTAGAGCGTGCCCATCAATGCCGGTTGACAAGGTAAGTACCCCTTTTGCAAAATAACAAAAACAACAACTTAGATATAACATATGACGACGACGAGGACACAACAACCGACATCCCCAACATACTACTTACTAGGCGTGATGATATTCAGTGTACGATATGTAGTGGCTTTTTGTTAAGCAGGCCATTGGGTCATATTACGACGACAAAGCAAAACCCATTCAAGTGATTTCATACTGCAGTATTTTGCAGTGCAACACTAAAACAGAACTCAACTAGAATGACGACGACAACGACGAACCGCATGTACAATCACACACACACACACACTGACACACATACATAGAGAGCCCCATACTCACCCTGGCAATAAACCTGTACGAAATACAACAAATGCAGTCAGTCCTTTTGAGTTAGACATGTCTTTGGCTGGGTGTTTTGTTGCTATTGCCGTTCGCTGTTGTTTTTTGTCTTCGTCCTTTTTGCATTCGGCACTCACCACCCTTTTGCCGTTGCTGTTGTAGCAGCAAAGTGTATTGGCTAACACACAACAAACGGATTTATTGCTAAGGATAATAAGGTCATTATATAAAGTTGCCAATAACAAAGCCAACAAAAATGTTGATATTTTCTGACTCACACACACGCGCGAATACTCATTCACCCGTCGAGGTAATGTTGATGACGAATTAGTCGTCTACTTGAAAAAAAAACAAGCAAACAAAAACAAATGTTCTATATTTTGTACAATTTTATAACCAATGTATATGCAAGGATAGCGACGGTATTCGTTATAAGGAGTTATTTGCTGAAATATAAAGTGAACAACTACATTTTATTTTCCACATAGATTCTAGCGGTATTTAGAGAATGCGAGTTCAATGTTTATTTATTAATATTATTTTAAAATATTGATTAATTTAAGTCCGGATTTTAAAACAGACGTGTATTTCTTAGTTGTAGCCTCGGTAGATGTCTATAAATGGAAGGAAATATTTAGTTCCCCAAAATCGGGTCAATTAGCTGTTCCTCAAGAATAATTATTTAACACATATAAGAAAGATTTCAAAACATTTTACAACAAATGATTGTAAATTGTTTTGTTTTTGGTAATTTTTTGTAAATTGTTTGGTCGTGGTTTCTAGCGAACAATTTAGAATTGACTTAAGGGAACCCCCCCCATTCTCGATTTTATTTTTTCAAGATTTTCAATGGGCTGGTAAATCAATACCAATGCTTGTTAAGGTTTGTAACTTTGCACATATATAATTGAAGATTTAAAAGAGAAGAAAAATAATTTACAAAAAAATTTTGTTATTGTTTTGTTGTTGTTTTTTGTAATTAAAGAAAAGTCCTTATTTTTGATGGCGGGCATGATAACTCCTCACTGGAACATCGGAATCCGAAAATTCCAACGGTGTTAGAAAGAGTACATGTCTGACTCTCGTATGAACTAGGATTATTGACTTCGCTCTAAAATTAAGAAAATGGTGGCCCTTTGAAAAAATATTTTTGAAAAATCGCGGATTTTTTACCAAAAACCAAGTTAAAAAATAAGGAAGATCTTCACCGACTGGCTTTATCCTAGTTCATACGAGAGCTATACACTCCCAGAGAAACGTTGCAAAATTTGGAACCGATTGGATTATTAGTTTTTGAGTTATCGTGCCCGCCATTCGCAAAAAAATGTTTAGAGAAAAACGCGTTTAAAGTTTGAGAAGCCCTTCAGCCGTAACTTGATGCTGACACAATAAATCGGATATATCTTCAACAGTTCTTGAGATTTTCACTTGAAATTTTGTAGAGACATTCTTTAATCAGTGTAGATTCGAATTATATCAACAAAAATTTTGACCCCGAGAATGGGGGGGGGTCCCCTTAAGGTCAGATTTTGATAGTAACGGATTTTTATACCCTCAGCCTTATGGCTAATGAGGGTATATACACTTTGATACGACAAAAATGTGCCTAATCGAAATATTAGTTTTAGATCCCATGTTTCCTTGGACCAAATCCGTTTCAGACAACATGGAGTCGATTTACAAATGCTCGTCTGTCCGGCTGGTGCGCACGATAACTCTCGAAGGACGTAGACGATTTCATCCAAACTTTATACATCATAATATATCTTCCCAATTTTGTTAAAGTTCAAAGATGAGGAATATCGATCTACTCCTTCTGGTACCTCCCCCATAAAATGGTCAAAATTGTGCAAAAAAATAATTTTATAATATCATGCGAACGGACTATTCTATTTGAATAAAACTTTGAACAATGAGACCCACTGATCACTCTTTCTCGTACCTCCACTACAAATGTCAATATTTGAGTCGTTTATTTTGAAAGTGGTTTAAGTCAATTTTTCTTATATTGAGATATTTAAAGTTTTGGGTTTGATTTGTTTCAAAAATATTGGTAAGTGGCATTAATTTGGATATGTTTTGTAAACTTTTCTAGAAAACTACTTTCAAAATAAAAGCATCATTTATAAATCTAATATCGGACGAATGAAATATCCGATTTGAACCAGACTTGGCACAACCTATTATCTTTACCAAATCTCGATTAAGTTCGAAGGTGTAAGCCGTCGATCCTCTTCTGCTTTTCAATATTTTATAAACTTGTAAATTCAGTTTGAAGTGAATTGAATAACCGATTTGATCAACATCACATCCCAAAACTCTTTGATATATAAAGTGAATAATAAAACCTGTGTGTAATACCGAATACAAATATCACCAGTGATTAAATTATTCCATATTCAGTATTATAATTAGAAAAAATGAAAATTGAGTATGAATTTTTCATTTATATATTCGGAAAAAAGTGGTTGGGAGTCTAGAAAAAATGGTCATTACCATGGAATTGAAAATACTTCGGAGGAATAAAAGACCATTCTAGTGTTTTTTATTCTTGAAACGAAGCTCGAAAATAAGCTACCAAAAATAAGGTCACTTTTGAGGACATGTTTTTTTTCGAATAGGCTATAATTTAGTATTTTGAATTCTCGTTTTGAAGAAAATCTTTCTACCGAAATTCATAAATATTGGTTCACTTTTTAAGATAGTCCTCATATAATAGTATCCCCCATTATTCGGCATTTTGGTTTGTATGCAATAAGGGACTTTGAGCTCACATTGGGTGGAAAATCTTCTTACCAAAAATTATCGATATCGGTCTACTTTTTAGGATAGCCTCCACCGTCATTATTTGGTATTTTGGTTACGTTTTTTTACCGAATAGTCTCTAAGTTGGTTCTTATTGGGTGCCAGGCTTCCTACTAAAAATTTACTTTTGCATAGCCTGCCCTTTATGAAGGTACCGAACAATTAGTGGCATTTTCCGTTTTCACCTCATGATGGAAAGTATACACATAAAACATGCTTCTTTAATTAAATGTTCCGTAAGTAATTGAAATAAAAGGGTGAGAATACTATATCTTTCGGATTCATATTACGAATTTTAAACAATCTTGATACATACGACTTATCTTGGTTGCCTTTAAAAGAATTCGTATTGTTCGGATAGACAACAGAAAGGTGAAATTATTTTCAATAAACTGACCGATTATTGGAAAAAACATCGATGAATTCAGAAATTGATTCGAAATATGTCCTCATACATTATCCTCCATACATGTTACAAACATTCTCACAAAGACATACAAGATAATAGTGCAAGGTATAATAAGAAAATTGACTTAAATTACGATAGCACAGTAATAAGTGGTAAAATCGAGGCCAAGTGAATAATAAATGAAAGTTAACAGAATAAGAGTTTCCAACATTGGTCTGATGAATGTCATTGGGCGTTAAAAATGATTTTATATATTTGTTACTTAACAAAAAAGTATTTCAAAGATTGTATTTACAAAAATAATAAACAAATAAATAAGGAATCCTGGAATCGTAGTGTTACTTTAACCACTTTGTATACACTCCACACCAAAACTTCATGAACGTTTACATACATTTTTTGAGGTTATGTAAATACGCAATCATTATCTATGGGGTTTTGTATGCTGCAATGCAGCATATTATTTTTTTGTTCGCCACGGATGGCAAAAATACACAATATTAGAATGGGTTAAAGGGTGACATACGCACCGGAAGAAGACATTCGCATGGAATTACATGAAAATTGGCACTAACTGTCAAATACATTCAAAACACACATTCACATACACACACAGCCAATGCTAATAATAAATCTTTGGCAACACATTTCTTTACGCAATTGTTTTCACCGTGAAGGAGTCATAAAATACAATGACATTTCACTCGATACGAAAGAAAGAAATTGGCGAATGGTGGGTATGAAGGAGAAGGCGAGAAGTAGAAGTCGCACACCAATGGTCCACTAGGAGCTTTCTCAAGAAAACGAAAAATATCCGTTCTAAGAAATACAAAAACAAAGTAAAATATATAATATCGGCAACGCCGAACCAAAATAGCTATGTATAGAAAGAAAAGTGTGAAGAACAAAAAGAGGAAGAAAATCAATACCATATGATACGATGATACGAGGAGTGAGTGTCATTCAATTGCGAAAAACAAGTAAGAACAACAACATTGTAATACAGATGACGAACGAATTAAAAAGAAAAAGAACTCACCCATACAGAGACATAGACAGAAAGAAATACAGAGAAATTGACTTATAAAACACAACAGTAAAACAGCAACAACAACAACAAAAATGTTGAATGTGAAACGGAAGAAAGCAAGAACCTGCGACAAGTGGTGGTAAATGTGAACAGTCCTCACACCAGCTGGTGGGAATGGTGTCTAAATGAGAGCAGAGAGCAAGAACCCTTGAAATATGCAATGAATTCAAACAGCTGGAAATTGCTCGTCGAGAGAGAAAGTGAATTAATCCAGTTATATGAAAATGAGTGAGCAACAACAACAACTGTGTAGGAATAGTGCTGAAATGAGAGTAAAGAACAAGAGAATAATATTTTTCAAACCCCTTCAATGAATTTAAAAAACTGGAATGCTTTTGGTGAGAGAAAAGAGTGTATGAAAGAGAACGTGATAACCGTTTTTCCAGTCATATAAAATGAACACTAATTTTACGTTAGCCGCATGTGCTTCCAACCAAGAACAACAACAGAAAGAGCGAGCAACAACAACAGCTGTGTAGTATTAGGGCACAACTGACATTAATATTTTCTCACCGTATGACTGGAGCCGGCTTTTGACGATTTGCTTTTTTTGCGCTCCCCACCATTAAAGGATGATACAGAAGACACGAGCCAGAAAGTATGGTCGAATGGCCGACAGACAGCCATACCGACCGACCGACCAGAATTTTAATATAACATGGTAGAGAACAATAAAGAAAAAGGATAAAAGAAGGACGACAACAACGACGATGATGATGGTGTGCTTTGGTGCGGTTTCCCTTAAATAGTAAACTTATTACTATTACATCAGCAAGAAGAAGCAGCAGCAATGTTGGCAACTTCCATTACTTAACTTACAAAGAATGAGTGTGTCCTCGCTCCCTCCCTCACCCCGACTGAATTTATTAAGTGGGTTGTTGGCTGTTCGTTCCGACCAAAGTGGGGGGGTGGAGGGTTTGGTGCATGGCTTACATTTTTAAAAGGCGAAATAATCAAGCTATGCATTTTAATTCCATTACAAAATGCCGGCTATAAATCGGCAAATATACAAACATATGTCAGTGTGTTTGTCGGCTGCACTGCTGATTCGGTCAAATATTGTTTGTCTTCTTGAGGCTTTTCTTTCTTTCTGTCTTTGGAAGAGGAAAAAGGAAGGATGAGGTTTTTGTTGAGTTGTTCCTTCAGCTACATCATGAAAACGGAAAAGAAGTTTTGTTTCCATGTGGTCGGATGAGTCATCCGTAAAGAAAAAAACATGAAAATTGCTGAAAATAAAAATAGTTGAAAACTTAAAACGTTTACAAATTAAATAGGGAATGTTGTAGTTTTTTTGGGGGTAACATTTTAATAACTAAAATGAATTTCAGAGACCATCAGTAGAAAGGGGAATAATATTATTTGTACCTACCCGAACGTGATAGTCTCCGAAAAGAAAGATTGATATGAGAAAATTTGATAAAGTCATAAGCAGAGCATTCTTCAAAATTTGCATGTTATTAATACCTTCACCAGGATATTTTAAGATTTCCTTTCATGGAAGTATAGAAGAGTATCTTTAGTATGTGTCTCTTTTTCGAAGATTGATATTTTGCTTTAATTTAGACAACTTTTGAATCAAGTCTTTATAGAAAATATATATAAAATTAGTCTCATAGAATGAGAGGTATTCTCCTACAATAGAATACTACGAGTACCTGATAACAACTTTAACGATTCTGGAAATACATGTTACGTCTAAACTTTGAATCCTAGTAAAATTTGTTTCACATAATCTGACTGTGAAAAAGAAACTATGCAAATCATACAACACTGTTAATATTTGAGGTAATTACAATTGTGGCAGCCGAGTGAAACCTCACTTTAATGTTTTACCTTACTTTGCAGCTTGGTCTATTTAAATTTAATGCCATCTTAATTGGCCATTTTCCACAACAAAAACAGAAACAACAAAAAGAAACAAATACTAATTGCAATAAAAAACGGAGTAAAATTGAAATAAAAAAATGCAAATTTTCTTGCAATGTGCATGTCTTGAGTTACATGTTAAAGAAAACAACAACAACAAAACAAGAAAACACCAGAAAGTTGCTGTTTTTCTTTTGCTTTGTAGTTGGTGTTGTTGTTGTTGCTGCTACTACTTGTCTTATATTTTCATGAGACATACACCTGGCCCTGGGTAGTACGCCTGGCTGGATAGTTATTTTCTCAAAAGCTTTAGTGTTGATTGTTGGTGGTGCATGAACTGTAACCAAACAAAACAAAAAACCAACAACCGCAGAAAATCTACCGACAAAAACAAGTGCAAAACACCAGCAACAACAATTGAGATTAAACAACATTGAATATGTTGAACAGTGCAAGGAAACCAAACACGACTTTTTTGTTATTATTAAGGTTTATTTGCTTGTAATGGAAATAGATTTAAGCACTTATATGCTTCTGCAGGTTTCATGAATTTCCTAATTGTCAAAGTTCCACATCATAATATTATGTGACAATATCCTCCTTTGCCATCTTTTATTTATGAATAATTACTCATCACTTTGTTCCTGGATACACGTGCCTACATCCACCCTATCAACGTTCATTTAAATGTCATTACTTATGGGGGTGTTTTTCTTCTTCTTCTGCTTATGACAGCATCATTCCATTCCCTGTATCTATTTCAAATAATGATTTAATGTTCATAATAAATTCCATGCATATAACATAAAAGTAACCTAATTAGGAAAACTTTAGTTTGTCTCCTGTGCAAATAACTTTACCGGAGAGCACCTTCCCACACACACACGATGTCATTGTTAATGCGTTGGGGAACTTATTCAATTAGTTGTATTCGTATCTTTTGTCTTTGTACTGGATCGGTATTCGAGCAACAATGGGGTTAATGAGCTGTATTGTCGTAAAAGAAAGTGATATGATGAGTTTTTTTTCGTTGGGTGATTGATTTGGAAAAAGTAGAAGGGTGTTCCCAATGGCATTGTACTTATGCGTAATAAAATCAATCAGAAAAGATCCAAAATCGAAAGGGGCCAACTCAATTTTGATAGTGCAACGGATCGTTTTAAATTTTATATGTGCTCCGAACAATTTACCCGGATTGGTGGACGTGACATCGGAAATTTTAAATGAAAGCCATATCTTTATCTACTACAATAACATTTGACACATTTTTTGCACTAAATTGGAGGGTATGGAAAAATTACGTTGCAATTTTTTTTGGAAAATAATTTGGACGAAAATGACAGTTCTAAATAATAAGGAATTTATACTGAATTTATTGAAACTCATACATATAGGGTTTTAGTGATAAGAAACGGATAAAAGTGAGAATAGACCATTGAAATATCGATTTCTCGTCATTGAGGACCACACCCAATATCATATGAGCACACGTTTTTAGAATATTCTGTAGATGAAAAATAGCATCTTGTGATATTTGGAGTCCGGTTCAATAAATGAATGGATACAAAGGAAAGGACAAAAACTTGTTCATTCGTCTGAAAAAAAACTTCTTCTTACTGAAGAAATGTAATCTCAATAACTACAAATGAAGATATGGAACTAAATCTTCAAGTACAATGGGGTGCCAGCAAAAAAAGTTGCGACATATCTCCGAACTGTGACCCAAGTCGAATTATCCTTTCTGGGTTTTTATATACTTATACATAATCTGAATAAATGTGCTCAGAAGAAATATTAATATTAGTTTGGGGAAGAAGAAATCCTTTATTTTTATATGAACTTTATTTAACATGCTTCGGAATGTCCGATGTGGGCCAAATATGCTCCGTTTTGTTGTTGCCATTTTAAAGGTAACTTCATGCCATTTTAAAGGTAACTTCATAATGGCTCTATAAGTCCTGCTTTCTATTTGCAAAAATCTTTAGTAGTCTATTTTCACAACCCCCTAGATACCAATTTGTTATCATTAAATTAGTTTTGCAATGCAAAAAAAATATGATAATCGCTTGGTGTCAAGCGGATGCATTGTATGGCGGATGCATTAAAACTTCCCAACCAAGCTCCCGATGTTTCTGGCGAGTCACTGTAGATGTGTGTGGCCTAGCGTTGCCCGGGTGGAACGCGACACCTCTCCTGTTGGCCAATTCTGGCCGTTTCTGGTCAATTGCTTTCTTCAAACGGTCCAGTTGTTGACAGTAGAGATCAGAATTTAGCGTTTGGCCATATGGAAGCAACTCATAATAAATAATCCCCTTCCAGTCCCACCAAATGCATGGTGGCCGTTAGTCCTGGTTTGGTCACCGTTTGAGGTGCTTCACCGCTTTTTAACCACAATCGTTTTCGGACAGGGTTATCGTATGTGATCATCTTCAGTCACCACCCGTTTAAGAAATGGGTCTATCTCATTCCATTTGGCCAATCTCATTCCATTTGGCAGATGGAAATTCGATCCATCCTATTTTTTTCTGTTATTTGGTGTGGCACCCAAACATCGAGCTTGTTTTTGAATCTAACATTCCTAACATGTCGGTCAACTTCAATCATTTCTCCGATTTTATCGACGTTTTTGACGACGGGCCTAATGGATTTCTTTTCCCCCCAAACAATATTTTATTTATCTCTGTCGGCTAGTTTTTTTTTTACCGACACGCACAAGTTTACTATGGAGTTTATGGTCCTGTGAGAAATTTTTCTTTTGGTGAGAATGTCCTTGCCGGACATGGACAAATAAGTCCTAGGTGAAGTTATTGGGTTATGATGTGATATTTTTTGTAAAACATATCGTCTTTCTATCTCGAGTCCGTATGCATCTTTTTCCTTCTAATTTTCTTGAATCGTTAACAAGTTTTTTTGACATCCAAAAATTCTACAAATATGTCGTTCATTAGATTTTACATGAAGTTTTTTTCTGTATGTTTTCATCGTCCTTTCCCCCCTTTTACCCAATCCTTTTTCAGAAACAAATTTTCAAATCTCTAAAAATGAGAATTATGACGCCATACAAAATTCAGAAGTACATTTTTCCTTACGATGTCCTCGACATATGGATGCATTTTTCATTCAGGAAAATCCACCAACTTTATAAAATTATTTGGTGAGACAGACGGCTGTGTCTAGGTTAAATATCATATAAAGATTTCTTTTACTTCTTCCGAAAATCCCTATAGATTTTAATGAAGAAAGGCGTTTTGACCAACATTAGCCATATCACATGTTTGCATGCGGTATGCATTAACAATGCATATTTTTTGTTTGGTCGAAAAACGAAACACATGTGAAACTTTAACATGCAAGCTTACATTGAATTATTATTATGGCTTAGACTTATACAACTTTAACCCTCATATTGTGTGTGTGTTTGTGTGGATATATGGAGACACATTAACAAAAGAACCCTATACACGTTTTTAAGCAAAAACACATTCTCTGGAAACTCATAGAATATCCTTACTTTAAACAACATTTTAACACGCAATATTTTTCGTTTCGTTTCTTTTTTTGTGGGTTTGCATGTTCATTTTGGAAACAGCTGTTCCCGAAGAGCATTAACATGCCGGTGTTTGTTGGTAGGTGGTGGTTGGGCGGCTTTTATGGCCAAGTAAAACAAAAACAAACAAAGCAAAGAAAAAAGACTGTTACACATGTATTGCAACACGTCATATGACTGGCACACATTGTTGGAAATGGATAATGCAGTGTAACGAAATGAAATGTCCCGTTCCGTCCCGTCTTGTGCTGTGATGTGTACTGTTCTCATGTCTAAGTCAGCCGGCGGAACACAATTTAAAACGATATTCTCTTGGTTTCCGTCCCCCGAACGTGCTACGTTGCTACATCATAAGCGTATTGATTTTATGCCGAAAGTGTCAAACATATGATTGGCAGACACATCGATAGGTCTGTCTATGTGTGTGTATGTAGGTGCAAAATTTTAGTGTTGTAGGTGTAAGTAGAAATTGTCTTTCTTATCCGACCACTGTGAAAACTAATTACGACACAAAAACCGTGACGTCTTAGGGATTAAATTTACATTATTTTTAACACACAAAAGTAAATGGTTTTATTGCGGTCGAGAAAAAAGGTGTTAAGTCAATTTTCGTTACAAATTCGTTGAATAGCGAAAATAATACAATAATTTGGAGAATTGCTCATTTTTATACCGGCCACCACAAGATGATCAATATGTCATTTGGTTTGCAATACTTCGAAATATGTGTCGTAGATTCCCTAATTTTGGAATAAAATTCTATGCCATATACGTCTTTCTGTAGAAATCGTGATAGAGATTGCAATATAGAGCATTGGATTTTGTATAAATGTTGTCATTACTTCTAGGTTTAAAAACGGTTTTGACATAAAGGTTCATGCAATCTATACGTATTTTCGTGGTCCTAGGCAAATTGTACAACTAATGTTACTGCAATTTGGTATTCTTAATTTTTGTTGGGAGAAAAATTTCTTTTCAACAAACCGTTTAAATGTAGGTCTATGTATTGGCCCCGTTTCCTTTCCATTTTTTTGTATGGAGTAGACACAGTGAACTCTCGATAATGTTAACACTCAAACTGACATTAATGTATTAAAAAAAATCAGGGAATTTGCGGTAAATAAGCTGGTCGAATCGAAAATATGAACAACCCCGACATTAATTCGGTCACATTATCGAGAGTTCACTGTTTCATCAAACGCCATAGACCCCGATCAATTTTAGCTATTTGGAATGTATACATCATAGTGGAGGGTATTAAATTTTCAACAATAAAATAAGATCGGTGATGAGAATCGAAGTATCTAGGGTCCCTTATTTTAGGTCTTATTCGTATTTGCTCACCGATGTTTCTGTAATTTTAAATTTTGGGTTTTCATTGGATAATTTGATACCGGTATTACCTGACTTAAGATTTTTTCAATTTTCTATCTATCAAAATCTCGAGATATTCACCGGATATATATTCTTCATAGAATTAAAATTCTATGTCGATTTTCGCATTTTCATCTGTTGAAATTACGATAGAGATCGCAATATATGAGATAGAGCTTTGAAATTTTGAACAGATATTCCTAGTGCTCCCAGGATGTTTGGTATTGTAAATATTTTGAGAAATTCAATCATAACATGAGTTTTCTCCTAGGAGCCCCCATTTATTTTAGAGGTTTTGATTGTCGGAGGTTCGGACGGGCCGAACTTAACATCGTTTTTCTGATTTGCATATAATCTAGGTGGTGTAGGGTATAATATTGGGGAGACTGGGACACATTTGGCACTTTTTGTATAGAGCTCTATATCTCAGTACTTCACATCGAAAACGCGATTGCCGAATGTGCCCCGATGCCGAAGGCGGCCCAGTCTCCTCTATTCGGTTCGTTCGTCTTTGTAATTTTTTCTGGTTTCATCTTCGATTAATCCCTTACACTTTTACAAAATCACATTCTGTTCTAAAAATTTATGACAATAAGTTTAGAAATAATTAATTTTCATTTCCCTTAATGATAGGGCAATGTATTGCCACAGCAATAAAATAATGTTTATTACACCTAAACTCTGACATGTCGTGCCGTGATGTGAAGGTTATATGGTTATATTTGTTGTAATTAGATATTTTTAGAGAAAAAACACTGATTCTCTCTCTCTCTCTCACCCTCTTTTATTCAATAAACATTAGTAGCAATAAACAAGTAGAAAAAAAACAAAAAGAATACAAGAGAAGTAGAAACTACTAAAAGGATATTGATTTTTAACTAACAATCAAAGAACCACAAACAAACCATTCACAACAAAACAACATCGAACCATCTTCCGACAAAAAACACAAGAAACAAACACCACTGGGATGTTATAATCCTTTAAATTATAAAAACATTGCTATATTGCGTACAAATTTATAAGGAAACTTGTGTTATGTCCCCGTGAGCATAGATGAGTGGAAATCCAATTGTCGCATCGTATATATTAGGGTGGGGATTAACGAGTATTTTTTTAGTTCAGCTATATTTTGTGCGGACAATTTTGAAGTACAATTTTAGATCTTAAAAGATTGTGTGGCTAGTATTTTTTTATTTATAAACCAGTTATTTTATTAGGGGCCACCTTAGTGTATTTGCTTCCATATAATTGTAAATATGTGGGGGATATTTTAAAATCACATCAGGTTATGGCAAATGTACCACAAGTAGATGAGTGCGAATGAATTGTGCTCATGGTTAATGTGCAAACAGCATTTTATGGTGACGATGTGCGTGCACAGTCGGTTCGAAAGGATTCTAAAACTCAAATAAAAACTGTAATAAAAAATATCTTATAATTTGTATTAAATTTGTAGTATATTTTTATACATATACCCCACAATTTCTTAATGCAAATTAACGCCCTCGTCTATGTTTTTAACCTGCGTTCGTGGATTCTCAATTGGTGGAAAATCTTCGTACTAAAATTTATCAATATAGCTGTTCGTATAGTACCAAATATAGCGATACTCCCAATTTTCGATTTCAGATTTAGTTTGGTATATCGTTTTCTCCGATCTCGTATAAAATCCCAATCTGGTTTAGATACTTTGAATGTCCACCTCATGGTGCAGGGTATAGAAAATTTCGCCCGACGTTCTCTAAAACTTTTTAATACACTAACCAACCACTAAAATTTATTATTTGAATTAGTACATTTTCACCCACTGTAAAAACAACGTAGCCATAATAACAGTCGTAACATCAGCAGCAGCAACAACAACAAGAACAACCATGTTGTGTGACACTTTTGAAATGTTACGTGTTCTATTTGTAATCCTTGGTATTTCAGTGTCCTTACATTAATGTCTCTTCACTGCACAAACCAACCAAACATACAAACGCGCGCACACACACTCACTCACACTGCGATATACAGCTATGCAAAATGAACACACAGCTATACACCTGAACACCAGTCACTTGCACATGTACACGGAGGACTTTTAAGAGGTAGATTGTATTGAAATATGTTTTTTTCTGATTTTTTTTTGTTATTGTGGTGGAACGAGGAGACCAGCCACCAGTCCAAGTATGAGGAGTTTGTCTTTTTTTCTGTTGAAGGCTTTAAAGGCTTTGTGGGTGAATGGATGGGTGGCTGTGTGGGTTGTGGTTGCTTTGGGATCACTAAGGTTGTTGTTGCTATTTCTGTTGGTGTCAGTTTCACCCAGACTATGTCGCAGGGTGCTAGAAAGCATGTTAGTGATAGTGCCTGTGGTTATATTGATGTTGAAAAGTCGTGTGGCATTAAATTGCCCACATAAATTTGTCATTCGTGCAGGAGTAATAAAAATGTTAGGAGAAAATTAAAAAAAAAAAACTGAACATGAAAATGAAATCTGCTAAGCAATATATTTTGTTTTTTAGCTATCGTCTTTGGAAAATATTGTTTGCAATTTATGGCTAAAAAAAGTGGTGCAAAAAGGTCTGAATGATTGCGAAGAAAAAAGAATATTGCTTAATTAAATATGGTAAAAAAGAAAAGGTTATTTAAGACAAATAGTCTGTGGCAAAAAGATTAATGTCAAAAAATAGAAAGAAGAAATAAATCATGGAATATTAGCTCTGTTAGAAATTTATTTTTTGTCGAATTTCCGGCTTTAAAATATGATTTATTGATAATGACATTAATGCTAATTATAATTATGCAAATTATTTGATATCGAAAATATAATGGTATTCGTATTTTTCCAGAGAAAGAAAGTAATTTTGTACATTTTATAAGGTCTTTATTTCACAAGATTAATGGATCAACAATATGTCAAAACTGAAATAAATTCGTTATACATATCAAAATACATTGGCCCACGAATTATATTTATAATTCTTCATTATATTTATAATATGTTTAGAGCTCAACAGCAGCTGTTCTGGCACTGGTTCATCCACAATCTATATTAAGTCTAGTGTAGAACAGATATTTCAAAGTTTTAAGTGTCAGAGACGAACATTAATTAAATCCACAGCGACCACAACCTCTTATTTTTGCTGTGATGCCTTCCATTAAGATACGAATTTTTATAAATAATTATTTTGATATCTACATTTGAATAGATTGTGTTCTAAAACTCTTAAAAAATATTTTCACTCTTTTGCTGGATAATAATTAAATAAATCTTCTCCCCCTTTTTATCTCACTACATTACCAAATCTTAAAACATAAGCTGTCAAACCAAATATTTCTCACATTCATCGCTTTTAATATTTCCTCTCCAAAACCTCTTCTATCCACAAGGACTTCATGTCACAACAATTTATCTCTCAAATTTTACATAATCAAAT
The DNA here is from genome assembly GCF_032173495.1 of Musca vetustissima. Lineage (NCBI taxonomy): Eukaryota > Metazoa > Arthropoda > Insecta > Diptera > Muscidae > Musca > Musca vetustissima. The sequence continues at coordinate 150,369 of NW_026882330.1, forward strand.
AATAATAATACAATCACAAACTCATAGATCACATAAGTCAAGTGTGAATTTCCATTAGTGTCACTTATGGACAGCTATCTCTTCGACTTCCCTGCTTCCTTCCGTCCTTACCAAAAACTATAATTTATGAATATGTCAAATCACATTGCCCAGAAATGTAATAAAGGTGGCTGAACTCGTTTTGCTACCCCTTCCATCCCATACTCCTGCCAAAAATGAAAAATTTAAGCCTTCCAAGCTGTCTGTTATTTTGTACAAATTTGGTGTCATCAAGCTCATGCTTGCTTGACGACTAGTGCCTCATGGAAAGAGGAAATTATTGTAATTACATTATGCCACAGGATGAGTGAGAATGGCAACAGGACTGTTGATATTGAAAATTGTCAGCGACAACAATTTTGGTAGCATTCATATGCACCCCTCAACACTATGGGGCTAAACGATGGCGTACAAGTGCCGGAATAATATTCATCATCATCAACGTCATCGTTGTGTGTATAGCCTTCCTTGGCTGGCAGGGCGGATACAATAATTTCATAATCCTTTTTTCCAAAATAAAAAAGTATGGAAGAAGAACAGAGATGAGATTTTGATATAGATGTAGCAACATTTTGTTGCAACTTGGTAACATGTTGCATTTAATCGAATATCTACAATGTGAAAAATATATTGCTGCCTATTTCTACTCTAGGTCCACATTTGTGACGTGATGACGAAGCACAGCACTCCTAACAAGGACGTCTTGTATTATAAAAACAAAAACAGTTCCAAATCCCCATTATATCTACATCTTTGGAAAAAAGTATCACGTTGAACTTTCTTAGACATATTAGCTGCATATTTGTATGCTAAATTAATTCGTAATACATATTAACATTGTGTTTATGAGGGCTATGCCTAAACCTAGGCAATTATATATATATATATATATATACTATCTGGTTGGAAAATTGGTTAATAACATTCACAATACAAACAGGGGTTTGGGTGCTGGTGCTATGTCAAAACGTGCAATTTTTCATACATTGAAAATGTTTAGAGAATTAGTTGCAAGACCCGGAATGCTCAATTACAGGCACTTCGGTACGAAAATGCCCAACATCAGACACTTCGGTTGGAAAATATGCCTACGACAAAAAATAAATTTGAAATTTGACGTGAACTAAACCCACTTTTGTTTAAAATGAGACTGAAGACGTTCTAAATACCGAATCTTGGGCGGTATACGGAATATACCAAAAATGTCCGATATATTTTATTTCAAATACCAAACATCCTAGGAATAGTATCAGTTAGGGACGTAGGCAAGAGAAGAGCAGGCGGCCCAGATCCACTCTAAATTGGGTGCCCACCAATTAACAGAAAAAATAGGATGGATCGAATTTCCATCTGCAAAGCATTGGCCAAACGGAATGAGATAGACCCATTTCTTAAAAGGATGGTGACTGGAGATGAGAATGGATCTCATATTTAAAATGGCAACGAATCATCATTTGGGCATATCTGGCCCAAATCGGACATTCCGATGCATGTTAAATAAAGTCCTATAGTTCATATAAAAATAATGGATTTTTCCCCAACATAATATTTCTTACAATAATTTTGTTTTGCAAATGAGAAAATATACTATCGTACCCGCGGTTACCCTACTTTAAAGAGGAACACTAATTTTATGTCCTTACCATGCCATCAAAGATACCGCATGAAGGTTATAAAGGCTTGTACATAGACCAACATTTTTTTGATTAATTCATTTATGAGTTTGAACGCGTCATGTTATTTGCCTCACGCTGTTCCACATTATTTGATTATGGAATATTATGTGTCTCAGTGTACTTTTAAATTCATAATAATCTAATTTATTTCCACTTGACAAATCACTGTGCACTGATGTATGCAAAAATGTTTTGAGATATAGACATGTTGTGTGTATTTTGTGTTTTCTTTTTTGGAAATTTATTTTACGCCTTCAACACAAACAGGACAACAGTATAGGAACTGGGGTGGATGGGCTTACACAAGCTGTAGAACGAGGAATTGCAATTTAATTACTGTGTTCTAATGTGTTATGTTGTTATTGTTGGTTGGGTGTTGGTATTGGTATTGGTGCTGCTGATGTTGATGTTTCTGGTGCTGATTCTGATTCTGTAGCCGTTGTCATTGCTGTTGTTTGGCAAGGATATGGCCTGCCAGGCAGCCTTTCATGATGTTGCTGATGTTGAAATGCGACGGCATTGCATGTAGCTGTGGTTGTTTGTTGAGCAGAAAATTGAAATTTAATTGAAAAAAGCAGCAGCAGCAACATCAAACATTAAACACAGAAAACAAACCAACACAACATTGATTTATGCTTGTTTACATAAGAATTTACATGATACATGACACATGTAGGGAAAGTCCTCGCACACATATACACACATAAATATAGATAAACATTACTGTATAGATTTGTTTATCTTGTTTGTATGTAAATATAATTCTTTTAATCAATGAAATGGGTGGAACATAATTTGTTGTTGTTTCTCTCTTTTTTTTTTCAAATGAACAATCTATAATTGAAATCCTGAAAATACCAGGATATGAATGGTAGTTATTGACTCTATTTATTTTGTGAATTGAATTGCAACAGAAATGAAGGCGTAACTCGATTTATAGGCGGGCGGCAAAAATTTTCGATAAATCACATGAACATAATTTATTTTTTTTTAATTTATTATGTAGAGAAACTTAAGTGACATAACATAATAAATTGAATATTATTCAATAAAGGAGAAATATGAATTTAAAGGAAAATGTGAAATGAGGAAGAAATTAAATATTTTTCAATGAATCCAGAGATGGATCTTTCCGTAAAACATATAAATCAATTAAGACCGATCAGTACTTTCTAAACATTTCTTTTTATTTTTTACACTAAGCCTAATGGCTAATGAGGGTATATGCACATTGCCGCGCAAAAATGTGCCCCGTCGAAATATTGTGTTTAAAACCCATGAATAAAATTCCCTTTGGAGCCTTTACGATCTGTAAAGATTAGGAGATCATGTAATATACCTAGAATAAGTCCGAAGATGAGGTCGTATCTCCCCAATTCTTTGAAGAAAATATACACCTTATATTAATCGAATAGTAAATTCTGTGTTGTCTAAACATGATAGATCTGCATATTTATACTTAATATAGGTTCAATGCAATTATCGGCCATATTAGTCCATCACATCTGATATTTCCCCAATAAACTGTCATAATTTCGAAAAATTATAAATTAAATGTTACGAAAAATGCTACAACTACAAGATATGTTTTGGTTTATATGTTTATGGGGGCTATGGACGATTAAGAACAAAAAAAGGGGCTTACTGGGTCGGGTCTATGTCAAAAAGTAAATCTACATTGACAATTTTTCGAGAATAAGTTGTTTAGCCACTTATAACACGGAATTCCCAAAACTAGACACTTGGCAGGAAAATATGTGTTCGATAAACTAAAAACCGGAAATTTGACGTGAACTGTATGTATGTTAAATTATGTTGATTATGTTAAAACTTGAACCGAAATAACAAATTAAAGTCACTTCTGTTGAAAAATGCGACTAAGACGTTCTACATACCGAAACTGGAGTGGTATACGGAACATACCAAAAACTTCCGATATGTTAAATACCAAACATTCTAGGAATAGTATCAGTTAGGGACGTATTTAAGAGGAAAGCAGGTGGTCCGGATTCCCCTCAAATTATTTATTTCTTACAATAATTTTATTTCCCAACTGAGAATCCATAACCTGAGGATATACATTTTCTTTTACATTGTTAGTTATTGTAATGTACTTATTCTTCTGATTTTTATCTCAAATTCCCAGTCGTGTTATTGGGATGTACTTCCAGAAAATTTGCATATGGCGATATTCATATTCTCGCTTTAATATTTTGAAGATTTTAACTTGGCTCATAATGGTCCATAACCTAATGCTGTCAAAGTTGTTAAAATTTTTTCAGAGTAAATACGGTATTATTTACGCCAGGATGATGGTAAAGTGTGCTAAAGCAAAGAAAACATTAATTACCAGATTTTTTTTTTAACCCCTCCCCTCCCTCATTCCATCTAATTATACTATTCCACTTTCATTCGATTTTGTTATAAAACATTTCCTTCGCATCAATTCTGATCCGATTATCATCAATTTTAATGACTGTGATAATAAATGCCACAAAGAGTGAATTCTTCAATGATTCCATCCGATTTCCTATTACTTCTTCATCTTCCAACACTGCTAATGAGTTTCACTCATTTGTAATATTAAAATGTCATCATCGTGATCATCTATCTGCAGTTAGTTGGTTGCCAGCTAGCTGGGATACGATACGACAATTATAAAATATTGAGTGGTTACCTCAGTATTTGTATCGTTGTTTTTGTTGCAATTAAAGACTATTTTCTATTGTGATTAATGGATGACTTTAAGAATGTTGCTGTTGCTATTTTTGTCGTTCTACATCGATGTGCCACTGTATTCACATTTATTCATTAAGAATGTTGATAGTAGCATATGCAACTGTCTCTGTGTATGTGTGTGTGATTTTTCATAATTTGTACAATAGCGACTGCGACTTGGCGTACAATGCTTTTGTCGAATTGCTGGCAAGAAGGTTGGCTGCTTAGATGGATGGATGGATGAATTGCTGACTGACTGAATGCTTTTAAATCCCACAAAGTTGTCTTGGAATGGTTTTCATCTCAAAAGTACTGAACTGTAAAATGCGGTGTACTGTTTTTTTCATCTTCTTCTATCTTTAAGAATGAAGATGTGCACTTTATGAAAAAAACCAAGAAAATAAAGTAAACATAGGAATCTTTGATGTTGGCAAATAATGGGCCTTTCTGTATGACGTCAGTCCTTTGCCACGATGTGGCAGCAATACCCAAAACACCATCATATTTTGTTTTCACTTATCCGCTCTGGGTTTTTTTATTTTTCTCTAACTAAGTATGTCCTTCTATTTCGAGGGGAAAAAAGTCATTATTAAGGATTATCCTTGGTGGTTTATATTTTGAGTGACACGTATTTTTTATTATTTCGAAAGATGAAATTTTTTTAGTTTAACGATAATATTTCAAATATTTAATGTGTCCTTTGCAGAGTCAGCTGAATGTTTGCCTAGCACGAGGAAAAGTAAGAAATGTTGTTATAAGAAATTCATAAATCTTTGAAGAATAAATGTTATACATTTTCCAAATTGAATACATTTCGAATAAACTTGGTATTGGTGTGTTTCAAGAGCATGTCGGACAGTTATTAGCTTCATTCCCTGGGCCATAAATACAATTGAAGTATGGTTCTACCGGTTCAGGTTTTTATGATAATAAAGCCAGATTTTCTGACAAATGACATGTAACTGAAATCTTCAAACAAATATTTTTTTAATAAATCATATAGAGTAACTTCTGGTAATGTGGACCATGCGTCAAATGTGGACCACCCCCCATATCTAAGAAAATGCTTGAAATATGCCAATTCCGCCTTGATAAATGTTTTCCTAATTAGTGAAAACAAACATCAAGCTTGGTTTTTATAAATAATTGCAATGTTGAAAATTTAGTAGATGAAAATGTAGCTCTGATTGTAAAAGTGTGATTTCAAAATTTTTTAACGCAATAGTCGAACATTTTGTAAAATAGTCGAACATTTTGTTTTTCTCGAATATAAAGAGGTTATGTGGTTTTCGTGTTATCTTTAACAAAAATATACGTTTATCTGTAATTACTTTCGGTTATTTTTAAATTTTTATTCATTTTTGAAGCCGATAATTATTTTTGAATAAAAATATTCAATGTCGGGTAATGTGGGCCACTATAAAAAAGTGGGACATTTTTATGAGGACGAGTTCGAAACAAGGGCGCATTTAATATGCGAGGAGGTATTCTATCCTCTGAAAACTCGATATCCGAAATTATAGGTGCCTCGGTTGGATAATGAAGCAAGTACCTTCAAAATACCGCAAATGGAGTGGTACCCTCAAATGGGGGCTATTCCAAAACATGGACCCATATATTTTTGCATTCATTGTTACCCTAGAGTGCAATAAATTGAAATTTATAACAATTAATCCACAACCTACCTTCAACTTATATATTACCCACACATACCGGTCCACATTACCCGCCAAGTTATTTTTATTTGCAGTTTAGAGTTTTTTGAAATATAATGCAATAACATTTTTATGGACAAATATATATAATTTTTGACCTGGAATATAATTAGCCAACAAATCTACCATGCTGTGAAAATAATTTGTTTTTATTTTTTACCGTTGTTACGCCCACAATATCAAAAATCGAAAATGGTGGTCCACATTACCCGAAGTTACTCTAGGTATCATTCAATATTTTATGTTTCGATGTTATTTTTAATTGTTTGGGACTGACTTAACCATTTGTTTTTTTTTTCAATTTTGACCATTGAAAACCTAATTGATTTTAAATTATCCTCCAGATAATATTATAATTTATTCGAACTACAGTAAATAAATCAATGAAGGGCAATCATAGAGTCCTTAATTTTTATTTGGTCAACTACTAATTCAATTTATTTTCCATATTATCTGTTCTGTTCATCACATCGTTAAATTGAAACATTTTTTGGGCAAATAATAAAATTTAATTGCCTCTGTAATATTCTATGCAAACGAATAGAGAACGAAAAAAATCACGCATTGCAGTTGTAGTTTGCCAACATTTGACTACTTTGTGTTGAACTTGTTTGTGTGTGTGTGTTAGTTATAGATTTTCAAAAAACCGTATCTGTGATGACATTAAATTACAGGCAACCCAAAAAATATAAAAAAAAGAATTTTTTCCTGCACTGCAAATTTATTATCTACGAACTGGAAAAGACTAAATTTATGCATAAATCATGCCAGCCAGTCTGTCCCAACAACACCATCCAACTAGCCAACAACCAGGGCAACTGCAATTGCAATGACCCTCCCCATTGTTGCTCTCTTATGGGCTTGCCAACAGCTCAACTATTTGTTCGCTGAAGAAGAAGAAAAAACAAACAACAACAACAAATTGCCAAAGTTTGTGGCAAGAAATAAAAAAGTCCGAAAGTACAATCAATTCCTGACACTCTCTGAGTTGTGGAGAGTAAATAGTGGTTTCTTGTAGTTTTTGTTTTGTTGCTGTTTTAAAGGGCCGAATATAATGTTTCTGGATTTATGCCTAGTTTTTTTTTTAGTTGCACGCATACAAAGAAATATATTATAGCATTGGTCTGTGTCAGGGTTGGGAAATTGAGGAAGATAATCAGAGATGGTCCTTGTGACGAATTTTGAGGTTTCCGACTGTCAAAAAGGTGTAAACGTCGAAAACGTCATATACCTGTATAAAATGCAATAAATGTAGTAAACGTCATTTATTTCAATATTATTACCATATACTGTTATTTTGAAGAATATATATTATTTTTACATATATCTGACTATTCCTTACTAGAACTGATAAAAAATTCCGAACTTTTTGGAGAAGAAAATTTTGAAATTCGATGTGGATTTGAGTAAAGAATACGTAATTTCCAAATTGATTAATGGAAATAGCTATTTTGTCGAAAACCTAATGGTTTTGGGTGGGTTTCCGACGTTTCTGACGTATGTATTATACGTCGGAAATGTATGTCATCTAGTTCTGACGGACCATCTCTGAAGATAATTAAAATCCAAATAATACCAAATAATACCAAATAATACCATATTTATAGATGTAAATGTTATTCGAAAAGATATGTTTAACCCTACGGTCAATAACCAAAAAAGTATACGTAGATCAATAACCGTGGTACATTTGTACCCATCCAAATATAGCCCTGTAACTCATTAAAAAATTGGACTATCGTGAGGTTTTTTGTTTTAAATTAGTCTATACGGTCTAGATGTAGGAACTCAAAATTATATATACATTAAAATAGTATATATTTAAATCCATGCTTAAATGATAATCTATCTAAAACAATCATAGTAAATTCGTCATAGCTTTCGAATGGGTTAAGCTTTTTTAGTTATTTTTTATTGGGATCTTATTTAGGTGTTCATCAACTCCCTTTCGTGTGAAAATACCTCAAGAATGATTCCACAAAATTTGATCCAAATATCTCCATTATTAAAAATTTTACAGCAATTTTATTCAAAAAAAGGTACAAATGTACCCGGTTATTGGCCGTAGGGTTAAAAAAAGAACACTCTTTCGTCATTCATATTGGTCTCAGAGTCTAACCAAAAATATTGCCAAATTCCTAATCTATTGAAAATTATAAAAACTAAAAGTATTCTTCCAAAATCCTTGCCTATTAGTCTGATGATCTATTCAAAAATATTCTTCCAAAGTCCACGCCTATTGGCCTGAGAGTCCTATTAAAATCTCAAAAAGTGCCTTCAGGTTGTTTAGATAGTTCCTCTACAATCACACTGTATGGCCCAGCTCTGGCTTTTATTTAACTTTATTGAAGCGCTGACATGTTTGTTTGTCAACGTTTAAGGAAACCATAAAAAAAGTAAATAATGTTTACATGTTCTGCCACTAAAACACACACACACACATCCACACGCCCATACACTTAAGGTGTCAATATGTACACAAAGCCAAAAAGTAGTTGAGGAAACGGAAACACGACCTGAAAAGACCTACAGTAAAATACTAGTAAATTATGCTGAAAATTTATGAAATATTTTTTTCGTTTTCGTTTTTTATGGAAACCATTGAAGAAAAAAGGATTACCGGCCGACCAACAGGGTGTTGCATTGACTGAGTCATTTCCTTTTTTCTTTGACACAAAAGATATTCAAATTAATCTGATTTTCTGCTAGAACGCTTTCAAAGAAAAGAGAAACAGATTATAAAAGAATTTTTAATTCATTCAATTCATTTTTGTTGCAAAGCTCTCTTCACTGCCATTTTCGTTGAGTTATTCTATTTCATTATGCAAATAATTTTGCATACAAGTTTTGAATACTTTTGTGTGAGACGACAGAGAGATGTTTGGCAAGAATTAGTAATAATAACTTTTCGGATATTGTTTTCTAATCGTTATATAAATGATTTGAAAATTGCAGGCATTGACAGAAAAAATAGTATTTTAGCATTGAGTTACGAAGTCGTATTTTCCTATTCAGTGTTTCTTCTTTTTCTACTAAATATTTCTATTGATCTTGTCTCTTCCCTCCCATTATTGTATTTGAATCCAATGAAATGACTAAAATGCATTTGGATTTGAGATAAAAAGACTCCAATAGGCAGGCAGACTTCCATTGACATAAACAGACACTTGAACTTTATTGCAAAGGTTAATGCTTCGTATGGGTTTTTTTCGCTTTTTGCTCGACAATAATCCGGGTGAATGTTTTACTGCTATTGTATTGTCGTTCTGGGTTTTTTCTTCTCTCAGGAAATAGTATAAAAGGAAATGCATTAAAAATAAAAATAAAATATCAAAATGGTTTATATACACAAAAACATATATGCATTTACGTATATATATGTATGTGAAAAATCACATAATCTCATGCAGTGAGAAGAGAAAAACGCTAGGTTAACAATTCAACTGCATAACAAGAGATAGATAAATATAATAAAGACATTTACATTCGTTATTTATGTTTATTAAATATTTGGATTTATCTTGTCTATGTTGTCAATAATAATCATAAATATATTGTATTGTAAGTTTGCATAGCACACACACATACATTTGTATGTATATAATATTATTTTTATGATTTTGATGTCAATCGCTTTAAATGCGTATAAATTCTGAGATAAATTCCTGTCATCATTATAATGACATAAAATTGTTATGTCAGCGAAAAATAATTTTTTACGAGCACAATTTATTTTAAGTGGAAATATAAAATTTTTCCATAGCAAGTGCTTGTCAAAGACTGAGAAATTTATAGCATGGAATTAGATTTATTTGTGGCTTAATATATACATATTATATATTATGAAGAATCCTTTTTAAATGACTTATTGGATAATAGGCTGTTAATAGTTTCACATGTTTTTGGTGAAACCATCGAGATGTTGACATGGATTTTTTAAAAATATTTTTTAAAGGAACAATTTTTGTATATTTCTTTATGATATTATAAGAGGTTCTACCTTTGCGCCGATTCTGTGAGTATATTTGTCAGGCGACTTTTTCATTTTTATATATTTTGTCAAGGTATCATAGCTTTGTGCAGCCACAAGAGTTTGTAATACCTCGATCATCATATCTCGACTAGCGAAGTCGATCTGGAAATCCTATATATACAATCCTATGCTTCGAAATATGCCTCATTTCGGACGATAACGGATCAGCAACTCGTAGTTGTCTTTGTATAAAAAGTTGCTCGCACACAAAACATTTTTAAGATAAGGTGTACACGTTCAGTTGATATCCTCATAGTTCCTGCTATTTCATAAAATTGTTTATTGTTCTTATTTGGAACAACGTATTGTCTATATATTTATTCTCCTGGAATCTCAATCAAACAATAATATCGGTTCAAATGTATTCTTTTCCTTCTACATTTTTTAAATTAGTGAGAGTAGTTTATCAAAACATGTCATGCTGTTTTCTAACCCCATTTAATTTTTTGTTTGTATTTCATCAGAATTAATTAAAATCGTTTACTTTTTGTTTTCAAAATATTTCCTGTTTTGGACGACATGTTGTATAATTAATTTAAATGCTGCATGGACTCATCAATCATACGCCACAGTGGATTACTAGGAACTATTTATTCGTTTAAATAATATATGTTTAAGTCAGTCTAGCATATGCTGTCTAGGCGATTCCATTAAAGTATGCAAAGCATTAGCGATTGTATTGAAAAAGAAAAAAAAAAAAAACACAAGAACAACAAAACTTTTCTTGTTGTCTGCTATTAATGGGATTTGTTTGTATGTACATATTTTGCAAAACAAGTTTTGTAAATGAGAACACCATTTGTTTTCTCGAGTTTATGTGGCCATTCCTTAAGGAGCAATAACCTTAAGGAAAACTGTAACCGAACGGAATAAATGCTGGTTGTGTGATAATAATATGCAAAATATCATTGCTGACAGGATAGTAAAATTATAATTGCAAAATAAGAAAATGTCGTAAGAATATGGACATTTCGATATATAAATACATGTTTTGCCTATAAATGAATATCAATATAATTGTGGTCACACATATGTACATATATTTGTAGTGTCTTTTGCTTGAAATACGGGTTTTATAAATAGAATATGAATTACATTCTTGTCACTTCAATTTGTGGTTTTTGAGGTTAATATACCACATATATGTATGTTTGTATGTATGTATAAGTAAGTGTTAATGATACTGTCATCGGTATTTGCTTTCATTAAAATTGTTTATATTTGCGAACCTTTGTCTACGACAGGAACGATTCGAAGTAACTCCAATATATAAAGAATGTTTATAACAAATATTAATATAAATTATGGTCAAAGACACTTAGATGCAAATCGAAATTTATCGCAAATATAACAGTGTTTACACAATCCACACAATTGGATTTTGTAATTGAACGAATAATAAGGTTACTTTTTGCATTATTTGCCAAACAATACAAATGTAAATGCCAAACTACTGTCCCCTTGAGTCCAAAATGCCTTTTTAACTCCTCAGAATAACAAAAATGGGACGGGACATTCAAATGAGGACTATGTTAATATGTGGAACTGTATTAAAAATTTTCTCCAAATATGTTTATACACTACACACTATGTTGCCTGGGTATTATAGCTTTGTGCAGTCCCAAGAGTTTGTAACGCCCACCTTTAAGTATACCGATCATCATACCTCGACTAGCTGAGCCGATACAGACATGTGTGTCCGTCCGTCTGTCCACAGTTAAGCATCAATCTTCATAAAATGTTGCAACACAAGTCACAATGAAAGGGAATCTGGACAAGTACCTAGAAGGACTGTATTGAATATTAGTAATATTCGGAAAATATGTCAGTGTAAGGAAAAGGTGCTGTTGACCTCTAATCGGGCAAGAGGGTGCAAATATCACGAAATATTTCCCAGGCTCGGAATAAACATTTGCTTAAAGTTAGAGTTCCGTAGTATTTTTGTAGGGTAGGATTTTAACTTGCCTGGAACAGGCATTTTTGTAGGAAACTTTAAAATAAGTCGGACTACGAGTTTCAAAATGTGCAAATCGGGAACTGCTCTTATATTGTGCCTATGACGAAACATAAACCCGCATCGATGTTTGTATTTGTAATAATATTTCATATAGAGAACGTTGCCAAAAAATAATAATTCCGAGAATCAGTTTCGTAACAAATTTTGAAACTTATTATGATGTCAACAAAATTGAATTGTTGTCCATGAGTAGAGCAGATGCCTGAAATACGAAATATGACGAAATAACTTATACAACTTCTATCAATCATTATTGTGTAATTTCACTTACATCCGGATTTCTTTTGAAGACACACATGAGCACATACACTAAGTGGCCACTCAATCATATGAAGTTGACAGTAAGATATGTTATCAAAGAATTATTTATTCTTAATTCTGATAATCCAACTATAATTACATACATGATTGTCAATCCACTTGCACGCAAACATACACACACTTCCACAGAAACATACCCAGCTGCCGATGAAACATATGCTGTTGCCAAGTGTATGCATGGCCCCAACAATTCTATCAACAATCAAAGGATTACAAACTTAAAACGACACACAACCATAAATACAAGATGACCTCCTCTTGAAGGCATCACAGCAACGGCATCACATATATCTGAAGGCTGTAAACTTTAGATTGTTCCGAAATTGATGTCCTTTAAATTGTGAAATGGTAATGGACTCAATGTCAACAGAGAGGATGAAAGGAAAATAAAACGCTAAATGAATGGTGGCGCTAAAAACATCAGGGCACCACAATTTTTTGTTTGGCTTTTTACCAAAATGCTATTTTGGTTCTTTTTCTTCTAATTTTCCCACACCACCCTATACAAAGGATATTATTTAACTTTGCAGCGCTTTCAGTGAAATTCCCAAAATCCTTATAAATATTTATTGATTTCCATATATCGAAGTAGAACAATAGCTTCCAACTAAATGCTGGCAATAAAAACAACAACAACAAAGGATAAAGCTAACCAAACTCACTAAGGATGAAGGCTCCATTGTAGCTGTTGTCAATATTTGTGACCATGTGGGCATGTTATCGAATAATGGCGAAATTCCGTTGGCCCAGTAAAGGCACATGTACATCATATATGCAAATAGTTTTTTGGGTGAATACTCCTACGCATAGCAGGCATATTACACTGGTCAACAGGATTTAAAGCGTTACAAAATCAAACAATGATAAGGAGGTGTTTACTTTTATTTTTTTATTTTTACACAGAGCAGGGACAATAAGCGAATTTTTAAAAATCAAAATTCTTTTCCTCGAATGTATTTCAGTTAACAATATTTTTCCAACTTCGTGGGGTACTATAATTGTCCTTCCTTTCCATTTCCGAATTTGTAGACTATTGTTTTTCTTTGATTGTGTTTGCGTTATAAATATTTTTTTCATTTGTTTTTAGTTTTCGTATTTCTGATGACCTCATCGTTTAGTGTACCTGTAAATCATAACTACAAACAAAGGACAATTGCTCAACAGTACAAGGCAGTGCGAAGAACTCAAATGAACAGCTCTAACGATTATGGTGCCAATACCACCACCACACACATCCTCTTGCTCCCCCCGTTGCGATTGGCTGGTATGGCAATTGCTGCTGCAAATAATGACATTTATAGTATTTATATTGATTTTCTTTGCAGTAGTTTTAGTTTTTATTATGGCATAGTGGGATATCAAATCATTGAGAAGAAAATAAAAATCGAATAAACAAATAAATACAGAGCAATAAAAATACATGTATGTACGATGATTTGTATTGCTAAAATGATTTATTTGATGTGAAAATTAAGATTCAAAAATTAAGGTTCATTTGGAATTTAGTATTTTAGTTTATATTTGTATACTTTCTATAAGGCCTCAAAACAACAATGGGCTCATCTATTCTCTATATATAATCATTTTAAGCCTTTTATTGACAATATAGAATGTTAAAAGAAGAATCGTCCAATTTATTCCGTAATATTGATCTTAGACAAAATAGATTAGATCGTCATATCTTGACTAGTTGAGTTGATATAGACATGTGTGAAATTCTGGCCGAAGAAAACCTCTGTCGTTTTTGGTATCGTTTCTGGTCGTTCTTGCGGCCACGAACATCACGAAATTTTGAGCTGAGAAGGGATCGGGCCACAGAATATTTAGCGGTTTTGAGGAGTGATTGACCTTTAAATGGATACAAATTATATGGCTTTATGTACTCGGATAAGGGAGTTATACGTAAATATTTAAGGTGGTCTATGTACTCTATTATTTAGTATTACCATTACCTCACTAGAGCCCGGAAATGTAGCGCTAGGAAAATTTGCTTGAGGTTCCGGTTATTGTCAAGACGACTCATATAATTTTCAATGAGGATTATATGATGTTTCGAGGATATTTTTGTCTGGTTTTCTAGTCGCTTTAGACGTCACATTTATCAGTCGAAAATCACAAATTGTCCATAGGGACGGCCATTTGAGCAATTCGAATGAATGTTTTGATGATGAACGGTCAAATGAACCAAATTTTTTTTGTTTAAAAGAAAAAATAATAATTCGTATGGAGTAAATTTTTAATTCGGAAACCATTATTAGGAAAATATGTCGCGTTGACCTCTAATCAGCCAAGAGAGTGCAAATATCGCGTATATGAATATAGATCCGCTGGAACTTAGAGCTCAGTAGAAGTTGTGCTGTCGGCCCCGTTCGACTATACTACTCAACTCACTGGTTTTTGGTTCGTGGAAGTTCATATTGCCGTTTCCAAGCTACCGTCTTCGGACAGGATCTAGGTTGGGAAAACATATTAAGATGTACAAAGTTGCGATGAAATTTGGATATTCCGTTCACTTCATATGTGATTTACAAATGTTCAAAATCTTTGACTTTAGGAGTTTGCCTGTAAGACTCAAAATTATAAAGGTTTGATAAAATATTAGATTATGCAATATTTGATTTAATTCGTATTCGGGAAAAAAATCCATTTTTATTTATATGAACTATAGAACTTTATTTAATGTGAGCAATGAACTATAGAACTTTATTTAATGTAAGCAATGTCCGATTTGGGCTAAATATGCCCCGTTTTGTTGTATTTGTAAAACCTATTTGTAAAAAACTCTAGTAGTCGATTTTCACAATCCTCATTAGATACCAATTTTTCATCTTTAAAAAAATGTTGCAATGCACGAAAAAGATGATAATCGCTTGGTACCAAGTCCGGACTGTATGGCGAATCATTACAACTTCCCAACCAAACTCTCGATGTTTATGGCGAGTCACTGTAGATGTGTGTGTCCTAGCGTTGTCCTGGTGGAGCACGACACCTCTCCTGTTGGCCAATTCTGGGCATATCTGGTCAATCGTAAATGGTTTAAAACAGTTATATGGTCGATTTTTAGCTCCTGGGTGATGTTACGACTGCTAACATGCCGGTCAATTTGGATTATTTCTTCGATTTATCGACATTTTCGACGACCGGCCTACCTGTGCGTGGTGCACTTTAACATCAAAAATTCCAGATCGGAATCTACGAAACCAAAATTGCACATAATTGGCTTTTACATAAAACCATACCATGAAAACCGTTCACAATTTTTGCCGTTTGGCTTGCATTTTCGCCTTTGTCAAATTATAACTGTAAAATGTACGAATTTTCTTATAGTTCATTTCCATTTTTAACACCCTGTAACTCACAACTGAATGCACCAAACAAAAAATAGCAAAATAATTGTTTTACTGAGAAATGTAACCCTTCCAACGAGCAAAAATCTGAAATTTGTTGATCCATACTTTACGAGAAATCTATCAATACAGCCATTTGCCGAAAAAATAGCGAATTTCATTTTCCCCATCCAATATTATAAAATTAATTTTTAGCAAACTGTTTACCTTTTTGTGGGAATGGGTCGATATTTGGATAAGGAAGGAGTGGATCGAATCGGTAACTCCAGACGATTTGCCTAAAACGGATTTGGTTTAAAGAAACATGGGGTCAAAAACCAATATTTCGATTTCGATATTTTTGCCGTATGACAAATCCAAATCTCATGTTTCTTAGCGGTTCATCACTTGAAAAAAAAAATTTCTTCACATTTCTTTTACTTTTTTAAAGTTCTTCTCTATATTTTGCTATTGTCAGATTTTCAGTTTTGGAATTAAACTGGACATTACATTTCAGTGTCATTTTAAATTTCCAAGAAATTGCATGTCCCAAGTGAATTTAAAACACAATTACAAATCATATTTGTTGCTATAATATGGCAATAAAAGTATATTAAGATATCAGGCGCATGTAGACTTTCTTGTTTAGTTGACCTGCAAGCAAACAAATGAGGTAATGTTAAGGAAAATTGGAACGGTTGGAATGTAATATTTAATTGCGTTGTTGCGTTTCTGATACAACAAAATAAAAAAATACTTACATATTATAATGTATATGTTTGTAGATAAATGTGTAAATGTCAGCAAATTATATCCCTACTCCTTAATATAGAAAAAATTAATTAATTACCAATATTACAATTTCATCAGCAATCGAAAAACTAATTCAAAAGCAAATCATTACAAATCGATTTTATTCCGGTTATTTGTTTTCATTTTCATATCCATTTTAATTTTCTTCATATCCGCTCAAGGTTTTTCTCTCACTTTTGCCATTCATGTGCATTACAGTGTAATCGCTCAAACACACACACACACACTCATACACAATATATCGTAATTAATACATAGTGTCCTTCATGACCACTTTGTTGAATGGTCTCGGGAGAAGTGTGTTATAGAAACCATACATACATATGTATGCGTGTTCTCTCACTCTTTTATATTTCAATAAAAGGCAATCATCAACAATCATAACTCTTGGAATATTAAACAATTCTATGGCTGCAACTAAATTTGAATGGTGATTTGAATATGACTCAGCATTCCATAGATATGACTAGAGCTATCACTTTCATGAAGGACTCAAGAGAATATTTAAATAATATGAAACATAGTGGCGAGATTTCAGATTTTGCATTCAAATAAATATTCATGAATATATTGCTCAACAACATAAAGATTATTTACTGTAATAAAATCCATAATGTTTTAACTTTTCTATATTTGGTTTTATTTTTAAGAAAATTAATAAAAAAGTCGTTTACAAATTATAATGGACACACATGCATAGATCGCCTCAGGTAGTCGAGATATGAGGATCGGCATACTAAAAGATGCATTTAGGACCAATATTTCGCGGCGATACAAACTCATGCGGCCACACAAAGCTATAATACCCTGTCAACATAGTTGTGTAGGGTAAAAAAACTCTCATAAACATTTTCTGATATTTCTGCTCAAATCACATAAACTACAGTTATTTATCAATGTTCAGAAAAGGGGAAATTTCAAGTAGATAATCAACTCTTCAATATCTCTCACATCATATTGTCAGTATGTACAAATCCATTGAATCACTTTTCAGTATAAACAATGTATATACATAAGATTCTTACGACCCTCATTGCAAATTATTTATTGGCAAATTCTTTCCCCATTTTTGCAATACTTTCGAAAATATGGGGTTAAAAAAGAAAATATCCTCTTTTCTGATTATTATTCGGTATTTCCTTTAAAGTCTTTTTTCTTTGCGACATTTCTAAAAGAAAAACAATAAAGGATATTCCACTATTTTAAAGAGGTTCATAGTTGTTTTCGCTCAACCATTGTTTTACTCTGGTTTTGCTATTCTTTGCTGAGAGCATGGAAGTGTCTGTTCACATAGAGTATTAGAAAAATAAATAAAAGGATATAGGATTGGATTTAAAATAGCATTTTATTGTGTGACAAACCAGAAATGACACACAAAACAATCTATAGACAAAAAACAGACAGGCAGACAAACAGACAATTGAGCAGACATTTATTCATTCAGTTCATAGTGGTTGTATTCGTTCAGAGAGGATGTGTGAGGTTATGTGTATGTGTGAAGCTACGTTTCTGGCCCTTTGATAGTTTGCCAAATAACTTGAGGCATGTCAAACGTCTTTTCTCCTAGTTATTTTTGTTTTCCTTTTCCACATATTGTGTGATTTTTTTTCATGCTCTCTTCAGTTTTTCATTGGCTCAGCTGTCTTCCTATGAGTATTGTGGAATAGAAAAAAAAACAAATCCAAAACGAATAGAAGTAGACAAGAGAAGAATTTTTTTCTCGAAAGGGTTGACATGTTAGGCCTTTTTTCACTTAAAATCAACGATAATTGATGACAAGAAGGACCTCAAAAGCCAACACCGACTTATGCAAGTGATTTATCACTCCAATCAATAAGGGGAAATTATGAAATTATTCCCCTTTCAGTAAAAAAGTCAAAACGTAATCAAAGACCTCTTAATAATTTCTTTGATTTCACTGTAATCGAATTGATTTGTTATGTGAGTGTGTGTGTGTGTTTAGGTGTTGTGTGTCGCGAGTAGCTCCCAAAACGCCTGGGTGTATCGTTATTTATGTAATGAATTATTTAAGTGGAGTAGAGTAGGTGAAGCACTGCTAAACTTAATTGCGTTTATTATTAACACAGCGTTTGTTAGTTAACGTGGTTAAAATATTGAAATAAAACAAAAACAACGTAGTAAGTCACGCAACTTTTACGTGGCGATGGGGGAATTTACAGCAAAAGAAAAAAATATTTGCAATACAATTTTTTATCATTTGCTATGAAAACTGTATCCATTAAAATTTGCAGGGATGATACACATGATATTTTAAAATTTGTCTAACGAACCTTTCTATAAAAAACTATTGTGTTAGAACACCTACTCAGCACATGTCCACCGTTCGTTACCATTCCTGCTTCCTGGTAGTGGTAGCTCCCAGGAAGCGAACATTATTTTCACAAAATCTCAGAGATTTCGTGAATAAAAGTGAACTGATAAACAATGCATAGATTGAGTTTATTTTTCGTTTTACATTTCACTGTTCTAAGTCTACTGGATATGAGAGTATTGTCTAATTGTCAGCTGTTTTACTTGCTAAAAAAGTTAATATCAATAATGATATATTAGTTTGGGGGAAAAAATCCATTATTTTTTCGGCAGATGGCTGTACTGATAGATTTCTGGTAAAGTATCGATCAAACAATTTCAGATTTATACGCGTTGGAAGTGTGGCATATCGAAGTATTTATGAAATTCGCTGCATTTTACAGTTTTTCGTTGACAAAGGCGAAAATGTAAGCCAAGCGGCTAAAATTGTGAATGGTGTTTATGGTGCCGATACTGTAACAGCCAATTATGTGCAATTTTGGTTTCGTAGATTCCATTCAGGATTTTTTTGTGTTAAAAATGAACGCCTCGTCGGGAAATGTCTTTAAAATGGCAACCAGGGATGGTCTGTTTGACGACTGTCAAAAAGTTGTAAACGTCGAAAACGTCATATACCTGTATAAAATGCAATAAATGTAGTAAACGTCATTTATTTCAATATTATAACCATATACAGTTATTTTCAAGAATATATATTATTTTTACGTACATCTGACTATTCCTTACTAATGCTTATAAAAAATTCTGAACTTTTTAGAGAAGAAAATGTTGACATTTTATATGGATTTGATATGTGCGTAATTTTCGAATTGATTAATGGAAGTAGCTATCTTGTCAAAAACCTAATTGTTTTGGGGGGGTTTCCGACGTATGTATTATACGTCGGAAATGTATGTCATTTACGTCACTGTTTCTGACGGACCATCTCTGATGGCAACAAATCATACAACAAAACGGTGCATATTTGGCCCAAATTGGATATTCCGAAGCATGTTAAATAAAGGCATATAGTTCATATAAAAATAATGGATTTATTTTTCCCCAGTCTAATATATTCTTGAACATAATAAAATACTATATGGGCTTAGACAATACTAATAGAATTAATTTGGCAAATTTATTTCCCTTTAGTGAGTTGTGCACAATGTCTATGAATCGTCACTGGTTCCGAAAAAAACAATTGCTTATAATTGTTGGAACCTAAAATTGAAGTATTATCATTAATATTTCCTTGAGTTATTTCTGCGTAATTTTATGTAATTGCTGTTAATTATTTATCCAATTTTTTTTGGCTTCTTCGTTTTTTTTTCACTGGCAATTCATTCACTCAATACCTTACAGGTTGTCTGACTGCCGGTGTTGGGTTGCTTGCCTTGTTAGTAAGCCATATCAAAATATTTCATTTTCTTTTGGCCTCCCATTGTTATAGCAAAACGTCCTATCGTTATTGCGTAGTTGCCACTTGCCATTAAAATTGTAATCTGCTTAATGATTGTTTATGTGCGTGTGTGTGTGGCATTATGCGTGGAAGGAAAGCAATTTTCATGAATTAACGTTATTAAATAATATTTGTGTGCATAACCGGGAATTTTTTATTGTTAAATATGAAGTTCAAGGTTAACAAATTTTGGTAGAGGCATTTTTTATTATAAAAAAAAACAGTATCTGACATGAATTTTTTGCAATGCATACGAAAGTAATGATAAGAGATAAGGTTGGTTTAATGTCGACTCAAATATAACGCACAATATTACACGTTCCAGATCTGGTCTATTGTATCATAATTGGTATACCTTCATTGAAAAGACTGCGTCAAATAAGGTCTAATGTGACCAATGAGATCCATTAGAATGGGACTACTATATTAGATATATACAAATGACATCAAAACTATGTTTTTTTTTTTGATCGCCTGAATATAATAAATCCAGCATTTGACATTGTTATATCTTCTCGTTAACGTTATTGGATTATTTTTTCCTAGCAAACCGATTTTTTTCCTTTGTGCAATTATTTTGCAATTGAAAGTTCTTTTTTTCACCAAACTTATCCCTTAATGACGCCATGGTGTCGAGTTGCTTGGAATTGATAGTTCTTTGCATCGTCTTAAAAAAACTAACGAATAAGGAATGTGTAAAACCAACTCTCAAACTTATAATGAATGGCCTTTAGTTTTTCTGTTTTTGACCAACGATTATTTGGACTCTAAGTCAAATACAAAAGAAGGAAAAACCTTAACTTTTCGACCCTTAGTTTTTTTCTGCTTAAATTACTCTGAAGACAGGACTGAGACTAAAAGACTTTTTGAATACACACAAAGACGAAAAAACGTCCTTTCATACATCAACACCCCAGCAGACCACCAAGGCAAAAACACGAAGAAAAACGATTTTCTTCTTTCTTTTCCACACCTTGATGTTGTTGTGAGAATAATGTTAATGGCTGCTTGTTGGTTGCTTGGTGTCCATGAAGGATGTTTTTTTCTTCTTCATCTTCTTGCGAAAAACAACAATAAAAATAAAAATAGATTTATATTTCATTGCTTTTCTTCTTCTTATTCTCTTTTCATATGACCGGACACAACAGCTCCACTCGGAGTATAGGAGCACTTATCGTTGGCATGAGTTCACTGGTAATTCAAGGCCAGAAGTGGTACGGCGAGCACCAGCGCCAAATCCAAGTCAATTTGTGGGTAAGTTCAAGATCATCCATTGTTCATTTTCATTAATATCATATTAGGTAATCCGCCAGAAGATGATGTTGGCTGCATCAATCTACAAGCATTTTTCCGGGAATAAGTATATAAGTATGTGATTCTTATGATACACTAGAGCACATCGAATGAAAAATGATTTTTATATCAAATAAAAAGTTGTTTACAAGATTTCGAAATTATTACAAATCTTATTCCACAGATTTTTCCATCTATTCGATTTTTTTAATTAAAAAAAATATTCTATCAAAATTAAGTTGCAAAAATAAACATAATTCGATATGTTCTATTTCACACATAGTAGAGTGTTAGGAGCAAAATTGGTATTAGAAGTGAAAAATTAGAAAATTCGATACTCTTCAGAATTGCATCATTAATCAAGATTTCTATGTGCGAATCTCATCATATGAATGACCACATAAACACAGTGAAAACTCATCAAATAAAATTGAATAAAAGTCTTTAATATGGAAACATTTACAGAATCTATTGTTTTTATTTTTGACAACAAAAAATTACCTTTCTTGAGGGATTTCACAGTATTTTTTATATGCCAATATAAATATGCCGATATATTGTCTCATTTTTTATGTGTGTATATATCCACGGTTATTTATCGTGTTATATTTGATTGTCCGTTTTCCATTTCAGGTACAACGAACGAACCACCACTACCACGTAGAAAAAAATGCCCCGAATTGGCCTACAAATCGCATGAGTTCATTATAGGTTCCGAATACACAGATGCGCGTAACAATGCCGCTAACCGTATGCCCAGAGTAAGTATATTTTTAAAATTTGCATTTTTTGTTGTGCATAGATAATTAAATAGCTGTACTTGTTGGTCCATTCACTCAAAACCATTGCCACGAAATATATGTCACATACACTGTAGATCATTTTCATAGGGTCGCCACATAGAGTAGTTGATAAAATATGGACTTTCTTACAATATGTTTCAAAATTAGAGCAAAAATGGATCTGAATAGAAAATATTTTGCGAATAAGTTTTTTTTTCACAAAGAACCCTGAATACAAAATTACAGACACAATTGGGATTTTCGAAACAATTGAGCGAAACCGGGGACGTACACTGGATTTCGAGGGATCCGTTGATTGCTATATTGCATCAACGGATCCCCTGCATAGGATACCATTCCATACCAAATGTTATATTTTTTTTCAAAAGTTGAAAAATATATATGTTTATATTGAAATCTTAAAGATTTATAGGTTCGAATAAAATATTAAAGAAGAGAAAAAAGCGTTTTAATACCCTCCTCCTTTAATAAACATTTCAGCAATTTTTAATGGATATTTTTCCTAAAACACCAAAAAATTGACCGATATTGGCGACGCATTGTTGGGTGGATTATTCTAAAAATACTGAAATTTCAAGGGCGCAGTTATATGAGGCCATCAACAACATACCCAGGTTTTATTTCGGGAGGTTGGGTGGAAGCTGCTTTTTCAATATAAAAATTGGTATTGCAGAAAAAATTGAATGAGCACGTCCCTGGGGATGTATAGCGGAACCAATTTTGATTACATCTTGTAGGAATTACCGAACATTTGTAGTTATCATTATCTGATTCGCTATGCCTAATTGAGAACTGATATAATTCTATTTCCAAACTAACATTTTGAAATTGAAAAACGCGCTCATGAAATCCAAAATACCAAATTACAGCGAATTCACTTGAAAAACGCGCTCATGAACTCCGAAATACCGAAGAATGGGGGTACGCTTATACGGGGGCTATCCGAAAAACGGACCTATATTCATAATTTTTTTGGAGAGATTTGGTACCTATTAGGAACTGATTGACCTGCCTGCAGACAAAAGGCGATTCTAAACAAAATTAATATACCCCCCATACTATGGTGGATGGTATAAAAAAGATAAAAACTATATCATCAAATTTAAAAAATTCTTTACTTTATTCCACTTTCATCTGCTTCACTGCTTATCAAAATCTGCAACGTCATCTTTCTTCGTCACTATGTTGGCATTGTTTTCTTAACAAATTTAAATTTAAATATTTTCTTGTTTCAAAGCAAAGAAACAGCAGTACATTATTCAGTCATTCAACCATACAGCCTTCTGCCATTCAACAACGAATTCGTTTATCCTTCATCAGAGCCTGCCTCAGCATCATTTAAGCCTTATATTCCCTCACTAGCACGCACACATACCCACACTCACCGATGAGATTTTTAATGCATTGTGGCTTTAAAACTGACTGTCTGTCCTGTCGTCTTTTTCTGTGTTCATTACACACAATATATGCGACAGTATGCATGCCTTCATAGATGTAGATGTGTGTGTGTGTGTGTTTGGGTATATATATGTATTTTCCAAGCATTAAAATGCCTTGCTGTTGATTTCATTTGTTGCTATATTTTTGAATTTATAATGCAGTTGATAGTGCAGTCTAGTTGCTTGGTGCAACAACTATGGTTACAAATGTGCCTGTTTTCGTAGAAAAAAATCCAAAGAAATTCTTAACAATGGTTATTTTTAAATTTATTAAAAATATTGCATTAGTGGTGTACTATGTTTGTCAGGTCATATGTAACATTTTGTTAAATATTCAAAAAAATATTGAGATACTTAAATAATGTTAATTTATCGCTTAACTCTTTAGTTTAATATACTAAGGTGTAGTCGGAATTTTTATTCAAACAAAAACATACCTTAAATAAACTAACATCTTGTAGTCCAGATAATGTGGACTATAAGGTGTTAATTCATAGTACCGCTTGTATGTATCCTTTTGTTATTTTGCCTAATCGAACTATTTCTACATACATTTGTATTTTAGACCAGTGAAGGGTATCTAGGTTTCGACCAGGACAAATCACACTTACTTGTTTGGGTTGTAAATATTTCTTTTTTCCTTTTATGATTTATTTCTGTTGCTTCATATTGTCATATTTTTGTTGTTGTCGTTGCTTTTTCACGTTTTGTGTTTCTCTTATATATATTGTTATTTGTTTGTGTCTTTTTAGCTGTTGGCAATTCAAGAACTTTCAGCATTCACTCTTAAAGAATGCATCTCATTTTACAGGAAAGTCTAGGTTTCTTTATTAAGTTGTTGTTGTATTTTTTGTTTGTTTGTTTTGTTTTCCATTGCATTGTTTTTGTTTCTGCTGTTGTTGTTGTTTTATTATTTATGAAGAGAGTGTTATTTTGGCTTGAGGTCTTTTCAACTGCAGCAAAGTTGTCAAATACACAACAACGAAAACAAAGTTTGAATGAGACATTATATACTGGCATCATTGTCCCCCTCATCTCCGGCTACGTCATCATCATCATTATCAGTATCAACTTCACCTCCGAGTGTCTGCTTGAATGAAGTTCTGAAAAGAATTTTGAATGTCGCTAACAAGTAACTGAAGGTGTTTTTTATTTCGACATTTCTAATGAATGTAAAGTGCATGATATTTTAATTATGCATGTAAGTATATTTATATATGTGTGCTTATATTTTAAATGAGCGTTACTTGTTGCCTTCGGGAGGTGTTTCGTTTTTGTTTTTGCTAATTGGAGGGAAATGTTTAGAAAATAGATAGTGAAAGGTGTTTTCAGTAAATAATAATAAAAAAGTTTGAGAGTTTACTGGGAAATGGCAGGATTACATAGGCTGTTATTTATATTGTGGGTCATGGAAATACTGATTTAGATTAATCCTTACCTATAATTGGTCAGCAAATGCACAGAAATTGAGAAAAAAATGTTCAATTTTGCTGGATGTTAAAAATATAACCCTAGACCTATATCGATAGGAGGCCATCTACAAATGTGGCAAGGACTTCATAATACCACTATACAATGGTGTGTGTATATAGTGAACACTTCGATATAGGGCTGCGTGTAGTACCTTAACAGCGAAAATTCACGAAAAAGCGGTTTAAAATAATTCTGAGCGAAAGAAACAAACGTCTATTCGGGAATTATTTCATTGAACAGCTTGGACGAAGAGTCCTTGCTAAAATTAGTTCACTACATCCAAACAGGACTGTACATATAAAATACATTTTAAAGAGAGGTATATCGATTACAAATTTCCCGTCAAAATGATTATTTCGCTGAGTTAGATCCCGAATATCAAAATTAATATATTCTTGTTATTATAACTCATGTTACTAAGGGTATATAAGAATTTCTTTTGGAGCCCACCGAATTTGCTCTAACTGCCATTTTATGGTTTTAAAACTGAGTTTTGTAAAAAATGAGTTTTTTTATCTTCATTGTGTTAAAATTTCGGACATTCGAATTATTATAGTTGCTCTCCACAACGTCGATCCATAATATTGGTCTTAATTTATTTGCACTCAAATAAAATATTTCACTGAAAGGTCACATTTTCTACATTAGTGATTTTACAAGATTTCTATAACTCTATTTAATACACATTATAATATAATAATCCAGACAAAGTTTTATTTTTTTTTTTGTTTAAACTAAATTGATTTAGTGTTAACCATACCACATTGTTTTTGTCCATCAGAGAATATATGCATGCAAGCCAGCCAACGATCGTCGTCGTACCTCTGTGTATATTTTGTTTGTTATTTCATTATTGTTAATGGGGGGACCGAGAAGTTAAATAAAAACGAATAGGTCGGCTTACGTGCCTTCGTAATTTGTTATGGTTCGGTGGCTTTTGGGTTTGTCTCATTACCAAGCAGCATGTCAGGCATCTGTACAGCGGCCTCCCCAGGCCTATATCTCTGTGTGTTTATTGCCCATCATACCATAAAGACACGTCCGTCTAGAACACCACATCAGCTGTGTGCGTGACACACACACATACATCCATATCCTCGCTGCCACACAAACTTGCCTTTTCACAAACAGAATTGGAATTTTTGTTGATGTTCGCAATTTGTTGTTTTTCTCATTTTTTTTGTTTGTAAATATGAAATTTATGCCTTGTTAGCACTTAAAGGACATGGCTTTTTAAACGCTCACAAAAAGTTGAAGCCAGTCTTTTTTGCTGTTTTATATTGTAAATTTAAATGCCTACCATACTTAACATGTTGTGTATGGTTGGATTTTCCTTTTTTTCTTGTTTCATATGAAAAGGCTAATTTTAATAAAAACAAAAAATAATTAAAATGCCAAATGCGAATACTGTATGTGTGTGTATATGTGTGTAAGGAGGCATATATGTTGTTTCCTTTTCATATAATGATGTTAATGTGGATTTTATCCTTTTTATGTTGTTTTCTCTCCTCTCTCTCTTTCTATCTTTCTTTTACAGTCGGAAGAACGAAATGGCACACCTTCGCGACGCAGCAAATCTGAGGGTCCCCCAGCTGTGCCCAACGGACGGGCGTTTGCTATACCAACGGAAGTGGATGGACCGGAAACTAAACAGGTATGTTAACGTACAATCGCAATGTTCGCTCCCCATTTACAAAAAAATAAAGAAATGCGAACAAACCCTAAAAACTATTTACAATAAAAAAATACAAAACTCGTACACTACCCAAGTATACAACTGTGTAAGTGTGTGTATGTTAAAGAGAGTGTGCGTTAGACAGAATATTTAAATTATCCCGCTCAACCCATCATTGATATCCCTAAAGTATATCCTGTGTTCTTTTTTTTGTTGTGTGTTATCCTCTTAGTTTTCTTTATTTCGAATTCTAAGAAACCACTTTACGTTTAAGACATTTCAGAACATGAAATTTAACAGAAATTATGTAAATTCTTATTGGAATAATAAAAAAGGGAAGAAGAATGAATGCATTTTCAATGTAAATTAGTTTATCCCTTTTTTGTTTTGACCTTTGATCGAAAATAAGAATTTGATTTTTCAAATTTTATGGGAACTAAATTGAGTTTTGAAAGATTAGTTTTACAGAAACTTGAAACTGTTGGTAAGCCTTTAGAGGAGTTCCAGAAAGACAATGTTTATTGAGCAATTTATAGACTGAAGCCTATAATGACTAATTTCAAAATTTGTATAGGATTTGAAAGATATCATTAATAAAGATTTAGACTTATACATAGTTAATATCAGGAGATTATTAATTGGAAATCTCAAGACAATTTGAAGGACCCTTTACAGAAAAGAGACATTTTAATGTGAGTTTTACAAACATATTCATTATAGTAGATCTAAATGTATTATTTTATGAAGCCATAGGGGCAATATTTCTATAAAATCTTAATGTCCGATTCGTAAAACACCTAAAAAGTGTGATTATGAAGATTTTATTTACAAGCTGAAGCTACAATATAGATGTGGTATTTTATTCATTTCATTTCTCTTGAAATATAATTTTTAGTTTTTCAAATATTATTTCCCATAACAATTTGGTCACAGATGAATTTCCTTTTTGAAATGGTTATCTTCTATGTTCTGATTCATATTCGTATGGGTTTTGGGTAGAACTTATTACAGAGCAATACATGATGCATGCATGGATAGAATGACCATGAAGCCTTGTTTCGAAGCAAGTATTTATTGATTTTGTCTTGTTTCTTTCTCTTTTTTATTGGATTTTTTCACAATTTTCATTCTCACACTCTTAGATTTCCACGAATTTTCAATTTTGTTTTTTCATTCTTTTGTAAAGTAAAGAAGTAGTTTTGCCGCATTACTCGTTTTCAGTACAATATTGTTTTTTGTTTTGTTCCTCCCAACTCACCTTCTTCACTCTCATCTGGTTCTTGTTCTTGTGTGTTTTATTTTATTTTTATTTCTTGTTTTTTTCTTCTTCTCTCCTACCACAACAACAATTGATGTCGTATACGTTGTATTGTAGTATTTATCGATTAAGTGTATCGAATATGTTCTTGTGTACCATAAGTATGTGTGTTTGTATGTATCGTCTAAGAAGTGTAGTATATAAGTATGTTTAAAACGTTTTTTCTTTCTTCTTCTTGATAGCTTTTGTTGTTGTTATTGTTTTTTGTTCTGGCCATGCAGTTTGTATTTATAGGATGTCTGTTCTCTGTATGGCTGATTATAGATTATAAGGGGCTTATAATTTTCAAGTGGTTTGGTGTGCTGTCCGTCCGTCAAAACTTATGAGTCTCTAGCCCTGTTTGAGGTTTTCGTCTTTGCCATCTGTCCCATGTCTATGTCTGGCCACTACAAGACCTACATAGTGGGGTGAGCTATGCCACTTGCAAATGCCTTGTAATGTGAATTTGTTGTCAATTTGTAGAATATTACAATGTACAGTTGTTTGTTTTGGGTTTGAGGCTGTTTGTGTGTTTGTCACAAACATTTGTTACTCTTTTACGGCACTCTGCACATGGCAGCGAAGACATTGTCATCAATCTTTCTTCCTTTTCGCATCCTTGTGTGTCAAGCAGGCAGGCAGTCAACCGTTGCAGCCGGTTGCCTGTCAAATCAAAATACTTGACCGAGATGTTTGTTAATGTCGACAAGCCTCGACACAAAAACACCACTGAGAGAGAAAAAACCCAAAACCTAAAATGAAAATAAAATGTCCATTTGTCACATCTGACATTAGGTTCGATTACAGATGGCTGGATAATTTAATGAGAATTTATTGTATATCACAAAAAAAAAAAAGTTGACGATGTGCGTGTGTTTGTGCGTCTGTATGAAGGAAGCTGCATTCAATTCACATTTCGATTTGCCATCCTCATATAATCGAATAAATCACATTGCAAGTGAAATAAACACTTGACGGCCGGTCGATCGCTTGTAAATTGAGTGACAGTTCCGAATGGAGGGGGAAATGGAATCATTTTAGATATTTCAGGGAATCCAATAAATTGTTCTGCCATTTACAGGCACATAAGTTGATTGCTGCAATAAATAAGACTTAAATAAAGTTGTGGTTTAGAGAGAGAGAGAGATAGATGTTTGTATCTGGTATTAAATAATGATGAAAAATAAATAAACATATACAAAAAATAAATAATATTTTTAAGGAAATGCTGTGAACCAGTATAATTTATTCTAATATAATACATTTCAGAATTAATAAATCGATAAGTTGTTTATTAAACTTTTTTAAATGAAAAAATAAGACAGACTTTTTTTAATTTTTTTAATATTTTAAATTTTTTTTGGATAGTATAGCCGAATAGCTAAAAATTTTAAGCCAGTTTTCTTTTTCTCTTTAAAAATGTTTAATAAACAATTTATAGATTTATTGATTCTGAAATGTAGCGTATACACAATATTAAATAATATGTTTCAAATAAAGTATACGCATTGCGAACATATGTTTGTTAGTTTTGAATGTACTGTGAATCAAAAATGTCAACTTCTGATTGACTTTCACAAATTTTATATTTCAAACCTAGAAGAAATATCTCTAACAAACATAAATAAAACTTTTCCATAAAACAGTATCCGTTGATCCACAATGATCGAATCGGCTTATGTACATCAGGAACCCATAGTAAACAATAAATTTCCCATTCGACTCTCTCTCCTTTTAATGTAGTAATAGAACAATACATTATATTTTTCCAATGATCGTTTGAAGCATTTGATAATGAAGTCTTGTCAAGTTTATCACGAAGAAACTGCCAAGGCAGCTTTTAGAAGAAACACTTTTACCACAAGGCTTTATTATACAAAATAGGTATAAAAATCAAAAAATGTTTGTGTCTGTTCTTCAATTTGAACAATTTTGTTCTGATCGATTTTCAAAATTTAACCACATAATTCAAGTATAATAAATTGTAGGGGTTGAATTTGGTCGTTTCCGTTCCGTTCCTTCAAAGCATGAGCACGATCTTATTATTTACCTTGGATTCAGTTCTAAATAATTTGTCTCTCACATTTTTTTTTCATGAGTACACTGTAGGTCTCACTTACAACATCGGATATCTGAGGTTAAATTGTTAGTGATATTTTTCATGTGGTATTGATACACGTAATCCTGTTAATTCTTTTTGCCACATAAAATTGTTCCTTCTTGAATTCAATTAATGCCACTATGTTTTCGGAAGCGAATTATTGT
Source organism: Musca vetustissima (assembly GCF_032173495.1). Classification (NCBI taxonomy): domain Eukaryota; kingdom Metazoa; phylum Arthropoda; class Insecta; order Diptera; family Muscidae; genus Musca; species Musca vetustissima. The sequence goes on from NW_026882330.1 coordinate 181,041, forward strand.
CTTGAACCGTATAGTGTCATATATTTAGTTATATTCATTGTTGATTACTGTTATTGTTTAAATTGAAAAAAAAACAACATCCATATTTAAATTCAAACCGCATGTCAATAAACATCAGTTCATTTTTTGTTGTATACTGTATTTTATATTTAAATATACAAACCATCGATACATATTTGTATTTATTTATTTTCTTTGAGCACCTTGTACTATTAAATATATATTTTTTTAATATTAAACTGTAATTAACAATTGTAATGTAATTATGAAATAAAAAATAAATAATCCATAACAAAAATTTGTTTATAGTTCCCCCCAAAAAATAATCTATAAATTTATCAAAAAATACTTGTATTTTGTCTGTCTCTCTTTCTCGTTCTCTTTTTCCGTCTTTTTGTTTCTTTTGATTTTCTTTTTGGATGAATTCCCTCGCCCCACGAAATTTGGGTATATCTGGATGCAAATGCGAAAATGGACATAACGTAAAATGTTGCTATTACTATTATTTTTTTTTTCAAAAATTGTGTTTGGCCCGGGGGCCACTTGGCTGTGTGCGTTTATTTGGAATCCCACCTCTGCCTGTCTGTCTAACTGATTGTGTGTGTGCGTGCGTGTGTGTGTGGCTGTCTGGAATATCGTTGACACAACCATTATTTTTTGTCTCTCTACTTTCTTTCTTTCTCTTTTTTGTATATTCTCTTGTGTTTCTTTGCAGGCGGGTGAGTCGAATGGCCTATTCAAAAAGACCATCTCAAAGTTGAGCACAGAGTATCGTTTGCAATTCGTTTGGCCCAATGTACGTAGAATACGAGATCAGTCTGGGTCAAGCGTTCAAAGAACAACAGCAACAACAACAGCCAAAGAACAGCAACAGCAAGAATTCCAACCGAAAAAATCGATATCGTTGGGTGCGATTCGAGGCCAACATGGCTATCAACAGCACCATCCACTGCACCAACCAGATCTTTCCCGGCTGGCTGCAATGCCATCTGTTCACAAAAAACGTACAACCAACCAAAAAGAAGGTGCGACCAAAACATTTCACTTAGTTTTGTCGCTTTTTTAAAAAAAAAAAAAAAAAAAAAAAAAAAAAACAAAAGAAAAAAACATATTTATTTAAACCTGAAAAGATCGTTGAAAAAGTGTTGAGACAAAAGATATATAATTTTTTAATTTTATTTATTTCTTAATATTTTTTTTGTATTTTTTACTATTTTAAAATACTTTAGAGCTTTTTTTGCAGTTTCACATAAGTAATTCTTTAACATTTAATGTAGCAGTATTTTCGCTTCAAGTTTTGGAATATTCTACAACATATAAATGAGAATATTCTTAAAAGGCAATTCTTTTACAGTGATTATTAGGATTTCTTCCTCATATTCATATTCTTTACCGAAAGAACTATGTAGTTTCATATTTTATTTTAATCTCAATTATTTTTAGCCTAGCTGCTATTTTTGATGTTAGATTTTTAGTTTTAATTAATAGAAAAGTGCCTAGTTGAAATATCAATAACGATATTTCCAAGAAGAAAATTGAACAAAATACCATTGTGTTCATATGGTAGGTACTATGTGAAATTGAAATTTGTAATGTTTTCATGAAATCAAACCCCTGTTTGTTGAGAAATTATATACAAGATTAGGAATATTGGGATATCAATTTCAGTAGGATGGCTTGACTTTCATGTATACAAAATTAAGATTTTTAGGGAATAATTGAAACTTGGATAGAGTCGATGGGAATTAATGGGGTATCCAATGAATATGACGAGGTGTTGCAATTAAAGTAAATATTAGCTTGGGGAAAAAGAAATCCATTCTTTAACATGCTTCGGAATGTCCGATTTGGGCCAAATATGCTCCGTTTTGTTGTATGATTTGTTTCCATTTTAAAGGTAACATTAAAACTTCCCTACCAAGCTCCAGAAGTTTCTGGCGAGTCACTGTAGATGTGTGTGACCTGGCGTTGTCTTGGTGGAACACGACAACTCTCCTGTTGTCCAATTCCGGCCGTTTCTGGCCAATTGCTATCTTCAAACGGTCCAGTTGTTGACAGTAGAGATCCGAATTAAGCGTTTAGTCATGTGGAAGCAACTGAAAATAAATAATCCCACTAAATGCATAGCAGAACCTGGCTGTTAGCCCGGGTTTGGCTACCGTTTGAAGTGCTTCACCGTTCTTTGACCACGATCGTTATCGCACAGGGTTATAGTATATGATCCATTTTTCATCTCTTGTCACTATCCGTTTTAAAAATGAGTCTATATCATTCCGTTTGACCAAGGCTTCGCAGATGGAAATTCGATCCATCCTATTTTTGTGTTAATTTGTGTGGCACCATTTCTTAGATTTTATCGACATATTCGTAAAGATGGAAAAAAAACCCCAACCTAATATATACCACGTCTTGGGGCGGAGCGAAACCCCACATTTTAATGTGGTACGAAGGTTATCTCTGGTCTAAAACTAAAAATGCGAAAATTTACCAATAAGAGAATCCAGCATGATTCATACTCTTTTTTAACTACAAACCATAGGTTTTGAACACCCTGAAAGCATTTTCGAATATCTAGCCATTGTACGGCCGGCCAAAAATGCTTTGCTTTGACACGATGTGTCATGATACATAATGATTCGCCTTCTTGTGTCCGTTTTTCGATTGTATCGAAGACTTCGGTCAAACAAATTATGGTGTACCACTAAACATCCAGCGTAGGAGAGTGGCATCATTACCATTTTCCGAATTTTATTTCAAATTACTCCAAAGATTTTCTCTCTCGATTTACCACAAAAAATAGTAGTAGATTATGTTTCTAATGGAAAAATATTCAACTGCAGTGCCCCCACTGAAAATGTCGTTCCATGCCAAAAAACAACTCAAATCTATTAGTCCCAATAGAAATGCTAGGTTTCTTACAGACTCAGGCTAACTTTATTTCAATTTATTATCCCTGTGCTTTTTTCCATTCCCATTGGAATTGATGGTCGTCTTCGTCTACTTCCTTTGTTGTTGTTCTTGTTTTCTTTTTTTTCACTACTTTTTTGTATCTTTGGTTATTTCTCTCTCTCTGTTTATGTGTATTTGTGTTCGTCTTTATATTCCTCAAAAAGATACTACATTTATATGTTACTAAATCACATTTTCCCATATAGAACGAAATTCAAAAAAATGAACTGTTTTCTTTTAATGCAGTAACAAAGAAAATGGAAAACGAAAGATACCAAATTTCCGTTTTAATGAAATTATCATTTAATCGACTTTAAAATGCTTTTTACCCAAGTTTGACCAATCTTTTTTAGGCGATTCAAGTAAGTGCTGTTGTTGTTGAAGCCAAAAAAACAGAAGAACAAACCCTTTTTTTACATGTCTACACAAAGGGGTCCAAACTAAATGGTGATATTAAAAAAAATGTTTTATTGAAACCCAAAACAGAACAAACATATATAAATAAATGTTTAGCTTGGACTTAATTATTTTAGGTGTCCCAGAGTAGTTAACATTTGGGTTATATAATTTAGTTTAGTTTCGTTTCTTGTTGTTTTATGGTTTACCTTTAGAGATTTCTTTGCAATAGCGGGAGCATGCTAAAAGTTTGTGTTTCAGTTTATAATTTCAATTTTGCCGGTTCCAAATTGTCTGTTTTAGTTTGTTATTATAATTGAAATTTGTAAAAAAAAAAAACTAGTTTTTTGTTACCGAATTCATGTCATTATAAAAAAATCATTGTCATTTAATTTGAATCATTTAATGTCATAAAGGGGGGGATTCACATGAATGCACGGATAATGTATATATTATAATGTCAGCATAATTTAAAGGTAGACGAATATAAATTTTCGAAAAACGATACATAAGGGACGTAATCCTCATTTTGTAGGTTTTTTACTTTTACTTTGGCACAAAGGCCGGGAAATTAATGGCTAAGCCACAAATCGAGAAAAATGTAGACACAGCTTCCACAAAAATAAACGTTGTAGGTCAATATCATGAAAAGTTCGCAACGACAGATCAATAAATCCAAAACTATTCAATTTTTCTCATGTACTTGGATAATTCCGTAATTATAAAAGGATGAACCTCGGCTTCAGCTATGTCAAAAAATTGGCAATATTGCCCAATATATATGAATCGGGAGTATTTTTTTCCTTTTTGAGAAAAACGATGTATGACAACCATATCTAACCGCTTCACAATTTTAGGGATTCTATTATCTCCGAATATAAAATCTTAATAATATGTATCCAAATGAGAAATAAATTATACTTCGCATGAACTGCCCTTGAAGAATATTAATTTTTAATTTTTTTTCATGAACACTGAATTGGAATTGTTCTTGAAACTTCACAAAGGTAGTGTTTACAGCAATACATTAAGGAAGAAATCGGAAGTATATGAATAATTTGGGCAGATTTTCTGAAGTCTTGTTTACAACGACATTTTTCACTTATGGGGAATCCGAAATACTTATATTTGAATTATGACTGTAAAGTAAACGACATATTAAAACACGGTCCAATTAGCTGAAAATTTCGTTTTTATTTTTTCTTTTAATTACAATTTAAATCAAAGTGTGAAGAGTTGTCATCGAATAACGCCAAGGAAAGCAATCTATTTCATTTTTATGTATTACATAAGTTATTCAATGGGAGAAAATTTTAATGGCCCAAAATCTAGCCAAATTCCATAATCGAATTGTTCTTAATTAGGTCATATCACTCATTCATTACAAAACCCATTTAATTCCAATTAATGAAACTCATTTTCGTTTTGCATTTGCATTCTGTGTATTAATACTAACACCAACATGGAAAAATTAATATTGATTGGTTCCAATTTCGTTCTATATTCAATTGTTCAATATCTTTTTGTTATATTGTCTTTTATTTATTTTTTGTTTTCGTTGGTATTCCAAGAGGTCTGTGGCCTCTGTCAAATTCTGTACTAACTAACCTAGATGAAGAAGATGTTATAATTATTATTACGTTTTTTTTTTAGTTTTGTCTGTTCTCTTTTTCCCTGACTACTGTCTGTCGTCTGTCCTTTCTTTCCTCTGTCTGCCTTTAATTTCCAAACTACTAACTATTACTATTCCTAGTTGTTTAATTTTTGTTTTGTTTTTGGTTTTGTGAACGAAGAGTTATTTTTAGTTTTGTTTTGTCGTTTTCCTTTTTGTGTGTGTGAGTGTCAATTAACTTTAACGTTAAATAACCCAAAACAAAAATTTTTCTTTAGTTTTTTTCTTGATTTTTTCTTTTTCTGTGTAAATTGAACTCTGAAAATGAAAAAAAAAACACACACACACACAACAAAAAATAAACCCGAATAATGAGAAAACTAAAGAAAGAAATACAATTTGCTGTTGTTGTTAATTTGTTTACTAATCAAACAAATTTGAATTCGACAAAATGTAAAAAAGAGAAAGAGGAATGTTGTAACTTTTATTGCAAACATACTAAGTACTTCTACTCAATTTAAATATTTTACTACTATTGATTATTGATCGTATTCGTATTCTTATTCGAAGTATTCGTAACTTGTCATATCTAAGTAACCAACCATCATCATACATATATATATATATATATCTGACATGCATTTATTCATTTTTGTTTGAACACCAAATAGCCAATGAAACGAAATCAAGAAACTTAACGTAACCTAAATTCAGTTGGAATTTAGACGAAAAAACAAACAGAACAAGAAAACACAAAATGAATGAATGATGAATTATGTTTGACCGATGATATTTATAAGAAATCAATTTAAATGTTAATATATTTATATTTTAGCCACGCTACATGAGTTGGAGCCGCTGGTTAGCGATGCCGAAGATAGAAAACCGGTTGAAAAGTATGCAAATTATTCTAAAGCTTCTATTAATTTATGTTTCATTTTTAGTTCCATAACTTCCCATACCCAATATTTTATGATATGGATTTTTAGTTATAAAACATAAAGCATTTAGAATGATATGCCAAGGAAGGTTACGTTTGACAGGGGAATATTTGAAGAAAATATATTGAGTTACACTATACATCATATATAATCGGAATTGATTTAGGTCATATATGGTGTCGTGTACAAAGGCACTGTGTCTATAAAATTCTCCTCCGTATGTTACAAACAAGTACTACAGTTTCAAAAAAATTTAAATTGTTTCACCTAAAATTTAAATTAAAATAATTTGTAAATAACAAGTGGTTTTTCTTGAAAGAAGTCATATTTTCAATCAAAAACGATAATCCTTTGGTATACCTTTTAAATGCATTATCTTATTCTTATTTTTTAGTTCTGCAATTTATGTAAATATTTCTTAATTTTCATTTGTAACACTTAGACAATTTTCTCTCAATTTCCATTGTAAATATAACAAACATTCAAACAAAAAAATGTAGAGGGATTTATTTTTGCCACTAGAATCATCACAACAATTCCAAAATTTTCAAAATGCACCCTTCATCAGTAGTTGATCATCATGAAACATTGTGTCTTTTTTATCAAAGTCAATTAATAAACTTACATGAAATTTTATTTTTGTTTTATTTTTTTATGTGATTTATTCTCTCACCGTTCAAAAACAAACAAAAAATATTTATGAAATCCCCCCAAACAAATGGTTTATTTCAATATCCTTTGAATAACATGTGCCAACACAACTGTACGGATGCTTGCGAATGCCAAAATATGAACAAATACATGACGCTTTAAACCAAATACAAATTCAAATCGAATAATGACAAAAACTCGCTTTGTTATCCCTCATCATCTGTTAATAAAAACTGAATCGAAATCCTCAAAATCGTATCATCAACTTTTCAAAACGATGGCATCTCTGTTTTTTTAAAAATAAAAAAAAACACACACAAAACTACCTCTGTTCCCCCCATCAACCTAATAAACAAATATTTAAATCAATCAAAATGGCTTTAAAACTGCACTGGCTTTTAAACCAAACAAACGAACAAATAAAAATAATAATAAAAACCATGAAACCATCAAAATGACAACTATACTTTGTACAAAAAAAAAAAAAAAACCCTAAAAAATTGCACAAAAATTTCCAAATAACCAACTCAACCAACAAAACCATTAGACAAGTAACTATACAGGAGAGAAAGGTTACCACCCGACCCTTCTCCCAGCTGATTGATCAAGAGCGACCCAATCACTTTATTACGAAGAAGGAGAACTTTGGTTTCGAGGAGGCAACCGATGGTGACAATAAGCGGCAACATGCCAAGCAGGAGGCTGAGATTATCATGAATGGCTCGGCTCCACCACATTCGAAACCGAATTTGGATTTGTGGTTCAAAGAGGTAGTAGAATTGCGTAAAAAGGCTGGAGAATATAAGGTCAGTGAAATGAGTTTGTTTTCGTAGTATGTTAAATGACTAAATATTATTATGTTTTTTTTTTATCTAAAGTCTCGTGGTTGGGGCACCGAAATTGATCCTGAACTGTATAATAAGCAAAAGGATCTATGGGATCAGGTATCGAAACGTAGCTCACTATCATCGCTTTGTTTGGCCTCTACCATGCAAAGGTAAGTTGTAAATGAAATGCATAAAGGCTGTAACAAATTTGAATGGATTGTCTAGATATGACAACAGTGAATTGATGTATATTATATTTAAATAGTTATATAAATTGGGCGCCATCAGATTATAACTATTTAGAGGATAAGTTTAAAAACTGTAAAATAATGAAACTAATATAAAATTGATATGCTAGCACCAAAATATAAATATCTGTGCCGTTTAGATAGTCCCATATAAAGCCTCGCCCCATTTTCGGTAGTTTGAAGGGTTTAGCAGTATAAATACCATTGCAGAATTTTTTGAAAATAGTTCCATGTTTTGTATGTCTCCCACACAACGATATCGGTATTTTAAAGGGTTTATCCGAATTTTCAAACGAATCACAAAGGCCCCGTCCCATTTTCTCGGTATTTCCCACAATTTGTGTTTTTTTTTTCAATCAAGGGTAGCCTTAATACCATGTTTCGGCGAAGCACAGCTTCAAATCAGTATTAACTCATTTGATGCCACCGACCTTTTTAAAGGACACCAACAATGGTGATGTCACTCCTAGGGATAAGTAAATCGACTTTCGATTAATCGACCTTTCGTATTGAAAAGTCGAAGTCGACTTTTGATCTTTGAGAAAATCGCAAAGTCGCTTTTTCAAGATAGACATTTCCAAAATATTCCAAAATCGACATGAAGCCAAAATAGCCCAAACATAATACATCCCAGAACTTTATTTTATCTGTTGACAAAATTTTATATAAAAAATAAAATTTTTAGTTGATTCTGCATTGATCCGTAAAAATCGAAAATCGATTTTGAACAGGTTTGACAAAATCTAAAGATCGAAAAGTCGACTTTATAGTCAAACTAAAAATCGAAAGTCTAAAAGCGACTTTTAGATCAGAGGCAAACATCAAAAAGTCTATAAGTCAAATTTTGCAGCTCGACTAAGTATCCCTATTCACCCCTAGAATATAACTATTACTTAAGAGAATACCTCTAAGTTATTTATTTTGTTGTTATGTCTTCTTTTATACGTCCTCAGCATAACTATATTCCAAAATAGTTTATTATTCATAACATTTAGCACATGGATATTGAAATTACATTTTGAACATTCATTCATTCACTCCAATTATTGTACCCTTTATAAATGAATAAAACATTTTCAAATTATTCTACTTTTAGACCCATTACCAAGGAAGAAAAAGAACAGGAAAACAACAAGAAAACAACTCCTGTATCGAAAAAGCCTAGAATTCCTGGACAGGCTTATATTTTGGATAACAAAGATGAACCCAATGCACTGCCAGCACGTTTTAGTCATATACGTCACCATTTGGAACGCACCACTGGACCAGGTTAATTGAAATTAACTTCGTTGATAAATTTACAGCAAATTTATACTTTCATTTCATTTTATAGATGTTGAAGAGGGCGCCCTACTGCCTTCCCCCACCAGGGAGAAATTGATGCCTGCTATAACTAAACGTGAATCCGAATCTCAAAGGGGTAGCCCCAAGAAAACAGCAGCCTCTCGTCATGGTTCTCCTCAAAAGGGTAGTCCACAAAAGGGCAGTCCCAAGAAGGTGTTGAAAAGTAAGTACCACCACCTATTAAAGTATTTACCAATAAGTTAGTCCAACACAGTAAAACCAGTAAAACTTTTCTCCACAATTTGATTTTGGAAAAAAAACACAATAATGAAAACGAGAAACACTTTCCCATGAACACTTACCTATAACAAGCGTATTCAATTAAACACAATAAAGCACTCCTTGAATAATTAATTACCGCAAGGAGGTGTGGAACTCCTCTCAATCAAATTCCACAACACAGACACCCAACACCACTGACCCACAACCAACCACCGCCACACACAACCACCACCACCAACAACTATACCTATCTTCTATGCAGACCAAAAAACAAACAAGATGAAAAAAAATAATAATTTCCTCATTTTCCTAGTTTCCGATTTCAATTAAATAATTTACGAAATTTTTAATTTAGTTTCAACTTTCTATTCTATTCTATTCTAAATTTTATGTTTGGTTTTTGGTTCAGTTTGCTTTTCACTTGCAAGCGAGAATTTGTTTGTCTTGCTCTACTTATCTCTTGAATGGTGGATGTGGAGTGAAATGAAAAAACCAAAATAAGTTTTGTTTTTGCCTGTTTTCAGTTGCAAGTTTTGTTCTTTATTTGATTAGCTTTTTTGGCCGTTAATATTTGTTTTTGGTTAAAGCGTTTCTGATTGCAGTTTTTAAAATCTTGAAAAAAAAATATTTTTTTTCGATGGAACATTATTTGTTTAATGTCTACTTGCTGTGTAAGGCGGTGACCAATGACACTAGCCGGGTATTGGTGATTTTTTTTTTGTTACTTTGGAAGGTGAAGTTGTAGGTTGTATTAAATGTGGGTTGTATTTGATTTAAACGTGTAATTTTAAAAAAAGAAACAGCAGAGTATCGTAAAAATATATTATTTTAATACCCTAAACAACTATGTTGACATGGTATTATAGCTTTGTGCAGCCCCAAGAATTTGTAACGCCGCGAAATATTGGTCCTAGACCCACCTTTAAGTATACCGATCGTTACATCTCGAAAAGCATGCCTGTTTCGATGAAGATCGGTCAAATGGACACTGACTTTTGTGTTAAAAATGATAAAATTTGTATTCTATGGCGTATATATTTACTCCTGAAGGACATAGATCCGAGAAGTTGATAGTATATTCAAGAGAAGTGGTTGACCTTTAAATTGATACTGTCGTATGTACTCGGATATTGTCGTATGTACTCGGATGTGTGATATTTCAGATATTATTTAGTAACCCATTACCATACTAGTGGGCGGAAATGTCGCGCTGATCGCTTTGAAATTGTCCATGAGATTCCAATGATCGATGAAAACGCCTATAATTTTCCATGATGATCAGATAATAATTTTGGGATGAAGCGAAGCGAAAACTAATTTTTTTGTGTTTTTTTCGAGTCGATCTACCACAAATATAAACTGAACATCACAACACAACCTACGGCTGCACTAAATATTAGTAATATCCGGAAATATGTCAGTGTAAGTAAGAGGTGCTGTTGACATTACAGGCATTAGGTTGGTCATAATGATGTATTTTATATCGTTCCATACTGATAATTGTAAAAATTGAGCTTAGATCCATGACGATTTTTAAAGGTCCTTTTAATACCTCGATCGTATTTATATGAAATTTCTTTGCACCAATCCGTTTTTTTCGGAGATTGCCAAATCTTTATTTACCTCATGTTTAACAACTAACGTCAGGATTTCGTAAATATTTTTTAATTATAAAAGTTCAGGAAAGTCAAAAGTTTATGCATTCTTTTTTGTTCGAGGAAATATGCTTCCAAACTCTATGGGTTATATATATATATATATATATATATGTTTTCCGGGAGGGGATTTGAAAAATTCTATGAAGTGCTATATGTAAAAATAAAATATCAACAAATCTTTAAATCATTACACTAATAAAACTATTACATCATTCAAGATCGAAAATATATTTAGTGAGTGAGTGACAATCATCAATCGATAATAGAAAAAGTGAGCTAAATCCTAGCATAGGTATATATGAAATACTGTATCAAAAACGTCTAATATTTATATCTGTGTTCGTGTGTAATTTATTTTACAATTTAGAATTTGTCTGTGTACAATTTTAGTCATTAAGTATGTAAAGTTTTTTTTTATTTGTGTTTTCACCTTAGATGAATTTGTACAATCCATGAGAAACAACAAAATTTGTTCATTAACAATCACCCTTCTTTAGTTTTAACAAGTTAAGAATAAATACAAAAAACCAAACCAAATTTCTATCATGCCATTTTCATTAACATACAAATTCAAATTTCTTCTTCAACGCATAAAAACAAAAATCCAAAATGAAACGTAACGAATTTCAAATTCGTATCGAAACACACACACATTTGACGAAACGAACAAACAACAATCGTTAATGTTCGTTCGCCCCGTAAAGCACGCTCACAATCGGTTGGCCCAGAACATGAATCGCCCAAACGTCAAATACGCTCTGCTAGCACAGCGCCCACAACACGATCAGCTGGCAAGAAAACTCCCACAGCTGCTACCGGATCGGCCACAATCGCTGAGCGTAAAGCACGACCATGTAAGTAAATCCCGTTAACAACAATCCACCCAAATCAAAACTCAAAGAAAGTAGCTACGTTCTCACACTCACACCCCTCCAAAAAATTAACAAAAAAACAACATATGTACGTACTCCCCCTCTGTCTCTCTCTCTCTCTAATTCTCTGTCTATGTAACTGTTCTGAGTATTTGAAACCCATATAGACATCTTATAACGAAAAAGTGTTAATACTGCAGCATTTAGTTTATAGAATTTGTTACTAATTCATACTTTTTTAATTTTTCGATCAGTTTTAAATTTCGTATTCATTGATTGGCCTAACAACAAAATACATAACTCCATACAAATACTAACTGTATAAATTACTATTATTATCAATTTTATACGAAAAAAATAAACAATGTTGTTCATATTCATTAAACGTTTAGCTAACTTAGTTGTAGTTTATTTTTATTGTGTTTGCGGTTACAAACAAATTTACTAACATCAATTCATCAATGATCAGTAATTTTAAGAGTATATTACATATTATACATTGAATACATGTTATGTCACCCATTCATTGTGACAACTATGATGATCATTATTTTATAATGGGTTGAACTTTTGTAATATTGTTTCCAAAGGATCCCTGATGATCCTTCATCTATAGTTTAGCATGTTTGTTTTATAGTTAATGTGTGGTCTGGACTGTTACTGTTGTAATTATTCCATGTTTTACGGTAACATTTAGAAATATGTTAATGCAAAGAAAAAAACATATTAAAAAAAAACAAGAAATAGATTTAGACTTGATCTATTTATTGTCATTTATAAAAAAATTAACTGGGATTGCCGTACCGCGGAACGTCACGCACTTGAAATTAGTATATTGAACAAGTAATAATTAGGAACATAATTTTTTGTTTTGCTCTGTTGTGTTTTAGGCAGTATAATAAATAACAAAAATGTTTTCCTTCAATTTAATGTAGTTTGCATATACAATTTATGTATATTAATATCCTAAACAGTGGTGGTCATAATTGATTAATTTGGGATAATATCTGTAATGGCTGTATATGTGTTGTATTAGAATGACGTATACTTTGTCTTAAATGTCTTAATGATTTTTTAGTTAGTGATAAAATATATTTTGAAAATGTCCTAGAACAAACAATATATATGCCCACCCCTGTAGAAGGTCATTAGCACACGTAGTGCCACACTAGAATTGTATTGCTCACAATATATCTAAGGAGTTCATTAGTTAGTACATTGTGAGGTTTTCATTAGAGAAATAAATATTTGGAAATATATTTAAACAGTATGTCTCTCATTATCTATAAATACTGGAGATTGACTCCCAAATTTGTTCTTGTACAAAGCTTCAAAAGGGGTTTGCCACATATTCTCTCACTCTTGTTGCTGTGCTCTTGTGTTATGAAAATTAAAAGAGCGCCGTTAAGCAATCGGCTTGATCGGCTGCCGTGCTTGGTTAATCGTTAACCACATTGTTCTATGTGGTTCTCCATCTTTTTTTTTTTTTTGTTATTGTTGTTGGATACAAAAAAGGCTTTACACTCTTTTGTTTCTCTTCTACTGAAATTAAGCTACTCTTTGTTTTATTTGTTTGAATTTCTTACTTATGAATAAATTTAATTTAAATTATTTTCTTTTTGTTTTCCTCCCCCCGTTCCACGTATTTGCCCACATTTTCTTTTGTGTTCTTTTGGATATCTAGCTACCCTTTCCACTACATTTCATAATCGTACGAAAAGTAGTTCATTACCTCCTCCTAGCGGTAGAGTTCATGCAAATAATGCCGCCGCTACTACTGCTGCTGCTACTGCAAGTGCTGCTGCTGCTAACGCTGTTGCTAATAGCGCTAACAATCAATCACAGCAATCTAGCAAATCACCACAACTGGCTCAAATGCGCAAAAGTGACAAAGACCGAAGCAATGCTGCCAAGCCACGCTCCAAATCGTCGTCTACTGCTGCTAAAGCGAAATCACCTCATTGTGTAGATACGACTCAAAGCTCAAAACGATCACCACCATCGCCGCGCATGGTAAACGGCCATATTCCTGGTGGTAATGACAGGGCTAGTGGTAATCAGGAACATGATCACGATGTTGTTGTTGTTGTTGGCCACAAACCCAATTTATTGGCATTAAATCAATTAGCTGTACCAGGTCGTGATAAGAAATTGGCTGAAAGTGAGTAGTGAAGGAAGGATGGTCGAATGTCAAATGATCAGTTGAGACATTTGAAACAGGAATGAAATGATTTTCTTAAAACAGAAATTGGTCACAAGAAAACACTGTAATATTGTTTTTTTACTTTCTTTAATTTGGCAAATACAATATTAAATGAAAAAATAACAACAAACTAAATCAAGCAAGTCAATGTCTGCCTAAAAATATTCACCTTTGTTAAAAGCAAAACTCCTGTGAATGTTACCAAACATTCTGGCCTTATCACATTAACAGTTCCATCCAGGATTAAATTAACAAAAAAATATTTCTTCTTCCAAAACAAACTTGTAAATTAAAGCTGTAAATGTGGCAAGGTTTATCTGTTGCTTTACCTTCTAAAAACGATAAGTCTTGTAACGCAAAAAGTGTTCCTAGTTTATTTTCCATTCAACCTTAAAGCCTTCAGTGTTATCCAGATAATCAACGTTCGAGTAATTCCAAAGGATATCAACCAAAATTTAATATTTGAAATATATGAAATTATTTTAAAATAAAATAAAATAAAAAAGAAACAGTAATAAAATACATAAATGATTTTATTGGCAACACTTGTGTAGAGAGTGGGTTGAATATCTACGGAATTACTCCGAAATCCCTTCAAAATTGTAAATAACAAAAATATGCTGCTATGACACATTCGTATGAATACTAAAAAAATACCAATAATAAATTGTAGTAATAAATGTTTATGTAGAACTATCTAATTTCCTCTAATTGTCTTTGTGTGCGTGTGCATATGTAGTGAATTTATACGAATTTAAGTTGCGTTTTCTCTATTCTATATAATTCTCTCCTACTCGTAGTGTAACCACTATAGACACAGGACTCTTTACTCCGCTAACACTTCAGATACAAAGAAACTAACAGAAAATAAATGTAAACTAACTGTCCAAAGTAAAACGGAAACCAACAGAATTCACCACTAACATTTTTATACACTGTCACTGTCTGACAAACAAAATCACAATTCTCATAAATATCCTCCTCCCCCTCTCTCTATCTCTCTCACTCTATTTAACTTTTGTCATATTAACTCTTTCCAATTCTCAGTTTATTTGTTGAAATCATTTTAATGCTTTCTGTTTATTTGTTCATTCAGAGAATTGTTATTAATTGTTGTTAAGCGGCTTTTGAGCATGTCGTTTGTTTGATTGATTGTAATTTAATTTATTGTTTTATAACTTATAAAAACAAAAAAAATGTCTAGCATTTGAAATGATTTATTGAAATGTATTGTTTTGAATATTTACGAAGAAAAAAGAATCAGCTTATCGAAACTTCCTTTCTTCTTTTTTAATTTTTCAAATTAAGTTCAACAGGTCTATTTGTTTTTGTTGTTCCTACGATCTCTTGAAACTCGTAACATAACAACTTATTTGGTTAATAATTCTACTTCTACTAATACTACTAACATAATTTATTTTTTTAAATTAAAAAAGTATGCTTTGAACGATGAACAAAAACAAATTATTAATAATAAACAAATACTAATTAAATAACATTAAACCAAAAAAATATGACATAATAGTTTTTCTCTGGAATATTTTCTAATCGAATGTAAAATTTTTGTATACACAGATGAAGGCGAAGATGGCCGTGACACTGCCATTTCTGTATCCAGTTGCAGTCCTCAACCGGCACCTGAGATTCCCGATGAACCTATTGTTAAATCGCCTCCCGAGCCTACTCGCGTCAAGAGTCCTGAACAAATAATAATGCGTTCACCCGATCCAGTGAACTGGACCGTTCCACTGGACACAGGGAAAACATTTACTGTCACACAAAATGTTAAAGAAGGTTCGTTGGGTTGTTATTGAAAATGTAATGCTGCAGATAGAAGCAAAGTAATAAAAATAATCAAGATATGTCTGTGAACTTAAAAAAAAAAAAACAGCATGACTGCTAATCTACTGTTGAAAATTCAATTCCTTCCTACTTTGCTTACTTACATTCAAAATTTATTTAATTATGACACCATATTTTTAATTATGACACCATTAATTTCACCATTCGTGTTTTACAGGTGAAAATTACAGCAGACCACAAAGTGAAATAAAAGCTTCTACGCCCGTTGAAAAGCCACCACCTCCACCACAGTCGGCTCCACCAGAATTGACTGAACAAGTCAAAATGGACGGTAAGCTTTAAAGCACGCTTGTTCTTCGTAACATCCATATCCAATAAAAACCAAAAAAAAAAAAAACAAAAATGCTTTTTCAATACTAATTCGCTATTCATCATTATCATCATTAAAACCCGTATTTAATAACTAATTAAAAAACTCAAAAAAGCTTAAAGCCTATCAAGAAAGAAGCACTTTTTCGTAACACATCTTCTTCTTCGTAATTTAATCCCCTAATTACTCACGTTTGCAAAAATCCACATATTTACATCAACCACAACCACATCCATAACAACAACAACGTGAACATCAACAACAATAACAAAAACAACAAAACGCAGCCTGGAAGAATAAAAAGCCTAGCAACAACAACGAAGCAAAATCGCCACAGAGCGCACTAAGTCCTACATCGTCGTCGTTGTCGTCGTCGACCGTTAACAAGAAACCATTGCCAGGTTCATCCATACGTGTCCTGGAGGATCCATTGTTTGACGTTGATGTCATAATGGCTTCCAGTGCTGCCGCTGCGGCTACTGGCACCAGTGCTACTGCTGCCAATCTGTCATCATCTTCGAATTCAACAACAACCACAGCTTCAACAGCTCGTTCAACAGCTACCGAAGTGCTAGAAAAGGCTCGTGACCGTTTTGATCGCTTCTGGGGCGGCAATGTAACCAAAGAAGAAAGTGTCTAAGCGTTTAGTTAAGTGTCATTTTATTCTTTTGTTTTTTTTTAATGGAAAACAAATTGCTAAGAGAGAAAAAAAGAAACTAGAAAAACTTTAAAGAACCACAAGAAAGAAAACAATAAGAACAGAATTACAAAAAGAAACCAATACTTAAATTCCTCCGGTTTTAAAATCATCTGTTGTTTTTTTGATATAAGCAATTGGTTTATGTGTGCACAGAGTACACGGGCAAATCCTGTTTTCAAAGGGAGTTACAACTATTTGACACCCTTCTATACTCGTACTGCAAGACCTCAAATTATATGTTCTTAGATTTTATAGCAATATAAACATGCTTTTACACCGGATGGTTATATACACACATCCAAAGCCGTGCCCCGCCCATCTCCATTTTTTCTGATTTTAGCTTTAGGCTGTCAGCTTAAGGCCATTGCCTGTTAGAAGTTTTCAAATAATAAAAAATAAAACATTTTTATTCTAGGAAAATTAGTCTATAAATCATCCATTCACTCGAATCTTAAACGTGAGAAGTCATTTGTTTCAAAAATATCCATGGAACTCCATTTTGTTAAAATAGAGGGAATTATGTCTGCAATGTTAAAAATGGGAATAAACCGCATCAAATCTAATATACAGAATTTCCATAAGATAAACATATATGAGATATTAAATAATGGAAACTATTTCGCTTTCGCATAAATTATTCGATTTTATTTTAGGATATTCATGCGTTGATATGTTAGTCAGCCAATTCCTAAATAGTTCCTCCACAATCAATAAAATTGATTATTAAGTTTGGTATTTCTCTATCTCTCTCTCTTATATCCAATAACTGATATAACTGATATATACATACAGAGTGGGAATGAATGTACTCAGTAGTAATTTACTTCACAGGGCGGATGTACTGTGCAATTCAATGATACGCCGAGCCTCTTACAGCCATAAGAGTATAGCTAAGAAGTTAAAATTAATTTTTTTCGAAATAATGTCTACCTTTTGAAGCAATAAAATCGAGTATTATATAATAGTCTTTATTTTATCCAAAATGGAGTAATCTTATTTTTTTTCTTCATAAACCAAAGACACGAAGACCCGTCCAAAATAACACAAAAAATATAAATAAAAAAATGTGAAAATTTTTAGGTAAAAAATATAAACACTCGACACAAAACACAACTACACACATACATACACACAAAATCAGTGGCGAAAAGAATGTTTTAGATTTTTTAGACCCACAAAAACTACACCAAACATTCAGGCATAGAAGTTTCCGTCATGAAGTTATACAAAACAAAAAAATGTATTTTTCTAAAATCGTAAGACATCCAAATAGTCGGTCTGTCAGTTAGTCAGGTAAAACGTTTAATTTTCGAAGGCTAATGATGACGATGATTTTAACATTTTTTTAATATATAAGAAGAAAATATAGAGTTTTTCTAAATAATAAGGACAACATACACACACATACACTTACACAAACACTCAACGAAAAATATGGCTTGACTTCTTTGTGTTCCCGATACTTAAGGCTAAATATATATTTTCAAGTGCTTATTTCAAATGGGACAATTAACATCGATAATGAATTCCCAAATATTCTCTATTCGATTGAAATGAATTACTTAATTTGTTCACATATTTCCTTCTAAAATTGATACTGAAAATTTATACTTAAAAAAAGAAAGCAAAGTATTGAAACATTTTTTTAAATTGAATTAAATCGATTGATGAAAAACAAGTATTATTGGATTATGCTAAGTAAACACAAAATAAAATAATAATAACTAAACAAAACAAAAAATAAAAAAACAAGGATACCAAAAACCTTAATAAGAAATGCATGTTACATTATATTACTCGGTGGATATATAATCACACCACCCACATATTTATTATTATATATTTATCATTATTATTATGAATTAATTAATTATTATTATGATTCTCAAAACAATCAAAACATACAACAAAACCAAAACAAAAGCTTACCATTGAATGTTTTTTGTTTATAACATGTTAAGCTTTATTTAGTTTATATATAGAATGAAATGCCTACACTGGTGTTGAATGCAATTTGTAGTTGACATTTTATTTTGGTCACAAAGACAAATTGTCGGCATTTTTTGAATCATAGATTCGTAATGCTGCTGACGATGTAACAAAAAAATTAAATTTTAACAAAGTCGATCGTTTATATTATAAAAAGAAATAATGTAAAAAAGATTGCAAATATTAAATATCAAGATTAGAGTTTCAAGTAAAGATGATGGCACCTATATTTAAAATAATATTTGATTACTCTTTAGGCTCATGATTTTAAATAGTACTAATAACAAAATATTCATAGACCCCATAATGAGGGTTTTTTTTTAATAAATGTGAGGGTCCCCTATTCAGGATGATTATGTTCGCTATTGTGAATTCTTTCCCTGTTCTTCAATTAAGTAAAAACGTACAAGGTTGCGTATGGATAACATGCAAATAAGTTCGTACCAGTTGGCGTATGATAAATACTTATAGAACTACATGACATACGGGAGAATTGCCACTCTTCGCTTTTGAGGAAAAGGACAAGCTGCTACTATTTGGCAGAGTATTTTAAAAAAAGCCCCTTATGTTCAAACATTAGTGCAGGAGATATTGATGAACAAAGATCAACGTCAACTTATCAAGTCAATACAAATGGAATATTTTTGGCAACTCCTGTTAGAAATATAAATAATTTAACCCTTTCAGTGTCAAAAAAAAAAAAATTGTCGGAATAAAAATCTAAAATTTTGTACATAAAATCATATGAAGGGACAACGTTTAGAAAAAAAATCAATTCTTATTTTAACCTTCGGACAGTTTTGTCTGTCTTTCAGCAAAAACAAAGACATCAATTATAACGGTACATATTTGCAAAGGAAGAGAGTAATAAATCGAATATCGACAAAAAATGAAAGGGTTAAAATACATTATCAATTTTGAAACATATTAATATACAGTTGTTGTAAAGTATTCATTATTCTGACATGTACGCCCGAAGAGAACATAATAGAAATGAATGCAACCATTATAATTAGGTGTTGATGAATTGTACTCATAGCAATGTACAGGTTTCTCGGAAGAACAAGAGTTACTCTCACAAAGTTTGTGTCGGTGTAAAAAAAAATCCCAAACTAATGTCTATGTATTAGTTGTCGAGCTCTGTTGCACAGCAATAGAGAAAATATTCCTCTTCATAAAACTTAAATTCCTCGTTTCTAAGCAAAGAGAAATTCCGATAATTCGTTTATGTTGTCTATGTCATCGTTCATATACCACAAAGAAGATATGTATGTCTATATAAACACAATTGTTGTAAAATATTATTAAAAGTGCCCATATATTCTAACAGAATATTTAAAAAAATTGTTATTTTGCCAACATCAAAATATATTTTCATTTTCTCAACTAGAAATTGCATTTCAAGACTGGTTATATTTGTTAGCCTATACCTACAAAAAAAAAAAAAATCCTCATATTAAAAATAAAATCATATGAATGTGTCTTTAAGCAAACAAAAAATAAAATAAATGAAAAAAACATACAACAACAAATACAAATATTAAATGTTATTTTGTACAATTACAAATAAGTTGCAAATGATCATGTTGTCGAATTGAAAAGAAACCAGAATTAGACGAAAAATGAAGTGAGAAGCTGGACGGAAAAAACGTTGAGTTTATTTCAAATAAATTTATTGATTATTTAATAAAAACAAAAATCCAATGGAACTAAAATAAAAACAATTCTTTAACCTAATCTAAGTAAATAATAATAAATGTTTAGCCTTCTTAAAACAAAACAACAACACTAATAAATGAATGCAATGAAAAGGAAAGAAACACAAAACAACTCTAAAAAAATATATACTCTCAGATCCAATATCGATTGAATTACCAATTAAAAGTATTAATTTGCAACATTTATCTACAAACAAAAAACAATAAATCAAAACATACCGAAATTCCCTTGAATCTTTGACTCAATACAAAATTGTTTTTTTTTTTTTAAATAAAACAAATCACTTATTGACAATTTACACAAGACAAAAAACAACAACAATAAATCATACAAACCAGAAAACTTCCCAATAACCATTAAAACACTTTTTAAACTAAACTCAAAATTTAGTTAGTTTTAATGAAATAGAATCACAATAAATAAATTTAATAAGCAAATAACACCGGTAGAGTTTAATTGATTTTTATTAATACTTTTTGAACAATTAAATTAATTGTCATTGAAATTAATGAAAAAATATAAACTCTACAGGTGAGAAAAGAGCAGAAAAAAAAATCATAATAGCAGAAAGAAGCACATACATACATATATAAACAAATTGCATAACTACAACTACATATAAAGAATTAAACGAAATCTAAAAAAACAAACAACAACAAAAACTTCAAATTTATATGAATGTCTCTTTCAAAACAAAGTGAAATAACAAGAGTAAAGTAAAAATGCAATATTAACATTTTTTTAGTTTAAAATTAACAAAACAAAAATAGGAATTTAATAAATTGACACTTGAAAAGAGGATACTTTTTAGCTTGGTAAACTCAAAGGTAAAATACAAGTAAAACTGAAATGTATAATCACAACTTCAGAAAACCAAAACAAAAACAAAACACCAAAAAACCATCTTAGTATTTACCACAGCTTAAATAAGACAAACAAATCCCCAAATAAAAATACTCTTCATATAGGAAAACCAAAACCAAAAAATACAACATTTTAATACTTTATAGCCAATAAGCCCACAAATACAAAATTTGAAAATCCCCCTTTTGAAACAAAAAACGAAAAAAAAAACAAATTATGAACACACAACTACACAAAACCAAAATGAAAATGAATTTACTTAAATAGTGAGCTTTTTTTAACAACAAAAAATCCCTTATCCAAAAGAATCCAAAAAAAAAAACAATTCAAAACATTGACAACACCCCCCACGCAATGAAACGTGGACACTCCCCAAAATAAAATTAAATCTACTTAAAAAAAAATAATACTAAAATCGAACTAAGCCTTTCAGGACATTCAAGACAAAAAGGCTTTTTTATTACTAGTCATAACTAAATGTGAGCTGATCGATCAATGAAGATCACTAATTAAAAAAAAATAAAAAATAAACAAAAAGAACAACAACTTCAAGTGACATCTAATAAGCTATAAAAGTAATGAAAAACAACAACAACAAATTATATATTTAAATAAAGAAATGCATATAAACGTTTCAATAAATATGAAATCGGTGTTTTTTTTTGTATTCATGGTAAATGGTTGAAATGGCAAATGGGTTAAGTTGACATCAAAATAATCGCTACATCGGAAATGGGCTAGAATAAAGTGTTTTTTTTTAACTAGTGGAGCAACGTGATTTACAGATTATCTCTTACAAATATAATGTAACAATTCGTCATCGGACGGCTCGTCAGAAGGACCCATTTTTCTCTTAACTTGCCACGTGTTTTACCTACCGAATTGGACGAAATTATAGTTTATCATCGATTACAAATTTGAGCGAAAATTGTTTTTAAGAAGATTTCGTTCCCATTTATAGATATTTTAGACGGTGTCTACATATGGAGAATACATTAGGTGCGAAGAGAAGGATGTCCCATATCATAGTGCTTAGAATTCATTTCAATACCAGCAAAAAAGTTATAGCAAAAATAAATTAGGTTTGCAATTTGTTTAAGCCCATCGTTAGCGCCATCAGTTGAGAGGCATGATTGAAATCATGGAAATCAAGTTTTTAAGTACAAACTTCAAGCGTACAACTTTTGAACATATTATCGTATTTCAACAAAAAGTGTGCTATATGAAAGAGTAAAAAATCTGCTTTACTATGACCAAAAAATAATTCCTTTAACACAAATGTTACCGAGGGTAAAAATAATACTACTTTTCATATTCAATAATTAAAAATTAATGGTCCTTGTACCTTTCATATGACACCAATTTTATTTAAATATATACACTAGGTCAAAAGTTATAGGAAAAAAGAAATTAGGTTTACATTTTACATAGTCATTATACCCTTCACCACACTGTGGCACAGGGTATTATGTCTTTGTACATATGTTTATAACTGGCAAAATGATAAAAGATATACACATGTTTCCTTTAGCTAATATACATAGAATCGCTTTCTGAGTCGATCAGGTTTAGATATAGCTCCCATATATAGTTTCGTCTGATTTTTTTTTTGTGAATGATACACTAAACTCAGAAATATTTGTCCGATTGATAAAAAATTTTGAAGAGAGTACTGAATTAGGTCCAGATTGATGTATGCGATGTTTTGTAAAAATCGGTTCAGATTTAGATTTAGCTCCCATATATAGTTTTGTCCAATATTTGTCCGATTGATTAAAAATTTTGAACAGAGTACTGAATTAGGTCCAGACTAATGTCTGCGAAGTTTTGTTAAAATCGGTTCAGATTTAGATATAGCTCCCATATATAGTTTCGTCCGATTTTTTTGAGAATGATACACCAAAATCCAAATATTTGTCTATCTAGATAGCACATTTAATTTTGCCCGATTCCATCTGAATGGTCCTCCAAAGATTATATGTATGTTCAATCTGCAGGATATCGTAGATATTAACATCTCTTGTACCCAAAGTGGTGAAGGGTGCTATATAGTCGACCCCGTCCGACTTTTGAAATTTCCTTACGGGGTTTTTGAATCTACCCATTCAATAGATGGCGCTGACAACAAATGGTTGCTAGTGCTGCCAAGTTTATAGAAAATAATCCGTATTTTAATTCTTCAAAACTTTTGAAAAAAATTAAATGGATTTTTATTTACTCTTTCATATTACACCATATCTGTTCAAAGGCTCGTCAATACATGGCGTTGACGGCGGGTTTATGAAAATTGTATTCCTAATTTATATTTGCTATAAATTTTTTCGTATTTATATCATATGCTAGTATAATATTAATATTATAAATCTTTTCGAGAGTTATTGCAGACCAGGAGGGAAATTATTCAACATCGAGTTGTGTGGCATCGCCTTGTTGAAACCACAAATTCTCCAAGTCAATCATATGACAATTACGCTCCGAATTCACGTTTTCGTTCTTTGGACCAAAGAGCGCAAGGAAGGGTTCATACTATTAAGGTTTAGTCGCATTTTCCACCAGAAGTGGCTATATCTTGTCAATACGGGTTTTATGGTCTAAGTAGCATTTTCCAACAGTAATTATGCTTTCCTGGGAAATTCAAATCATAGTGTTCATCATAACTTACCTATTTCTACCATACGTTATAGAAATAAAACAAAACATTACTTTGGTTTTTGGGCTTTTTGTAAAGATTTTAAAGAAATAAACAAAAAATATTAAATTTTATTTCATGTTAAAGGATCATTGTAAAGATATTTTGTTTTGTTGTTGCCATCAAAAAAATAATATTAATATTTTTTGTTTTTGTTTTGTATATCAAGGATATTTTCATTGTACACAACAAGTTTTATAATAAAAATGAGAAAACGAATAAAAAAGAACAACAACCAAGTTTTTTTATGATATAAGAGAAATTTAAAAATGAGCTTGCTCATTTCTTTTTTTCGTTCTCTTATACTGTCTTTTGAGTATTGCATATGCATGCATGTGTGTGGGTAGGTATACTAGTATTGTAGTTTAATATTTATTTTAAGGATTTAGTTATTTAGATGTTTAAGATTGGTTTGCTTTTAATTTTTTTGGGGGTATTGTTTAATATTCGAAAAACAAAATATGGGCAGTTTTAAATTTTGGAAAGAAGGAGTAAAGGGGGTTTGGGCAATGGGAGGGTAATCATTTTTAGGGGGACTGCTTTTATATCACAGTTTTTATGTTTATAGAGCAAGTCCATGGATTTAATTTTTGAGAATGGGTTCAGTATTTGGATATGAGACAGTTAGGGGATTTCTTTTGTTGTTTTTGTTTTGTCTTTATAAGTTATGGGAAATGTTTATATTTGGGTTTTGGTTTAAATTGCTTTTAAGTTTAAATTTACTTTAATACATATAATATCTAAAAAAGATTTAATGGTTTAATTTTTAATATATAAATTTATGTTTTCGTTTTTGTTCTAAATAGGTTTGTTTTTTTTTTGTTTATTTAATATACGTTTACGAAAAAAGTTTTAATAAAAAGGGGAAAAATAAGTGTAAATTAAAAAATATGACTCACGAAAAAAGTTTCGTTTTTGTTAAGCGTATTTCGAATTTTTTTTCAAGACTTTTAGGGTTTTATGTGTGTCAATGTACAAATACATATATATGTAGAATATAAGATTATATGTACGTATGTATATAGGTATGATGGTGTGAGTGTGTGTGAGTTTGAAAAGGGAACATCGTGTATTTAACTGGGCTCTATTCTTAAGACATGAAATGAAAAGTTCCAGGACCATTAGACAAGGAGCATTTGTCATTAAAATACATTGTCAGGGAGTACTAAACTTCGCCCGACTATTTTGTTAGCTGTCGCACAACTTCTACTTTTACAATAGAAAACGTCTAAAATTATTATATAGATCACTTTTTCCACTTAAAAAAGACTGTGGATTTGAAATCAGGCTATCGGGAGTTTAATCAAAGATTTCTAATAAAAATCTGAAATTATTTTCCTCTATGAATTATAATTCGTTTAAGAAACTTGATTGTCACTGAAAGACTGTGTGTCTACTATTTCATTCATTATTTTTCAATTGATGCTTCGGAAATTTTAATTCTCGAATAAGATTTTGATATTCATATGTAGCGACTATTTTAAGGTAAGACTTATTTGGTTCCACTGTATTGTCATTGCTTACAGCCTAGATATTTTGCTTGAATAATATGAAAGGTGCTCCGAAAAAGTGGAACTATTTCTCACAGGAATAAGTTCGTTATTTTTAAATCGTTTTAAATCACCAATTCGAAACGTGTGTTATTTGTTTTGGTCCTGAACTTTTGAATCCATGTATTAACAATATAAATACACAAGATTCTCTTTTGCTACAAAACATTTTCAATGTAGTAGTGTAAGTTATTGAGATTGAAGTTTTTAGATATTTGTTTTTGTGTTAGTGTCGTTAATTTGTTTATAATAACTATAATTTTTTTTCTTCTTTTTCTTAAAGGAAAAATACTTAAAATTATATCAATATATTCGTTATACTGTATGTATGCATGTATAAATTTCCATTTGTGAGTGTATATGTGTCAGTGATGTCATGGGCTTATTTTCTTTTTGTCTAAACAGTCATTCATATTCGTTTGTGTGTGTGTGTGTGTGAGTGAGTGTTATTAATATTATTTTTTGGACTTAAACTTAGAATTTGTTTTTATTTTATTTTTATAAATACAAAGTTAGTGTACATAAATAATTATTATTTTCTTCAAATTTTGAATTGAATTGCTTTTAAAATTTAGAATGCATCTGTTGGTTTAATGTTCTTTTAATTATATTTTTAGTTAATAATAATATTAAGAATAGTTTTTGTTTTTTTAATTTTAATTTGTTTTCTGCGGGAACTGTTTGTTTGTTTTTGTTGTTGTTGTATTTTGAAAGAAATTTTATTTTAAGTGAAATTAAATTCGTAATTTATTTCATTTTAAATATAACTATATACTCGTTTTTTATCTGTTATTAAAAACAAATCGCAAACTTAATATTAATTATCATGTTTTTAATTAAATTACATTTAAAGGATTTGTGAAAAAATCTTAAAAATAATGTGTGTTTGCGTTTTAATAATTTTTATGGGAGGAAGTTTATTTTTTTTATGAAAATATTTGATTTAGCTTAAAATATATTCGTTAGCAAATTTAAAATTGCACAATTTGTGAAGAGTCACATGTTTAGATATGAATTAAATAATGTCAATGTAAATTTGGGTAAAAGGTATCAAAATTAGATAGAAACATAATATGAAAAACAAAAAATGATATGTTTTTAAATGATAATAGATATAAACTATTTGAAAATTAAGTAACGTTATGTTTCAAATTGAATATTTGATTTTGGAATCGATAAGTAGTTTATACAGAGTTTATACAATCTTAAATCATGAAAAGCGCCAAATATAAAAAAAAATGATTACGTTCGAGACGTAAAAACAGATTCAGGAATCCAAGTTTGGAGTTGCATTAAAATGCCAAACAATTCTGAAATCAATCTAAATAAAATATATTTCAAAAAAAAAAAAACATACACAGTAAAAATATTCAAAATTCAGTCAGTGAAAGCATGTAACTCTTCTTTGTATTGGCTAAGTTAAATCAAATTGTATAGGGTTTTGGTTGAATTTCCGTTGACACATCTCAATCTTTATCGATTAGCTTTGCTAGACTTTCGTTTATGCTCGTACATCGTTATATAAATGTGTGTGTGTATAAAGTGTTTAGTTGTAGATTTTTCAGTTGTTTTTTTTCTTTTGTTTTGGTTTAGAATAGATCTATGATTGTTTTAAGCAATTAATACAATTTTGTGAAATCACATCAACATCATTTCATAATTTCTTATATACGGCAAAATAGTTGTTTTTTTTTTAATTCTCGTTCATATCCTTGATGGCCTGCAATATACGTTTAACATGACCCACTTTAATGACGCCCAAATCTTTAAGATCTCTACGGCCAAGTGTGAGCAATTCTTTGCCACGTATGTCGTTGCGTAGGAAACTGTCAACGTATTCGGATAGTTGCATGGTCTCCAACCATGTAACCACCTCATTGACACTCCAATTGCTGACAGCTTCACGAGTATTTGTCAAAGGTGCCTTGAACTGGTTTTGACCGGCTGTGGAGCCAGAACGAAGACGGGTCCAAAAGGCTCGTGATTTACGACGTCCATCGCCCTGAAAACGGGACAAATAGTTGTTAAGGTATTATATTTTCCAAAAATATTTCAAACATTACCTCCTCATTGGGCGCCAGCACATTGAAATAGGCTCTTAACTTGCCATCTACACATTTTTGCACCGAACACTTCTTCAATTCCATTTCCATATTGGCCAATGCAGCACTCAGCTTACTTTCAAGATCCTCCCTCAAAATCAAACTATGGCCACGATCTCGCAGTAAATTACAAGCATCATCGTAAAGCTGGCGCGACGAATCAATCACCTCAACCAGTTTGGTGCGCAATGATGGACCCTCCAACAACTTGCCTTGAGGATGTATACTTTCTAATGCATCTTGAGCACGACAGGCCACCGAATATAAATCATGCCTCAATGTGGGATGAGATATTATCAAGAATTTCACCCATTTGATAAGCGAACTGACAGCCTCAATAAAGTTAAGCAGTACATAGCATTCACGTTCCGAAATGACTTCATCCGTGGAGGTGGCATGTTCCGAGGCCGTAGATGAATGATCCCGTTGTATGGAAATGCTATGTTGTCGTTGTTTTTCTTGCCATGTTTTAAGCGAGGCTTCCAAGTTCCGATTGCGGCATAGCATTTGCACGCGATTTTTGTGCAAAATTCGTATCATGCCGGGAGGTTGCAACCAAGCTTCACCATCGACTTGAATGGGTATTTCCTCGTCACCCAAAATATTGATTTGTACACTTTGACACTGGGCAATGCGGTGATGTTGTAGGTTGATAAGACGTGAAGCCGCCATTTGAACGGAACCAAAGACGGCAACAACTTCCAGGATGCGATCATCAAAACTGGGAGCCAAGAAGATATCATCTTTTTTCGAGTTGCCCCAGAAATTGGTACCACCCATAAAGCTAAAATAGAAAATGAACACATTTTTAAATTTCTATATTTAAAAAATAAGAGAAGAGATTGTTTCGGAACTGAAACAAACTATTATATTATATCTATATATTACATAGAGAAACTTCTTGAGACAATAACAAAGCCTTTAATAAATTGAAGAATTAAAAAAAGTGAGAAAAGAATTGAATGTGGTATTTTGTTTGTCCGGATCGGATTATTGACTGGTACATTTTGATACACGTTTCAAACTATCTAGGTGTAGGAGTATCATATAATTGACCTAAATTGAAACTGATGTGAGAGCTTATTTCATATCCCACAGATGCGCCTTAGCTAGCGTAAAAAAGGGCCGTTATGGCCCAAATTTGGTTTAATAAACGATGTATATTCCTTTCATTTTCACACATATCTAATTCTCGTTCTCTTACACAACCATTGTAAATTTTAAATATGAAACCAGTGAGCGGAGCAGTATAGTCGGACGGGGCCGACCATACGATACCCTACACAACTACCACGAACTCTAACTTTCTGAGGATGTTTATTCCGAGTCTGAGTAGTATTTCGTGATATTTGCACCCTCATGTCCGATTAGAGGTCAACAACACCTCTTCCTTACTTTTTTCGAATATTCAGTACAGTCCTTCTAATTACTTGTCCAGATTACCTTCACGGTGGGTTGTGTTGTGATTTTCGGATTATACTCGACTCGAAAACACACAAAAATTATGTTTTTGGTCCATTTCATCCCAAAATTTTAATCTGATCATCGCCGAAAATTGTAGGCGTTGTTCTTGACCATAACTGGAACTTCATGAACAATTTCAAAGCCATCAGCGCGATATTTCCCCCTCTAATGTGGTAATGGGTTACTAAATAATATCTGAATACGTAAGCACCTGTAAATATTTGACTGTAACTCCCACATCTGAGTAGATACATCACTATATTTGGTATCAATTTAAAGGGCAACCACTCCTCTTGGATATGCTATCAACTCCTGGGGTCTACGTCCTCCAGGAGTAAATATATATGCCATAGAATACAAATTTTGTCATTTTTCACACAAAAGTCAGGGTCCATTTGACCCGCTAAATATTGACCGATCTTTATCAAAACATGCATGTTTATTCTCTGGCCCGATCCCCTTCTCCATGCAAAAATTCACGATGTTCGGACCATAATTGCGGCCTCTGGAGCGACCAGAAAAACCGACAAAAATAATGTTTTTGGTCCATTTCATCCCCTAAATATTAACCGATCTTTTCCAAAAACAATAGGGGTCTTCATTGGCCAGAACCCATCCTACATGCAAAATTTCGTGAAGATTGGTCCATAACTGTGGCCTGTATCGTGTTTACAAATTATAATGGACAGACGGACGGACGGACGGACGGACACACATGTCTAGATCGACTCAGCTAGTCGAGATATGACGATCGGTATACTTAAAGGTGGGTCTAGGACCAATATTTCGCGGCGTTACAAACATTTGGGGCTGCACAAAGCTATAATACCCTGACAACATAGTTGTGTAGGGTATAAACATATAAAATTCCCAATTATTTTCTATACAAAATTTTTAAATTTGAAATCACTTTACCTGATCTTTATAGTCTACTCACCTTGGTATATTCAAAATGACAATACCCTGCAGAGAGGGCAGCGGTATCCTTTGACCGTCGCATTCCAATTGTACACGTTGTTCTAGATTCTTACAAGTTTTCTGCAATAACTGCTTGGAACCCAACACACCATACCACATGTAATTTTTGGCCCTGGAACGACATTTTTCCGGGTGCTCTTCCCTCTTATTGTGGAAGTCCAGAGAGATTTTAGCATCAATGCCGATACCAAAGTAGTTGTTCATGACACATTTTTCATGATAGCCAGCCAACAGAGTCTCATCTGGATCCATTAGAGGACTGACTGCTGCACACAAAGTATCAGCATTGGCCAAAAGACATTTCGAAATAAATCCAGAACCTCCTCCAGTGAGATCTATACGAGACAAATACAAACATGAGTTCATTTTATTACCAAACACCAATTGAATATGTAGAACTCACTTGGCCAATTCGGTAGCTTCACAATCGGATTAATAATCGGCAGTTTGCGATTTTCTTCCACTGGGGTCGTCTTGTCCTTTTCTTTTTTGTCTTTCTCCTCTTTCTCGGGTGTAGTGCCAAAGTGATCAAATCCAAATATGCTGGACCCGGTAAATAAGCTTGTCTTGGAACCCTTAAGATTCTGCAGATTCGGCAAGGCTTCATTGGGCTAAAAAAACCACAACAACAAGAATGCGATTAGCTTGCCTTACTTGTCGCAACAAATTCTAGACGCTAGACAAGGAACTGTGACTAACTACTTGAGATTTGGCAGGATACGAGTATAACATGAGTTAGTATGTACAGATCGGTAGATTATAGAATTTTTGAGTATAGAGAACAAGTTGAGGAGGAAATCACAAACGATAGCAGCTATAGAGCAGAGTTGCAGATAGATTAATTTGCTACAAAAAGCCAGGATAATAATTTGTTGCTTTGTTGCGTTGATAAATCAAACCTGGGTAAAGAGTGGCAGTGGTGGTAATGAGAGAGGCAGAGTGGTTGGTTCTTGTTGGTGATGGAGGTTGTAAATGGTGGCGGATGTGTGGATTCAAAGGACTCTTTTGTCGGTTAATCTTAGATCTGGATGGGGACATCATGTGGATGTGGTTATTGTTGCAGCTGGCACATAGAATTTTCTTACCAATTGTATTAACGGTCTGATCAGGGCCAGTGTGGCCAGTCGTATATCGGGTTCGGCCACAACAAAAAGTCTTAAGCCCAGCAAGCCATAAACTCGTTCCGACAAAATACCCTTCGATTTTTTCTTCTACATATCGGACAGTCAAGAGCCACACGAGAGTAGTTGATGGTATGTGAGAGTGTGCATTTTCGTGTCGTAGTGTATAGTAGATGGTGTGTGCGTGTGCGCGAGCGTGTATAGGAAAGGAAAACATCGATTTGCCAAAGAAGCTGTTCGCATAAACAAATATCATTGTCCCAACACTGAGTTGGGTCAGTGAAATTTGTCTACGAATCTCCTCCGGGCAAAAGCCTATTATTATTATATTCGAGAAAGAGTATTGATGTTGATATTTACAAATTAACCATTTTAAATATTTTTTGTTTTGTTAAAAAAGCAAACAATTTTGAAATACATACCAATTGTGTTAATTGTTATTTCTGCTAAATCAAATCAAAGCAAGTCAAAAGCGATTTTCAAAATATTGGTTGGTTTAAACTTTGGCGTACATACAGTGAATCCCCCGCTAAGGGGGCAATAGGAAGAGGCCATCTCTCTTAGTTTACTTAGTTGGTGTGTGTTTGGTTAAGTGTTGGCCCATGTATTTACTGAAATACTTAGTCGTCCCTTTTTTGGGAGGGGGCTGACTATAGTTCAGGTGAGTTCAAAAGAATCCCTCAACTAAGTCCAAGACCCAACCCAAAACCGTGCACCTTTATGTATTTATGTGCATAGTGATGGGAGAGCAACCACGACGACCAGACCAGAACAGAGGGCAATCTCAAATTAAAACTTACCTTGAATAGACTGCCACAGCTTATCCTACGACTGGCGGCTGGCGAGGAGTTGAGAAAACGGTTGTGTTCCGGATCCAAGCTCAAATAGTTGGGATTGAAGCCAGAATGACGTCGATCCTTGTCCTTGTCAAATTCACGCACCGTCAACGATGTAGCATGGCTCGAATGCCTTCGTATTTCAGAGGGCAGACGTAGGGCCAACAAACTGCTACACGCATCCGGATTCAGGGGCCGTATGGCATCGCCTCTCAGGGGGGTGGGTGGCCGGACAACAACACTTATCTGTGGGTGATGAGGAGTAACATCATCAAATGATTCTTTTTTACAGGAGTCATCAAAAGTTATGCGCTTTACATCTTGTCCTGGTATGGATTTCTTGGGGGAAGTCTTCAGACAGGAGGTACTGGTGACGGTGGTCGTGTCGCTCACTTCAATTCTTATGGCCGTGGCCGTAGACAAATCATCTTCGGACTGCTGATGGCCGCTGGTCGTAGTCAGGGTATTGACACCGTTGTTAGCCGCAGCCGTTGACACGATGTTGGCTTCATCTAAGGATAACTGCTGTTGGGATACAAGTTTCGAAGTGTTGTTTTTATTGGTTTGTTTAAGGGAAGAACGTTTTTTAGGTCGCTTTATTTTTTGAATTGCAAAACGATGTACAGGAAAATTAAATTCAACGAAAGAAATGATACAAGAAATAAATATAAATTACGCAAATCGTAACAAACAGCTGTCGTAGGAGTCATTTCTCGATGGACAAATGGACAGAGAAAATTTACAACGAAATTAGTTATGAATTTGAACGGGTGTCAAAGTGATTTTTGCCAATGATAGTTCATTCGAATCTAATTATTACAATGTGAAGAATCTGGAGGGACATTGATTGGGTTTGTAAATTGTGGCAAAGCCAAGAACGAAAGCGAAATTTTAATTGTTGTAGGGGTAGATTTGTATCAATACGGGCTGTCCCCCTTCAAAAGTTAAGTAATTGTCATACACAACGTGTACAGAGAAGCAATAATGCAGTTTGTTTTTATTACGTGATTTGTTTAAAATCGTCTTAAAGAACAGCGTTACCACAATTTTCTTGGAAGAAGCCCTCCTAAGAAACAGTTATAATTGCTATTAATACTGTCCAAATTCCCATTGAATGACTCACAACCATTAATTTTACAAAGGCCCGCACCATTAAACTACCGCTTACCTTAAAACTTTGCCTTGCAATGTCACTGCCTTCAACAAATTGTGCCAGAGAGCAGTAACGTGGCGGTTCTCGGATCTTTTGATCGTCACAACGATTGTCAATTTCAAAAACAATATTCTCAAAGCCGAATTGTTGGGGATTGTCATCGCTATCCATGCGTGCTAGACTCGGTATTCGGGGTGGTGAAGGATTAACTTTATTGCTGTTGGCAACCTGTTTGGCTCTTGCCGGTTTTGGTGGTGGTATCATCGACCTCTCCGAGCACATTAAGGTGGTGTCATCCGTTATGGTGTTATCCTGCAGGGCATAGGTTATGTCGTGGCCCAATACCGAACTGATATCATCCATAAGACTTTCACCAGGAATGTTCTCGGTTTCATCACTTGTTTCGGGTGAATCGATGTGGGTAAACTCATTCGAATCGAGATTCTATGTAGAGCATAGTTATGTCTGGGCTTCAAAGGGAAATGGAAATCGCTTACCTGTAAAATATCTCCCAATTGATAACCTGGTATTTGTGGCTCTTTTCCATCGAATATCTCCGAGGCCACACTGCACTCCTCGTTGCTAATTGCCGATAAAACGTCACTGGGTTCACCTTGGAATTCCTCTTCCGATGATTGCTCCTAATGACACGAGGAGAAAAGACAGAAATAGAGAGAGAGGGCGATAGAGAAAAGGGAAGAATATAAAATCAAATAAAATATCTTCAGAGATGTCTGGGAAACATACGGTATTCCCATCTGTATCGATTATTGTTATGTTATCGCTTGTATAGACATTACAAGGATCTTTTTGCGTTACTACAATGCTGGGTACCTGGAGATCGCATGTGTGCACCAGGGCCTCGCCGGCTACCTTATCACTTGGCCGCTCAGTTTCCTTATCCTGGTGCAGCTGTTTGCTCATATAATAGTTTCGTTCGAATACCTCAATTGGTCGAAATTCGGACAGGGGGTCTACCATATGTTCGCTGGTTAAAATTGGCACCGTTAGGAAATTTCTCTCGCCGGGAGTAGAAGCACCTTCGCTGCCAGGCGACAGACGATTACCAGCATCGTCAATATTGGCGCCTCCACTCAAAGAAAGTCGGGTCCTACGATACGTTATCTCTCCATTGGTATTCTCTTCTTGTTCCTCTATGACTTCTGGTACACCAGAACTGCGACGACTGTCGGCGAATTGCCGTGGCACTGGCAAACTAATCGTGTTGAAGAAATGCTCATCCATGGACTCACGCCTAGTATCCGGTAATGGTGATATGCAAGTGAGACGTGACGATTCCATGGTGGGTGATATTACATTGATGGGTGGTATAATGGGTAAGGGTGAAGTGCAGGGTGTTGAATCACTGGAGGTGGTGGTTGGTATTTTCAAAGCTTCGAAAGGTGTCACCGATAAACGGCGCTGATAACGCTTTGGTCGTCCCGGTTCTGAGTGTTCGACTACATTGTACATGGCTCGTTTAACGCTGTTGGCACGACTTTGTAATGCCTCACGTTCTGTGCCGCGTAGGGATCGACTGTTGCGTCGTTCCTTTAAATTTAATTGATCCTTTTCATTCTTTTCAATTGATATGTTAGGATTTCTGGAAATACAATTGAATTTATGAAATAGCTGTGTATATAAAACAAAAGGTAACTTATTTTTCGATTCGAAACTGCAGTTTGAAAATATTTTTTAGAACATCGGAGATTTCTGCAGATTATTAGAATTTTCGTAATGTATTGTATATTATTATTTTGGTTTACTATTATTTTATCTATCATCAATAAAGTTTCGAACCCAAAAATTAACTGGGTTCACTACAGCAACTACTTACAATAAATTAGACGAAGATGTTGATAGTATGGGTGAGTTGGGTGCTGATTTGGCTATAATATTATTAATTGTCGATAAGAATTCATCGCCATTGTGTGAGCCATTTTCCTCCTCCTTTAAGGCATCCAACAGCATATTAACCTTCTGCCTCAGTATGTCACATTTCACGGTCAGCTGATCATCTTCCTTGTGATTTTCACACATACGTTCCAAGAGGTCATCAATCGTTTCACAGAGAGTTTTCGTAGCCGACATCAATGTGGGCAAATCATCTGTCTCCACAATAGAACGAAGATTTTCATTTGCCGATGTAATCATGCCCGTCAGCAGGGCTTCCTGTTCGGAGGACAAAGACATCTTAGGCATTTTCGGTTGAACGGAAATGGCCTTTTCAAAGACCATAATACTCCAACGATCCAACATTTTGGTACTGGCGGTTTCATACCGTTCCAATATCTGGGGCAAATGGGCATCGTCATCACACGATGAACCCCAGCCTAGGACACGAGCTAAATCATTGCCCGTGCCAAGTGGCAATACAGCAACTTGACATTGTTTCTTGGGTTCAAAAAGAGAAAAACAATAATAATTTAGTGATCTAAATTGAGGTTTGCTAATACTAACACACTTACATGCATATTGAAACGATCGATTTCACTTAGTACCCATCCAACCGATCCATCTCCCGAGCACACCAATATACGAAACATTTCAAAATGTCGGAACAGCCTTAATCCCAGTCCTGGTCCTGTTGATATTAAATCGAATACTTGAGCTGGATTTAAAAGCTGTTTAAATCTTCTCAAAAATTTCACTCCTTGATTATCTCCCGACTTCGAGTTAACAAATACCAACAGTGGGGAAAAGTTTCCCTTGGGACTGGCAACATCCCATGAATCGTCGTTACCAATGGAATGTACACATGTTGGAGGTACCACCGATAATTTGGCCGGACCCAAAGGGCACGCAATGGCAACATGTGGTCGGCATGCTACATGCACCGTAGTTCTACACCACAAGCAACGCCAATCCTGCAGCCGCAACACTGAACCACAGGTTTTCTTGCAAACGGCACAGGTGGCCGATACCGGCAAGTTGCCCTCCATCCATTGATGTGGCATAACAATGCTGCCATTTTGGTCTTCTATAATATCCTTACCCACCGTGGCCAGGGTGGTCCATTTGCAGTTGGCAATGGCTTTGGCGGCACAACGCTTGTGCACCTTACATTTGCAGACCTCACACGACAGCCCGTGCGACGTGACTCCAGACAAAGCATCACGGCAGACATTGCAGTAAGTGGGTCGTGCGTGTGACGTGGCATACCAGTGATGGTGATTGGCAAAGATGTCGTGCTGTTCAATGAAAAAGCTGTCGCCACGTGAGCGAGGTGGTATGGAAGCCGATTTCAGTGAGCCTAACCAATCCTCCATTTCGCGTCTGGATTCAGCACACAATACTAATGAACGAGTGGGGGTAATAACCTGAAAAAGAGTAGAGGTGAGAAACCCACGTTTATGTTATTTATTGCAACAGTATTCAAATGCAGAGCATTTTTTTATTTATTGTACCAAATTACACTTTTTGTTGTTGCTTTTTTATTAGATCCCTCTCCTTTTGCTGGAATATAAAAACGAACTAATGTCATGAACCTTGACAGGCATTCACATATACCCTGTTGCAAGCAAGCAATCAACCACACACTCACACAAATACAAACACATATATCTGTGTCCTGAACTCATCCGTCCGTCGTATTGATCATTTGTGCTGTCCGAACACATAAAACAGCTCGTTAATCAGTCAAATGTTGATGTTATGATAGTCTGGCAGAATGGCTGTTTGGCTGACGGTCATTTGTTTTTGTTATTGCTTTTTCTTCTACTTCTTCTTCTTCTGTTACTCTCATTTCATACATGTCTGGCTTAGTCATTGTACACGGCTGATTGCATGCTGCTGCCTTTGCTAAGTTGGCCAACAAAAGGATAATGGATATACCAACACCACCACCACTACCTACCACTATGCATCCGATACATGGTATACCGAGAACAACTACTCCGAACCAAGGGTATCGAAATGCAATTAAGCCAATAAATGTTAACTAATGCACATAACTTGCTCTGACCTTTGGTGTTGCAAATGAATATCAAGGTGAACAAATCTCATTCTCTGTTAACCTGAACGTTAATGAGGTGTACTTGGACTACAACTGATGAGCATCATTGATTCCGCAACGCTACTTGAAGATTGGTCATACTTTTACTTTTTTTACTTTACATTTTATTTAATGGGATGGTCGGAATGGATGATATAATTCTCACACAAAAGAGTGGAAATGTTTTTAGAAGTTTTGAAATAAAATTGAAAATTTTGGGAAAGGAAAACATGTTTAAAAAATGTATAGATCCCGCTCCATTTTCGGCATTATGGAGGTTTTGACCACATGCTCCAACTGAATTGTTCATAATTTGGCATGAGTTATCCTATGTCGGTATTTTGGCCAACCTATTTTAGGTAATTTGAAAGTTCTAGCCGCATTTCTACTCCACAATTTAGATCATAAAAAATTAATTACAAATAAGAGAAATATTTATTTAGAGTAGTCATTATTTAATTATTTTTTTCTCATGGCCTTCAATTTAAAAAATCGGTATTTTGATGACTTTGGACAAGTTTGCCAACCAAATTAACTGTTATTTGGTATTTTGGGTTCTCATTGGCTGTCAAATTTCACTACCAAACATTAATAATTTTGATAGAGAATCGATCCCCGCATTGGTATAGAGCCCCATATTTGGTATTTTGAAAATTTAAATCATATTTTTCTCTCTTCTAATTCGGTAAGTTCGAAGTTATATCATAACATGGCATTTCTCCTAATAGTCTCCATTAATTTTAGATGTTTTAAATCATATTTTGAACGTTGGAGGGTATACAAAGTTCGTTCTGCAACATTATTTTCCATTGACTTTCATATACATATAATTATTAACTACTGTCAAAAGTTGAAAATAAAATCTTTTTCTTTGTATTATATCGTAACAATTTCATTATAGCATAAATTATGGCACACTTATTTATGAATTATTGTAAATGCAAATGTATTCATTCCAAAGTTTGGCTAGAACTTTGAAGTTAGAAATATTTTCTTCTTCTTTTCTAGCCATCGGCAATTCACATTGTATCCAACTTTGAGTTATTGTTTGGAAATTTCTTGAATTTACAACAGTCTGGGGGGGTAAAATTTGTAAAGAAATACAAAACAAATGAATGTTTCTATTTTCATAAATATGCAGACAATAATATTATTTGAACGCAATTATAGTCTAAAGTTTGTTTTTGAATGCCAAATGGATAGAATTGTTTGTTAGCTGCCACGAATTTTTGGAAGTACAAAAAGAAATACAACATTTTTGGCAGCTGTTTAAAATTATTTGATATTCCAGATAGTCATATTGTGTTTAGTGTTATATTTAGACAATAAATAAAGAAAGACAATTTTATTTGTTACCTTAAGCTTTAAATGTTTATATTAGATAATACACAGTAAATGTTTAACATTCTTTAGAATAGTATGAATAGAATGCGCCTTTTTGTATTTAAAAAATATATATTTACCTCTATTCCCATAAAATTAAAAAATGTTTCTCAATTGTATACATATAAAGCTAG
Organism: Musca vetustissima; assembly: GCF_032173495.1. NCBI lineage: Eukaryota > Metazoa > Arthropoda > Insecta > Diptera > Muscidae > Musca > Musca vetustissima. Next base: position 219,813 of record NW_026882330.1, read on the forward strand.
TGTTTATGTGTCAATTAATAAGAACTAGAGTTTTAACCAAAAATTAAGCCAGCATTTTCAGATATATCTTTTATAATAAACACATTACAATTTGGGATAAAGCCCTCTTTGACCATCTTTACATTTATGTGGTCATTATCACTGTACTACAAAACGCTTTTAGTTTCTGTTTTATTGAAATATTTGTTTTTATTGTTACATTGACAAATGTCAAGCTAATTGAATTCAAAATTATTTTCTAATTAAAAATCAACAGGTGGTCGTTACAATTCGCAATTTTATTTATCTTGAGAATTTTATTAAAGTCATTAAATTTGTCAACTGTTATTTCTTTTTTTTTTGCAAAAATATATTGCTAATTATTGTCTGAAATGGTGTCAAATCAATTATCACCCAATCAAAAGCTAATGTTATTCTTGCCATTATCATTATTAGGACTCAGCGGTAGTCTAGACATTTTCTGTTTGTTATTGACTATACGGGGCAAGTAATGCTGACGAAGATAGAAAATTGATTGATTAATAGTTTTTTTTTACTGGGGCTCCACATAATTTTTATTTGTATTTTAAATAAAATCATAATAAAATCTATATCTCCTCATAATTATATAGATTGCTTTATATTATATTTTATATCTGCCGGACTCTTGCGCAAACTTACAGATCCGAGCTGGCAATGTAATCCTATAATCCATGTTGCTAATATTAGGTTGGAGAAAATTAAATTCAATCAAATCTTTCATAGAAGTCCTGCTCTATATTTGCAAAAAAAAAAAACTCTAGTAGTCGTTTTTTACAATCCTCCCTAGATACCAATTTTTTATCATTAAACACATTTTTCAATGCAACAAAACTATGATAATCGCTTTGTGCCTGGTCCGAACTGTATGGCGGATGCATTAAAACTTCACAACCAAGCTCCCGAAGTTTCTGGAGAGTCGCTGTAGATGTGTGTGGCCTAGCGTTGTCCTTTTGGCCAATGCCGGTCAACTTCTACCATTTCTCCGATGGATTTCTATTTCCCCCGTCCTAATTTGGCCTTATTAAATACTAATAGATGTATATTCGGTAATAATAGATACATCTCGGTACCCCTAGCATCGAGTCATCTATGTACAAATCCATATGTATTTTGCAGGGATTTTGTGTGAATTTTTTGTTTTTAATTTCATCGTGTACTATTTGGAACTGAACAACCAGTTGAGCCATATTGTTCTAAACACGTTGTCAAGAGTCGGTAAATTTGTTTATGTTTGTTCCCAAATGTGGCCTATCTATACAAAAAAAAAACTAATTAAGTACTCCTTAGAAAGTCTAATTTTAGACTCCTCAAATTACATGTAATTACATTAATTCAAATATCACATTAATTATTTAAAATTGCACATTCAATTGTCCGGAATATGTTATCAACAAGAAAATATGTGATTAATTGGAATTGAAATTAACATCGAGTATTTCCGTTGTCACCAGTAACGATGTCGTGATGAACATTCCTCCTCATAACGATGATGTTGTTATCCTTGGGGGTAAATGTCAAGAAACACTTGAGGCAAAAAATCAACTTTTAATTAAAATGCAAACAATGGGTCGTGGTTCATCTTATAAAACACTCCTTGTGTGTTGTGGGACCCCTTTTACATTCGTGACACGCACAAACACACACACACATACACCCAAAGATTCTTAATTAATACTTTAACAAAATAAACAAACAGACAATGGATTTACAGAATGGCGTTGAAAAGTTGCAACATCTTGAGCTATGATCTTCTTAGCATAGATATAGAATGAAACTAAATGAAGCAAAGTTCTCTATTTTGTATCGTCATTGTTCTGTCATGCCTAGATAAAAACGATGTCTTGTTAATTTAGTTTAGACGTTAATTGGCAAAGTTTTTCTCTGCCAGTATAAAATACAATAATGTAAATGTAAATAACTGTGTTTTGGTTTTTGTACTTTTTAAACGAGGAATATGACCAATGGCAACATTTGCAGATGATATGCTTTCTTATCGGCAGCTGTACTCGTCGGGGCCAATTTCAGACAATGTTGTTTTTATTAATGAAAAATCGCTTAAGGATAATCGTAATGGTTCATTTTGTTGTTGGTGTTGTTTTTATTTAGCCAGCAGTAGCAACAAATTTCAAAAAAACACAGTAGCATCATAACTTAATATTTAATGGCTGAGACCCGTTGCCACCATCTGTCATGGAAAGTATTTATGAACACCTCGACCCAAACAAAGGCCATACAGGCACACTTATGTATTTTATGGTATCGCCATGACAGAATCGATGAATGAATGCTCTGTGCTAAGGCATCATCCGAAAGGTCGAATGCCACAAACAACAACAACAATACATTTGGCGTTAGTAGCAAATTTTTCAAAACAACCTCCATCGAATGTCACAATATCCATGCCAATTTGAATTCATTGGCAGAGAATGAACAGTGATTTGGTTGGAAAATATGGGTAGTTTAAAGTAATAATAGAAAAGGTGGAAAATGAAATCTATTAGACTTTTTCCCAACGTTATTCTATGGAAACAACACATATAGAATGGTCTCTTTTTTCTATGCACAGAAGGACTGCAGAAATTGTTCGAATTAAAATGGATATCAATTTTGCATTTTAAATATTTAAGAAATATGTATGAATGAGAGATTCTTTTAATGTATTTTATGTAAAGGTGACCGAATCAAACATTTTATGTACGAAACCATTAAAACTTGTACATTTGTCTAAAATATGTAGATAATCTTATATAACCATATACACATATTATATATTTTCATTCTGCAGGAGATCGTAAGGAGGAGATCCATAAGATACCTACAGAAGGTGCGTAATTTATAAGAAACATATTGAAAGCCTTCTAGCAATATAAAACCTATTGAAGACTCATAAATCTATATGTAGAAGACCTATTCAATGAAGATATTTAATCTATAGTGGATCTATAGAAGGTATTTTATCCGTACAATTACATTTGAAGGCGTTCTAGTTCCAGAAAATCTCTAAGAGTACGAAATATACAATTAAACCAGTAAGGAAAGTAGTAAAGTCGGGCTATATGACCCGCTTCCTCACTATGGATCCATGAAATTGGATGAACTAAAATATGTGATTTTTATATAAATGTCAATCGACTTAGATCAATCGATGTAAATCAAATATCAATCGGACACAAGTTGAATATTTAGAGCCCAATAAACACGAAGTCGGTCGGAATTATATTTGGGATATATCTGTACAAAATGCAATTATTTCATTTAATGCTCAATTCTGGACGTTGTGTAAAATGTCATGTCAATCTGACAACATGAGGAATTTGGTGCACAATTTACTGAAATCGGACGAAAATATAAATGTAAGATATATCCAAATATGAAACGATTTCAAGGAAACTTGTCACATGTTAGGTTATACTCATTTTCGTACGATTTGTTACTAATGGCGATATTTTGGGCCTTGGTGCGCCATTTACATAAAATCGGATGAAACTATATATGTGTCAATCGGCTTAACTTTGGGCTTTTGGTGCATCATTTACATTGAATCGGACATAGCTATATTTGTGAGTTATATGTAAATCTGAACCGATCTGAACCCAATTTCAATAGGGTTCATCCTTGGGCCAAATAAATGAGCTGTGCCAATTTCATACATAATCATCATAAATGCAAACTGTACATTGTTTACAATTTGACAGACGGACGGACATGCATAAATAGACTCAGGATATGATTCTATGCATATTCTCAAAATGAACCATGAGTCTATCTGGATTCCTTTTGCCTGTTACAAACATATGCACAAATACATAATAACCAGTGTGGTGAAGGGTATAAACATCAGATTAAGATGGGGGTAGAATAGACCGGTATTTGTAATTTTCTGTGAATTTTTTTTTGAGACAATGGGTGATATGCCAAAAATAGACCTACATTAAGCATATTATGTTAATATGCGGTTCACCCTCAGAGAACATGTAATGCTGAAAAGTGCGACTAAAACCATAATTATACCGATATGTAACTTTATCGATATCTGGAGGCTATACCAAAATGTGTACCCATATATCCCATTTTCAATAATCCTAGTCCTAGGAGTTAAAACAACATATGTGCAAAAATTCTCTATAATTAATATTGCGATCAACAGATTTTAATATGGAATATATATATATGTAAATTAGTAATGGAAATTGGTGCGCGTACTTTTTATATCACAATTTCTCGTCACGTTATTTTATACGTATAAAACCTTATTTATATTTCGCCTTAAAAACTACTGTATTTTAAAATATTAATCCCTCTACATTTTCACCTTGTGTATGTGTGTTACTATTGGTCCTTGATACAGACATAAAAATACGAGAATATTCATAACATCAGTATTTATTTTAGTATAAATGACATCTGCTTCCCCCATGACAATTCACTTGTTTGCCATCCATGAAAGTGCTGTTCATGTTCATACATGTTTCAATTAGGCAGATGTTTCATAACAGTTATTTGCATAAGACTTTTCATTTCGTGAGAATATATTTTTAAATCAATAAACTGTTGCATATTAATAGCTCGAGAAAAAAATATGTCAAGTGACCTAGGAAACACAACAATAACAAAATAACGAACACAAAAATGGATTACGATGGGTCATTAGAGAGAAATGCAATTTTGTTGGAAACATTTTTTGAAATGAAAATACGCAGTTCTATAATTTCCTTAGCTGAACCAAAATACTACAAAACATACAATCAAATAAGATTGAATAGGAAATCTAAGGGGATTGCATTGAAAGTTTTATAATATATTTTTGTAATATTTTCCATTTTAGTATACAAAAGAATAAAATTTAACATTATTGTTTTTTTTAACTGAAATCCCGTTGTATATCTTTCCATATTAAATGAGTTATTCTGCGTTTTAAATATTCTATTTTTTTGGCCCACATCACAATGGGAAATAACCACAGGAATTGATTATTACAGACCACCCGCCGTCCACTTGGTGTCAAGACAAAAAGCGATTACTCGTAGTCGGGTTTTATAGCCAGTCAATGACATGAAGAAATATCCATTTTTGTTGTACCATCGGCTATGGGTTTTACACGAGTGTTTCGTTTTTTCTGTTTCGAACAATGATTGTACGTTGCTAGAAGGAGTCTAGAATTAATCGTTGTCTATTTAAGAGCAATTCTGTGATTAATGTAAAACATTAAGTCGTATTATGTTGCAATACAAAAATGATGATATTATATTACCGACACAACAACCATAAAGAGAACAAAATATATATGGAGCAGATTAAAAGCATATGAAAAAGAAAAGCAAATTAGTAAAAGTCATTGAACTTTTTTTCGAAATGAGTAGATACAAAATGGTATTAAATATCCGTAATGACGTCACATTTCAAATTAGAATCAAAACAAGACATCGGAGTTCTGATTTTGCACAAAATACCAACTTGAAAATTAAATTAGCCCAGTTTGTGAAAAATGATAATTTCATAGAACGTAATCTCATTCTAATGAGCAATTATTAATTTTTTGAATGAGAAATTAATCACTGGAATTCGGAATTGTCAGTCAGGATGTTTTTTTTTCTCCTTTGACAAAACAAAATTCCAAATTAAAGACACAGAAGTTAAAAAAATATGCAGTATGTCAAAACTTGGACATCAAGATTATATATTTTTTTAACTTGGAATTTTGTTTTGTCAAAGGACAAAAAAACATCCTGACTGACAATTCCGAATATCCCAAACATTTTTTCCTTTCAAGCCTCTTAAAATGTTTTGTTTTATAATTTTTGGGTTTTTAACAAGGCTTGGTATTCTTGAACGGCATTGTTTTTTATTCATACATATTTAGAAATGCATTTATGTATTAAAAACATTAACAAAAATATTAGAAAATTGCAAAATTCAGATCAAAATGCATTAAAGTTCAAAAAGGGATAAAAACAAAAATTAATATTGTGAAAATTACAGTTAATTTAGTAATCTATTAACCCATTTGAAATTTACAGAAATCGAAGCCAAAAGTTGACATATCCATTTTTACTGGAGTTTACTGGGCATGCTCCAAAAAATAATATTTTTTTAGTAGGAAATATATGTGAAAGAAAATACAAAGTTATGTTTGAATATGTCGGAATCCAAAAAAAGGAATGTTTAACGAAAGAATACGATAACTAAATTATCCCTGCGCCCTTATAACAAAAAATTTTAAATTTACAATGACACAATGACACTGAAAAAGCTGGCAAAAGTTATTTACGATGCTACCATATAAAAAAATTGTTGCGGGTCGGAAAATGTTTAAACCGAGATTTTATGAGGCTGGTCCAAGGTGCCCCTCTCTCCCCTACATTATGATCTTCAAAAATATGTAAAGGAGCTGCATAGAGAATGAAAACATTTAAAATAATATCCACTAAAATTATAAATTCCAAAAAAACTTAATATGCTATTGTATTGTTATCAAAAAACTTAGTTTTACCTATTGTATCCAATTTGTGCAACAATTACCACTCTTTCCCTCCTAACAAATTAGATATTAACTATTAATTACAACTGAGTAGAATATACAATGGCAACAAAATATAATGTTGTTGTACATATACACAAGTGCCGGCCCAATATATATATATATATAATGAGCGGATTAGGTTTCATGTTAATATAAAGGGTATATCGAAGTCAATAACTAACAAAATAGTCAAATGGTAATACAATGAGCCACATATGACCTGAATATCGATATCGTAAAACTTTATAGAAATCTATTCAGTTCATAGACTGAGAGCTAATAAAACAAAGGACATGTAACACAAAATATATTTTGATTGAAATTGATTGATGGCTGTAAATGTTTAGGAGGGCGATATGTACAGACGGGTGTGTGTGTGTACGTGCTGTGTGTGTGTGTGTTTACAGAATGACCAAGAGAAATATAAAATAATACCGGACAATTATCCAGCCCACACTCGTTTACGATGGCTAACAATTAATTGTTGATGGACTGATTGTATGTGGATACGGATGGATGGGTGGTATATTTTGAAGGAACGATAGAGAGATAAATGACAAAACATTTGCAGCAATTTGTGATGGATCATTAAATATTTGTAATAAATATTTAATAGCGTATCAATGATTTGAATAATGAGATAATTGTGAAATCATTTGGTTTTTGTGCTATAACATGACCTGGGAGATTCACGATAATCTAGATGTGGGTAATTTGTCTGTGGTCGTCTCATTTGATGTATAGAATGTAATTTAAAGTTCCCAACTGACATAAATAAGGGAAATCCCCCCACAAAGTGATGTTCATTCAAAAATCCTTAAATCGGAACCTTTATATGAGGATATGTCATTGTATATACCGATAAGATGTTTATTCACGAGGAATTTGGAATTAGAGCCACTGTGGTGGGAAATTCTGATAAAAAACCTCCAAAATACAGAAATCGGTATTTTTTCTTGGATACGGCAAAGGTGTGCGTCATCTAAATATTATTATTATTTTTTTTTTGGTGTCGATTTACAAATGTCCGCACGATAACTCTCGAAGTTAGTAACCGATTTCATACAATCTTTGCACATCGTAATATGCGTTCCAAACTTATTTCGAAGATGGTCCAATCCTGCTGTCAATATTGGGCAAAAAAATACATTCGAATAGAACCAAACGTTGTACAACCTATTATCTTTTCCAAACCTAGATAAAGCCGAAGATGAGACCCATTGGTCCACTCCATCTGGTAACTCCCGCCCAAATGGTCAATATTTTCAATATTTACTAATTCAATAAAATGCGAAAAAATTGCCCGTTTAGAAGCAAACATTGCACAATCTTTATCCTTACAAAGCCTAGATTAAGTCCGAAGATGGGTTTCTTAGGTCCACTCCTTCTGGTTCCTGACCCACAAAGGGGCAATATCTTATTTTTTTAATTTGAAGCTAAATGATTAGCCTCTTTGATAGAAACATATACCTCATATAAAGTGAATAATAAAACATGTGTGTAATTCCGAAGACGTCCGCAAACCATAGGCTGAGGGTATATCTACATCGACTGACACTTTTACAAAATAGTTCGAACTTTAATATTTCCAATACATTTTTATATATAAAATAAATACAAAAAACATTTTCTTTCTTCGGAATGATGGTTTCCTGGAAATTCTTAATAGACGCTTCATGTTTATGTCATTGCCTGTGATTAACATTTCGTTGTAAATCTACCTTAATTTGTTATATTGTATAACACATATTGGAAACACAACAACACATTTCATACGAAAGAGTTTCCTGGAAAACAATAAAACTTAAATATTTATGAAATCGAGAAATCACTTTGCCACCGATGAACTTCAGACATGAAATATCAAGTGGAATTACAATGGAAATCTGTATAAGTCTGTGTTTACCATGTAAATCAATACACCCATATATATGTGCGAATTGAATCGAATACCTCCCCACAACATCATTCAATATATAATATATTTTTTATTTTATTTAGGTACCAGAAGCTGAGAATAAAAACCATTTGGGTGAGTTTTGTGCCACCTCTGGGAGCTTTTCATGCATTATTACATATTTTGGAATATTAACTTTAAGTGCTTATGCGCTTGTGTTGCTACACTTCAACAAAAACAATAACAACAACAGCAACAAAAAACTTTTTGTTTTCAATTTAGCTGAAATTCCATTAAACAAATTATGTTTCCTCATTCCCATATCTCAAAGGTACCACCACCAGCCATATTTCCGTACCATATCTATACCTAAACACTCGTTCGCCAAATATTCGATGAAAAAAATAATAAGAACACAATTTCAGAGTGTATTAACGCAGAATAGAGAGGAATTTTAATAAGTTGTTTTTTATTACCAGATATTCAGCGCTAAAAGATGCTGCAGCGTAGGATGAGGCTGTATACAAATTTCTCATATTGCTGTTACTTTGCGTTTTTTCACACACGAATTCATTTTAGCTGAAGCACGAAATTAAGGCGGAAAAATCAAAGACCAAGGACAATAAGATGGAATAGGCTTAGGGAAAAAGTTATTGGGAAACTTGTTTCTGTTTTTTACATATTACAATAAGGTGTGCTATGGTGTTTTGAAATAATGCGGTGAAAACGCGGATGTCGAAAGCGTACTTTGAAATAAAATAGATGAAAGACTAAAATGTCGGCCTGATATTTCAAAATTGGTGTATATGTACATATACCTTTTTTTGCATTTTTTATATTATTGTTATCAGCTATTAAATATACATGTTTCCTATAACTATGATATTTGACCGACATAAACATAAGTCAGGGAAATTATAAATAATTCCATTAATTGGTTTCTTTCACAGCCTAAAGTCGGTTGTTTATAATTCGCACACTAAGAAATTAGTATTCCTCTCACAAATATTTATGATATATTTTGTTGTTATCCTAATACCATGGAAAACTTATTGATGATCAAATCTCTTGGACATTCGTGACAAAATTTAAATTTATTAAAAACTTTATATGAGGTAAAGTTTTCAGTTGAATTTAGCCATTAAATATTTTTACTGGATACAGTTTATTACACCATTAACAATTATATGAGTATATCGTATTAAGTAATTCACTATCACAAACACATATAGCAACAACCAGCATACATTCATGGGTTCCATATAACTCATATTGGTAATAAAATAACCGTTTCCTTTTTTTGGGGTATCGAACGAAACCCCAAGCAAGGATACAAAGCCAAGACTATAAACATCACAATCTCCAATAAATATGAACATTTCCTTATTTTGCTATGGTCTCTTTAATGATGGTTGTTGTTCTTGTTGTTGTTTACTTTTTAAGTCATTTCAATGGCAATGTTGATGTTGTTGTTGCCATTACATAGCCCAATTCATATCCTTATTTGTTATGGTAGATTGCTTATTTGCCCTTTTTTAAGAGAAACTGCAAAAACACCTACCTCCAGGATGGCAACCAAGGATCTCTAGCGTGAAATATTATAGTTGTCTTGGTTTTCGGTTTAAGGCCAACACGTAGATGCTTTCGTTTTTGCCGAACGAATAACACGATTAGAGCAAAAACACACAAAATTTGATGGCAGATCAAGTGGCATTCTAAAGTTTTGCGGATAATAACGTAAAAATGTACATTATTTTGTTGGGTTAGTTGGATGGTTGGTCGGATGTCTGGTTGAACATTAACTCAAACTCTTTCAACCTAAACCGATGATAATAGCGAAATGTGGTAGCTTAACAAAAATAATATATTAAAATGCAATATAGATAAATTCGATAATGGGGGGATTAAATTTTATGAGACCTGGTTAAGTTGAAGGTTAAGTGTTTCATAAAATTAGCAGCAAATTTGTGTAGATTTCTGATATTTGCTATACAGTGGTTTAAGGGTAGATGTTGGATTATTATTATTATGTAAATTAGGATTTTACTATGTTCACAACTTGCAATTATAAATGTAAAGGTTTGCTAATTGAAAGAAATACAAATATAAGAAATTTTAATTAGTGCCCTATTTACAGTGTAAATTCAAAACTTTAAAGATATTGAAAATGAGAGTACAAAGAATTTTCCTTCCAAAAAATGAGGTACTAATTTATTTTTTAAGAATTTTAAAGAATGCATGCCCAATGATTGGAATCTCAACATCCGGTATCCCATGTACAAAAAAGGTCTAGTCTCCTTTTATGTGCCAACTATAAAGGAATTAGTGTGAACGACTGAAACCGATGGTCAATGATATTATTGAATCTTATCACCATAGACCAGATTTTCACACTGCGTCAAATCCTGAAAAAGACCCACGAAAATACTTCGACACATTCCACCTATTCACTACCTATGAACCCGGTTTAGGGGTGTTGAAAGCGTTTGCATTCCTGCAAAATGAATATGGCTATACAGGATAACTTTAATTGGCACAATGTCAGCAGTTAAAGTCGGAAAGCACCTCTCGGATCCCTTCAATGCCGAACGAGGATTCAGATGTCGTGTGACATCTTGCTGAAAGAGGTCATATGAATTTGTACTTGCGCAAACAGATGAGGCGGAACATGTAAGGGTCGATCTGCGCCGACGGTTAATTTCACATTTCGGAACATGGTCTTTGAAATTGGAAGAGCTGCGCACACACCGACGCGCCTGGAAATCTATTTTAAGCCCGGCTTATGGATCAAATGGTAAATAAAGTAAGTAGTATATTTTATAACAAACTTTAAGACTTACCTGAAAACTATGATTTACGTTTTTAATACTGCATTCGGCTGTACATAAATCGGATAAGTCGATTTCATCGAATACATCACTCTGAAAAGAAAGTAAACAAATTATTTCATTAATTTTGGTAGTAGACAGAAAACCAATACAATAATCCCGCCAAGTTTATAAAGTCCTTTCTTGCCCCAGAAAAAAAGTAGAACAAAGATGCCGAAAAACAATTTCCATTTTGTCTAAATCTGTTAGTTCAGTGTAGATCATAATATCTAAAATTAGTTCAGCATTAATATTGATAGTTTTTTTTAATTTTAAAATATTAACAATTGTTTTTACAGTGCCTATTGTCGTATCCAGACATGACTTTAAAGTCTCCCTTTTCCATTTGATTTTCAAGAAACCGATTATAATTTTAAAAACTTCCTTGAAAAATGAAGTTTCCATTATGGACGATTTTAAGCCCTTAAAGACTTTTTCAACGAAGATTTGTGTCTGTGTGGCGGAGTGGGGGAAATACTTTTGACATGGCATTTTCCTTTGAAACATTTCGACTTCCTTAAGAGTTTTCTTTGTGTCATAACAACCACCAGGTGAGTGCCTAATGATATTACTTTTGATAACGATGAAAATAAAAAACTCATATTCAAGTGGAAGCCAAGTGATTTTTCTTCTCTACCTATTTTTGGCAACACAAATTTGTTTTTAGTGAAAATTGTGGGGTGTGTGATGCAAATTTATGTTCGATGTTGGAAAAAAAGTTCTAAAGTATTTAATATTACAACAAATGCTGTGTTTCATTGAAATTCTAATTTAAATTTACAAAATCCTCTAAAACTTTTAAGGATTTACTCAAAGGTCTATATATTCAAATAATATATACTATACTATAATGGGAAATTAAACTCAAATGAGCTTCCGCATAAAGAAGTTGCTTTCAAAAAAAGTGAATAACTTTAGAGATTTGACATATTTTGTCAAGATTTTTTATAGCCTTTATTAGACGTATGTCTTGTGTAGTTTAAATGCAAAGAAATACGATTTTAATTCAATAATTTATGCAATGTAAATGTATGCTCCATGGTGTACTTTTGTACTATTGTGGTTTGTACAATTTGTACTGAAATCTCAAACAATTTTTAATATTTTAAAATATTGTAATTTATTCTATTGTGATATGTAATAAATTATCATATTTAAAATTGAACCATGAACCATGTTATTATTTTTAAATTTGTTTTTCAATTGCACGATTTTATTGATACTTGTTTTGTCCCACCTCAAGCAAATTCTTTTAGGTAGATCCCACCTTTTATTTCTCTTTACTTCTTGATATTGAATATTTGAATACTTTCCTTGGAATCTCAAAACGTATTTATTTAAATTATTAACACTAGTTTTCTCATTTGGTTAAGTGAAAAGTTACACCTGATCTAATATAACTTTAAGCATTATTCTGTTGTAAATGTAACGGAGAAATTATTATTTTTGTTGTTGTTTTGTTTGTGTTCGTTTAATACATTTTCAAAAGGTATTTTGTGAAAAGATTTTGTTTCTCATTCAATTTCCTTTTGTCATTTGCATTGAAGGCGAATAAAAAAGGCAATCCTTACACGTGCCAGTGACTACAAAAACAAATTACAGCGAAATACATACAACAACAACAGCAGCAACGAAACTGAGATCCATACACATTACAGATTATGTGATAAAAGTTTAACGCAATGTTTGTTTTTGTTGTACTTTTACCAGGTCAGAGATGGGAGAGAAACAAGTATTGACTTTTGGCCAAAGGGGATTATTTGCACTTGACCCCATTGATTTGAAGAGAAAAAAGCCTATTGACAAATCACCATACTGGTTTATATATAAAATCACAGCATGACGTTTACATTTCATTGTTGTTTTGTTGGGAAATTCCATTTTCTTATTGCCGAAAATTCTGGGCAACAATTTAAACATTTATGTTCCAGGTATTTAAGCCTTGGGTAGAATTGCGACCAACAGCAAACTTCAAATAGTGACAAAAATAACATTTTAGAAAACATCAAACATTGCCTACAATCTAAATTCAATTAATATCTAATGGATTTTTATGAACGTTTATTTTTGTGGACGTTACCGCCCCTTATTCTGTTTTCTAACTAAAATCAAATTTAATAAAGTTTTTAATTTATTATTTAGGGGTTTTTGGGAAAAAAATCTATGGCCCTGTTGCCATCTTTGTTAATAAATTTCCTAATTCAATTCTATGACCAGAAATAGATGAAAAGCACAGTTAAATTTTATTAACATTAATAGCAATTGAATGAAAAAAAAACATTGTGAAAAAATTATTTTTAACAATAACAAATATAATTACTGTTGCTCCGAAGAATATAGAAAACATAGAAGAATACAGAAGAAGGCCAAGGGATCGGCGAAATTGAAATAGTAAAAAATAAGAACTTTTTGAGGACTAGAACAATTGATTTCTTAAGGTGACCCTCCATTCACGATTTGAAATGTGATTTTCAATCGGCTGGCAAAGGAACATGCATTGAAGACTTAAAACTTTTCATATATGTATATGAAGTCTTAAAGAATTAGACAATTTGGTTCTATAATTTAACGAAAGTCATTCTTTTTGACGGCGGACATGTTTGCCGACCATTCCAAAGGTTTTGCGGCTCTGGTAAGAACTAGCACTACTAACATCGTGCAAAAATTAACAAAATGATGGACTTATGAAATTTGATTTTTGGAAAAATCCCTACTTTTGACAAAAAACCAAGTAAAAAAATAAGTATAATCTTGACCGATTACATGTAACCTATTTTATACGATACGCACAGAATAACGTATTATTAAATTATTGGAACTGATTCGATTATTTGTTAGTGAGTTATCGTGTCCGCCATTGGTAAAAACGTTTAAAGTTTGAGAAGCACTCACGCCGTCGCTTGATCTCAAAAACATCTGTAGAAGTTGTTGAGATTTTCACTTGAAATTTTATTAGGACATTCTTGAATTAGTGTAGGTTCGAATTAAATAAAAAAAAAACAAAAATCAATTTATTCAAATCGAGAAGGGGACTCCCCTTTAAAGGAAATACATATTTGGGAATTTTAGTGGAGTATCTTTTGTTCGCAGGCAAATAAAACTACAATTTACAATTATAGACCAATCCTCGACGGCAAAAAATAAAAAAGCTCATGACGCTGCTCGAGGTGGATCGTAGTCATTTGATATTCTAGTTGATGATATTATTTCGGTAGAATTCAAGGATCCAAAGGTCTCCGAACCTACAGCAGTGCCTCACATCATCAGAAAAATACTTGTTTGAAAATCACCTATTTTCGAACACAAGTCCAAATAAAGTGTTAAAATTTGGAAACGATTGGATTATTAGTTGTTTAGTTATCGTGTCCAACAATCCTAAAAGAAAAACGCATTTAAAATTTGAGAGGTACTTTTGCCGTCGCTTGATACTGACACAACAAAACGGCTATATCTCCAGAAGTTGTTGAGATTTTTACTTCATATTTAAAAGGAATATTTTTGAATCAATCTAAATTTAAATTAAATTAAAAACAAAAATTAAATTAAAAACAAAATATGTTGGTCTGGTCTGTGGCAGTTAGTTGAATAACAAATTGATGTGCTATTTTTTATATGACATTAATATATACTTTAATTCAGGTTCCCGCAGTTATATATAGTTCGGTGTAATATTAAACTCCAAATATCCATGTTGGCAGTCAGGTGGTTTTCACACTAACTTTTCTCTTATCCTCTTATATAAATTGCCAACATTTAGAAGCGCCTGTGGTATATTTTTGTAAATACTCGTATATTCTCAATGCTTTCGCTTATTTATCCTGAACAACGAAACATGCAGCAAGAAACTAATTAAGGATAATTTATGAACACCGTTTGTGAGAGATTTTTTAAGCCTAGGGTATTCTGCTTAATTAGCACCTTTGCTGATTGCTGCCATTTATGATTTATTAAAAACAATTGACCAGCAAAAAATAAATAGAAGGAAAGAAAAACCAAGGCACATCAATCTAAACAAAATACACAAAGCTGTGCCTCATACAGTGTTTAATCTTGGTGAGAGAAATCACGAAATTGGGTCTTTAATATTTATAACATTTTGTTGAATAATTTATGTAAAGCATTGTACAACAATATTGAAATCACCTGCTGTTGTTACTGACCGTTCGCACCTTTTTAATTATTTATGAATTTTGTAATGAATATAAGGTCGAATGAAATTTCATAAGGTTGCATTATATTGTGCTTAAATATTTAAATGAACATTGTTTGGCCATGGTGTTCATTTAAAAACCCCTCACCATGAATGCCAAATATTTCAAAGAAAAATACTTCATTTCCCCCCATATTGGAATCATACCATTACACTCGCAATGATTGGTATTTGTATAATGGATCAATTGAAATGTCCAAGGAGAAGTAGAAGAAAAGAAGAAATAATAGCAACGATGGAAACGACAAACGAATAAAAAAGAAAAACAAAATCCGAACTTCTAAGATTTCATTTCATTTTATTAAGTCGCTAAAACGTTTAACATCGGATATCTGATGAAGGATGTCTCGTGAACTAGCATCGAATTCAATCGAATATATATGTCATTGCTGTTTAGACTGTGTTGTGTTGACATATTAGGACTATGGAAAAATGCCAACAACACTAACAACATTTTGTATTCCAGTCACTGAGCGTAAAGGTCACCAAGTTCTGTGATAATGTAATATTCAATAGAATTGAAAGAGATTTTATTTTCTTTACAAAGAATGGCTGTGAAATCTGCAGATATTAAGAAAGTTTGACATTTTACTGGCACACATACATAGCATTTGGTATATCATCAACGATACGATAAAGTGTTATATTCCATTAGCCTTTGAGTATTTTGATTGTTGTGATTGTTGGGTGACGTATGATTATCCCTGCATATGTTAAAATATTATCCATACGTATCGGTGTCATAAAGGGCTAATTCCTATGACATATTTAAAACACTTATATAATGTACTGATATTTTAAATTCTACTATGCCTATGAAAGATATTTAAACCATAAATACAATCGCATTGAAATCTCGTTTTAGACAATGTTTTCTTACACTAATTTATTTTGACATATTTGATAACAAAACGCCTTAATCCCTTTTATGTGGGATTCTTTGAACATTTTAATCTTTTCTGCTTATTTATGCGTAAATAGCGTTGTGAAAAGGGATTTATTATAGTCACGTTTATTTATTAACTTGATACGCCCTAATGAGTATTTCTTTTTTTTACTTTGTGAAAGGACAGAAGAAAAACAAATACATATTTTAGAGAGATAATATCATTTACTTTTATATTTATTTCATTTGGACTTAATAAAATATTTATTGTTATTATATGACACGCATGCACACACGCACACGTCAATCCTCAACGACAAGAGAAAACCCTCTGTTTTGCCCACAAAAAAAAAAATCACACAAATCCAAGTTTTAGAAATGTGGCACTAACACCATTACAATAGCCCAACAAGTTTTTTTAATCATATGGATGTATTATATTCAGAACAAATATATACATACACACAAACAAGCACTTATGCATGCCATAAAAGTGACAAACATCATCCAAATGAATGGCAGGCATTGTCATGTATATATGCTTGTATATTGTTTATCCTTCCTTTATGTCCTAAGCGTTCGTGCGAATGAACAAAAATAATAATAATAATGATAAGGAGGAGAAGAAGACGAGTCACATTCATTTGTGTTATTCTCGTTAAGATTATTGTAACGTTTCTTTTCTTCTTTATTTTGCAAACAAATATCGAAACAAATACTGGACTCTTGAATGAGTTCGGGCCTTTGTTTCATTTCATTCTGTGAATTGTAAGAATAGCCGCTGGGCTGTGTACAGAATTGATTAAGATTTGTTTTTCAAGGGTGTTGAACATATTATCCGGATGGTACTGTAGTCAGAAATATAACCCAAACCCAATTTAAATGTATATCAATCATTAAATGGTGGCACGTTGCTGCATTAGATGACGATGATGAATATTAATTAACTAAATTGATTTTGTAAATGAAGTAAAATAGTTAATATTTAAATAGTATGCGTGACATGAAGTAAATCAATTAAATATTGAATTGAAATAAATTGAATTATACGTAGAAGATTTCAAAATTGGACATCTGAGTCGTTTATTTTAAATGTGATATTGTATCAGAAGTTTAGATTTGTATCAGAAGTTTTAGATTCTGATACAAATCTGGGATTTCTAGAAAAGTTTACAAAACATATTATTATATCATGCTTAAGGGCACAAAGCCACAAACCAAACTAATACGACATACAAAATTTTGAAAAAAATTAAACCAAAAAATTTAAATATCTCAATATAAGAAAAAAAGGAATTAAATCACTTTAATTATAACATTTTTAAAATGAAGGTAAATTCGGTAAAGAAAAGAATATAAAAAATACCAACTCAACCACAATGTAAATAAACAAGCGACCCTTCAAAGTGTATATTAAAATTCCCATTTCGTTTTCAACAAATCTAAATATTTTTCGGATTCCCCATATGGTATAGATTGATTCCAAGAGGAACAGGACTTCGGTTATTTATTGAAAAATCGTGCATCTGGGGTAAAATCCGCAATCTGTGATATATTTACAAAAACTGTAAAAGCCTGCTGTCAACACACCCCAGTACATTTGTCTTCTTCTTAAGAGTAAAAAACCTTCCTGTGTTAAAAAACCCATCTAAACACCTATCACCATTAATTTCTTAGGTAGTTCAAACATGTAGTCATTAAATAAAATATTGTGCAGTGCATTAAATATTTTTTATTTTTCGTTTTTAGGTTTGTTTTCTTTAAGACCACTTACTGCCCTCATTTATTTTGGTAACCATCGTTGTCAATTTTCAACAAACAAACAAATGACATTGAGACCCAATGACCTTCTTACGTTTAAGTTTTTCAGAACTTAAAAAAGTTTTTTTTTTAAGAATTCAATTTATGCGTGGCATATGCCCTAACAGTGAAATAAATTGGGGAATATTTAAGACTATTTCTTCGTATCATTTTTTCTTCTTATTGTATGTATGCGACATACATATATTCGTTTTTTGTTGAATAAAAAAAACTTGAATTTATGTTTGACTGGAACTCATAATTTTTGAAGCCGAAGAGAATATTGAAAAATAATAAAAGCAAAAACATTTCAAAGAAAACTTAGAAATATAATCATGTATTCGTCCAAACCCCCCGTACAAACTTGTAAATGTTTGGCTTCTTGGTTTGGTCTGTGGTTGTATTTCTCAAGAGATAAAACCATTTTGTTTGTTTAAAAAATGTTTCTTTTCTTTGTTCAACATTTCTTCTATAATTTCTGACGACAGGCATACATAAATATCAATTTATATTTTTTTTGTTTCATCCAGCCCACAATACAGGAGGCAAGAAATTGTATTCATTTAGCTACCAACCTCACCTCACCCCTCTTTGTGGGCCATAGCTGAATGGCTGCTAACATAAAAGTCAAAAGTCATCGGTTGTAGAGGGGAATTTTATCATGTGGCGACAGGGGTGAGATGAGCCGATGTGAATGAAGTTCACATTTTCAAGTTGCCAATAACAGATGTAACCACTATTTTAATTGCCATATTTTTAGAAATTTAAATATAACATTCCGATGGTATTTCGCACTACAATCAAAATTAATTATGTTTATATGATGTTGTGCAATGTTGAATAATGTGAAATGTTGGTATTGAAATATTTTCTTTTATAAATAATTGAAAATAATATTATATTTTAGGGGAATTTTCTACAATAAAAAATATGTGCGTTCCCACCCGGTATATTCTGTTATTAGATGTATGTTTTATATATAATATAGGTAACTCCTTAACACCGCTCTTATTTCAGAATGTAATCAACTTTTTTAGAAATTGGACATAGCTATTTTTTGTTGCTTGTTTGTCGCTTGTTTGTTACTTTATTACTGATGGTAAAGACAAAATGAATCTTAAGATAATTTAGAATTTTAAAAACAATATACCAAAATAAAAATGCAATAAAGCTGTCAATTTTTTAATTGTTTTTAATATTTTAAAGATATTGGCATTTAATATCCTTTCCACTTTGTACACTCTCTATACTACGACATAATAAATTTCATGTTAATAACCTTGGTATAAACTCTCACAACCTCTTAACCACAAAATAATGTGAATCCGCTGTTTATGAAAGCACCATTACTGATGAAAGACAATTGATTGATATTTATGACGTCATTAGAGTTTCTTCTGCACACAAAAAAAGTTACTATCTTGACTAGTTGGTTGTCTTTCTAAACTAAATGTACATCACAATTTAATACCATCAAAACACACACACACACACAAAATCAAATTAATACAACCTTTTAAATAAAAATGAAATCTGACGACTACTTCCATATCGGCATTCAGTTCGTCGTGCCCTGACTAAATTAATTATTGGCTAACAATTTACTATTAGAGCGTAATTTAATTTTCCGTTACCAGTTTATTACAAAAGTAATTTTATATTATTTCAAAATAATGGATGCCATTTTTTGCTGGCCACAAAACGCTAATAAATTTTTGTTGCTAAATAGATTTATTTGCTAAAATTTATATTGACTCTAATTGTGGCTTCCATTGGTTACATTTCAATGCTGCAGTACTAAATAACCTGACATGCAATAAATATCCTTTTCAATGGTTTGCGATTGCATTGTGGCAAACATGTGTTAGTGTTATTTATTTCGGCCAAAGCTAATTGATAGTTGTGTTAAATGTTAAAGTTGATTACTCAATAACATGGGGATTATGGAATAGTTGAAATGCCAGCTGACTGATAGTTTGTAAAATCTAATCACAAAAGTTTGTATCCTTTTGTTGTCTGTTGATTATAGCCAGCTAGCTAGGCTCTGATCCAATTTAGGAATTATGCATGATTAAATAATGCCGACCTTGCACTCTGCCCAGAAAAGTTATCAAGTCAAGAGCAAATAAATGCAACCCATTTGCGTCATAACTCGTTTTGAGTAGCTTGTATAAAATTAAAATGAAATATTTGACCTTTTATCGCTCAATATATTTGTTTGTGTGTGTGTGTGTGCACGAGTATGCAATATGACTTTTATTTTTATTTTTTCATAGCCGAAATAAATTGAAAACGTTGTGATTATTTATGATACAATTTGAAAGGTTGCCATTGCAGATAATAATAAAGTATATGGTTTCTTTCTGCGAGCACTTTAAGACATAAGTTATGGAAGAAAATACATATTAATTTATTGTGAAACCAACGGCTATACAATTGATCAAGAAATTTGTTCGTAATGTTGTAATAATGAGGAAAAATCGGTCTATTTTATACCAAGAATTGGCTCCAGTTTTATAAAAAAAATCTCCTACCAAAAATTATCAATAGTGTTTCATGTTTCGAATTGCCTCCAAATAACGAGCACTTTTTACAACCGTTTTGGCTGTAATTTGATATTTTGGGTTCTCTTCTCTTCCTAAAAATATTAGAATAACAGCCATATAAAGGCACCACTCCATTTTCAGTATATTGGATTAAGGACAAAAATGCGAGTATTGAGCAGGGTTTGAGAAGACAACGACCTGACCTGGCATGAATGTTTAAAAATGGAATACAGTCTCTAATTTGTTATATCCATGATCGGAACTACTGATCTACGTAATAAAAAGAGGCTGTCCTACATTGTGTTGTTCAAAGTGACCTGTAAAATAAAATTTTATGCGATAATTTTCCACGACTTTCAGCGTGGAAAATTGCATCTATAAACTTAAATTTCGTCACAGGAAATTTAAGTTTATCTAAACAAAACATCAATAGACCGTAGTTGTTTTTTCGCCATTTGAGCTGCTGCCATTTGAGCAGGCACCTTACAGCCCTGACTTGGAACCCCATGACTTTTTTCATTACCGCACATCAAGAAAAAATGCGTATTTACTTCTGCAGTGTGTTGTATATTTGGAATGTTTCAAAAGTCCGTCTTACTAAGATATGCCAGGCGATTCTTTGCAAAAAAAAAAAAAATAAATAAATTTTAATAATGAATAATATTAGCATCTAAATTTTTGGCATGAAATAGATCGTTCAATTTTCGAATGCAGTATATTGCAAAAATACGTTTAACGACATAAAGGCTTATATCGCTCATTTGCAGCAAGACAGGCATAACTCAAAAAACGTGATTTTCGAGTTAATGTTGCACGATTGTTCGCTATAATAGACTTCATGTTCTGTAAAAAAAACATATGAATATATCTTACACACACTAATTGAGAAGCTGTAGAAGTTCCTCTGTACCATATAAAGTGTGCGTAAATTGACAATTTTCTGCAAATTCGCTTTTTTGAGTTATGCCTGTCTTGCAGCAAATGAGCGATATGATAATGCATCCAACCACAAATATTTCAAAATGAATATTTCATATTGATAATGGTTAACATGATTTCATTATATTCTACGTAAATAAAATCTGCAAGGAAATACAATGTCATAGAGGTTGTTATTTATATTTTTTGTTTTTGGACCATTACTCAAATACATTTTCATTTTAATAATCCTCGCTTTTCAATACAAAATTTCCAACAACAAAATTACTATTGAGGCATATGGAAGAAAAAAGGTCATGCATGGGTCTGTAACAACAAATACGTTTCATATATTGCAATTCATAGTTGTAGTCATTTCGACTCTTTATGCAATCGTTTTAGCCTTGGTGTTGGCCAAATGTTTACAACATTTTTGTTCGTAGTTGTGGCCCTGCCTTTTAAAAGTTCTGTTTTGCTGTGGTCTATATGGTTGTGTGTTTTTTGGATTCAGTTTCAGTGTTTATAGGTTGCTTTTGTTATTTTTGTTTTGCTTGCTTAACTTAACATATCCTTTTTGCCTGAATTCCCTTGTACTGCAATTACACGTGAATGTGTAAAAGTAAAACATGATACACACGTTTTTAACATTAACAACTATATTGCAACAACACACATGAGTGTGTACGTGTTGCCTTCTTCATCGACCGACTGACTGCCTTGCTACTACATGAATGTCCTTGAGTTGGTTAGTTTGTTCGTTGGTTGGTTGGTAGTTGGGAAAAAAGTTTACATTTGTCTTGTAAACCCATCTGTTTGCTATTCAGCAATAATCACTTGTCATCATCAACATCACCATCATACGCTTCAATTCGCATAGAAGTGACAGTATTATTTGCCAGAGATGGATTTCAAAAGGGGCTCGAGGAGGCGGAAAACATAATATGTAGGAAGATTTTGGATGTGTAACTGATCCCAAGTGTCAATTAAGCCCGAAAAACTCATTTAGGGCAACTGATGCCGCTGAGATGCAGTTATGGCCATGTCATGGATATTTTTCTAAAGGTGGCAATTTAATGCTGGTTGGTAATTATTCGAATAACACCCTCCGTCAAGAATAGTAATAATAAAAAAAGATTAGTGCAAAGTAATAATGCTAGTAATAACAAAACAGCCATAATAACATCAAGGCGATTACTGGCTTAGGTCAGCTTACCATATCTTATACTGAAATATTTAATTCATTCTTTTATGAATGTGATATATCGTCTTTTATGTTTTACGTCAACACATCAGCTATGCATGACGTTAAAGTCTATTTCAGTCTTTGTTTTTCAAACATGATTACATACAATTGTCAACCTCGCAAATACCAAATAAAAAAAACATCTTGTGGCGACACATCAAAACAAATTAACTTAAAAGGTTTTATGTAAATGTAAACGTCAATTTCTCCCCTTGCCAAAATTGTACGTACTTGTATCTTCAACTGGGTTCACTTTAGAAAATTGTTGTTGAAAGTGATTGCTGTCAGACATCATCCTGACGATGTCAACAGTACAGAAAAAATTAACAAACAAAAAATCCTAACCATAAAAGACAGGTCAGGTGGGATGAATGGAAACATTCGATACCAAAAAGGGGGAAGATAGACATCATCTTATTCCTTACTTTGTATATCTTTTAAGATTTATCAAACTGATATTATAATAGACCAGCAAAAGAAAAAGAAAACAATATCCTATTTTCTTACAGGCTCTCTTTTACATTAAAAAGTCTTTACAAGGAATACATAAACCTAAGTAAAAAACTGAATAACCTGTCACACATCACCAAAATATATTATTATTGTCACTTACAAGGTTTTCAACTTAGTGCAAAATATATAACTTGTCGACATGTCTACACTTGGAATTTACAACTATTCACCCACAGCTCCACCACCGAATACAAATATATTATTCATACGCAAAGGTTCCAACCAACCCAACAACTCAACAATCACATTTGCATAATACACTGAGTTTTGTGTCTTCATCGCCAACTGACTAACCATTTGGCATGACAAACAATATGCACATCATGAGTGTGTTTTGTGTGAGTGTCGTGGATGTGGGTGACCAAATGTTTATTTACTTAAATGTATGCGTGCGTGTGTAGAAGAGTCTTAAACCTTTATGTATGCAACATATGTTAAGGTCATTATTTTTATATTTCTCAGGGCAGTGGATTATCTGCGAGTGTGTGTAAGTGTTCGTGTGTGTATGTGTGCTTTGCCGCCTAAGTATCATTATAAGTGTTACGTCTTTATCTCTCGCCACAATCAAGTGCTGTTGGAAAAACATCCTAAACGGAAATAGATGATTCTGAAGCTTAATGAAGTCGTTCACTTGCACACGTGAATGAAATAAATAATAGTGCAGTGGACACAGAGAAAGGATACATTAAAGGTTGTCAACATTAGATGTGCTTTTTAGGTCATAATGTCTATAATTTTTAGTTTAGAAATTAAGCCTATTATAAACATATCAGGACACGAGCCACAACTTTTTAAATTATTAAAACCCGTCCGAAAACAAGGAATCCGGAATACAACATTAATTTGATGTTTTGAGTTCTCATGGGGTGTTAAAATTTACCACGTTTGGTATCGCTTCCATATAACGGTACCACGCCATCTTCGTTATCTTGGATTAAGGACAATCAATTGCTTCCAAGGGTATTGAGATGTGTTTGAGAAAAAAAATTGCATTGATGAACTTAAATCTGTGTATGCTAATGATCGTCACATGGAAAGAATCAGGGATCTATAGATACAAAATAGCAATAGAACATGGTATACAACACAAACCCAATGAAAATTCTTCGAAGTTAATAGTCTATTTCTTCGCCACAAATGGTCATTTGATCAACATGCAACGATCAATTCTGAGCAATGGGGTTTCCAATTCCAAGATGGGGCAAATACGATTAAGACATAAAGGTTTATAGGATAATGTATTCAAGTACACTCACTTTGGTGCGAAAATTAACATTTATCCCTAAAAATACTGAAAATCGTGGGGGACATGTCAACTCCTAGTCCCTTCAAAAATCCGAACCCAATTTACTGCCCCTTCAGTTGAAAACTGCAATTAAAATCACAAGCAAGCAAACTATTACAAAAAGGCGTTAAAATAGTTAATCGTACCTAAATAACACCACGAACGATATATATGGCAGCAAGCTTTAATTTGTCACGGTCTTGTGGTCCAAACATACAAATACGACCTAAACGTCTAGCAAATTAAATTTTTTTAACATACATATTGAATCTGAAATGGGTCCAACCAACACATCTAACGTCTTGGCATTTCAATGAATAAGTAATCCACGAAGCATCGATTAGCCTAACATCAAATTCCCATAATTAAATACAGTTTAATAAGAAAATACAAATAGAATTAGTCTTTGTCAGTATATTATATAATTTTTTGTATAGGTTCCATTCTTATAGAAACTCGTTTTGCAATTATTTTTGCTCTCCATCCACTCCTCCCCGAACTTTGTTGGAAATCATATATAATTTAACATTTCCTGTATCATTTTCTTAGAATATTAATAGAAAAAGTTTTTCTTTAATAAAATTTAGGTTATAAGTCTTGTAATTGTTAAGACGTGATAGATATTTCAATAAAAAAAAACTACAACAACAAACTGTATTTGTAATCGAAACAAAGTTAGCAGTATATGTTTTTTTTTTTTTTTGTTTGTATTTGTGATATTGGTAAACTTACAAACACAAAGTCATTTAATATCGTGAGAATGAATACGTATGAAATAGGGGTAGTGGGTGTGTGTATCTATGTGTGTAGTGTCAAATGTGTGCAAATAAAATGACACCCCAAGGGAAATTGGAACTCACGCACATTTACGATTGTATCGTCATCCAACACCTGCCTTTGTGGATAACAAAAGCTCACTGATACATACACACACACACACTCACTCACCTACATCTATACAGACAGAACTCCTGCTGTTCTTGTTGTTTGCCCATAGTTATGATTCCAATGCGTGTCAAGTATGGCTCTTGGCATTTTCATTTACATCAACATCTTTATAAACCAACCATGGTCTAGAAAATGCCCCTAATGGAACTGACAAGGCTGGAAATATTGTACGCACGCACACACATATATATACATATATACATAAAGACAATGTAATCTAAACCCAACGGGGATGATGGGATGAATGTCGGTAACTCCTATCTCGTAATGTGTTTAAAGGTATTATTATCATTAGAAGATTACTTGAAATTTATAGTCACACCCCCCCTCACACCCCCCTCACACTCTGCAAACATTTCCAACAAATATTATGCCCCAGCATGTCCATGAAGAGCAAACATCCGAATTTCAGATGATTGAGTCTCAACTCATACACACCATGTCAACAAAAACGATGTTTTCGAAATACCTAGAAAATTACAAAATTCATTTGGTAATTTTAAAAGAAATTATCATTCCAAAGTGCAAAACATCTTCCTAAGTACCACCAACAAGGCAAGCGGGTAAAGGATGCTAAGCCTTAGTTGCCAACAACAGCAACAAACTTAAGAGGCTATGAAATTCCAGTCCGTATTTTCATTAATGTTATTTGTGAGGAAAGTACCTGGAAAATGGCAAAACGAGGTACTTGTAAAATAGTTATGTTTCTTTTCTCGGAAAAGTTAAAATATCACCTTTGCACGACATACGAGTAAGGGAAACATTAAGGGTGCTACTCGAATTTCTTATGTCAGTAAACCTAAAAAAGCGCATGTTTTTTTCAAAGAGGTAAATGTTTGAAATTTTTACAAACAAAAAACTATAAGGAAGGATCGAGTTCGGACGGCGCCGGTAACCTAAACCACTTTCAGGTATTATTGTAATGCATAATGAATTATATGTGCATGTTACATATATCTATTTATCGGAACAAATTATAAATGGGAGCTATATATATATGGGCAATATTGCAAATTTTTTAATATTCCATTTTCAAAAAATCAGTTTTTTTGTTTTTGTGGCACATCAATGATTTTTGGTACACATATAGAGAAAAATGTTCTGACTCCGAAACCGTTCGCGATCAAATTTTTGGTTGATGCGCGCAAAAGTTATCGAGGTTTTAATTTTGGGCATAAGAAAAAAATCTTAAAATTACACCGTTTATTATATTGACCAAAAACATTGATATATATCTTCCTCCGTAAAATAAGAATATGAATATATTATAATATTCGCGAAAAAGATGCACATCTTCGCGAAATATGAGAAAAATAATAAAAATATAGGAGATTACATCAATATTTTCAATATATTAATGACATACACACATAAAAATTAATTTAAAAATATCTAGATAATCTAAACACCATGATGAATCAAATGATATCAAAATCATACAAGTCCGTGTAGCGGTTTCTAAATCACAGCGACAACAAAACAAGATATTGAGGAAAAATATTTGTTTTTGGTTCGAAAAAAATAATGTCATCATATTTATTTTTTTAATTGTATACAAGAAATTTCGGAAAAAAATGTTGTGGTTATTCTGCTATTTTACCCGAATTTCGCCGAAAAATTGACACATATAATAATAATCACATTTTGTGTATAAGTATACGCCTTGCGGATTATATCAAAACCCTTCCGATAAATCTTAGAATTCTATAAATAGGAATAAATCTTAAAAAAAATAATATTATGAAATATACATTTTAAATTGCGTGTAAATCGCGTAATTCTCAAAATCATTTGATGCGCATGCGGTTTCCAGGAAGTGCTGAAGTTTATCTTCCAATCCATATATATTTTGCGAAATTTCATTTGACGGCTAAGATGTGCCACACGTTACATTGAAGTACCCAAAAAATCGTAAATCGCGAATAATTTCCGAAAACTCCATATGCCATTAACGCGCATCCGATTTCGGTCTGCACGCTAAAAAAATACATCGATCTATACCATTTCAATGTGGTCCATTAAGAACCATGGATGTGCCGGCACAATCTATTTTTGAGATAAATTGCGTACATCTCTCTTTCGGCTGAAGTTTTTAAAGTTCTCTTTTCGAAAAAGATCAAAATCCGTATGAGGTCATTTATTGAAGCGGAAATGATACACAGAAAACGCAAATAAATCCGCCATATTTTCAAAAACATTTTTTGCCAAATTTCGTGTTTTTGGGAGGCCAGTTCCCGCCGTTCTAGTAGACGGATTTTCACGAAGAAGATTTTATATCATCCGAAACGTAAAAAACCTTATTGATCGCGGGTACCCATATCATTCAGTTGACAGATCTAAAAATTTGGTCGGAAAAATAGGTTTTTTAGAAATTTGATCGCACAAAATTCGCACCTTCGGATCAGTATTACTCTGAAGCTGTGCATACTACATACACAAAATACATATCAAATTACGCAGATTCGCGACTACAATAATCATATAATCGATTTTTTGTAATTCCTGTTTGCGTATTAAAACTAGAAGTAAAATTAAAAAAACACTCAAAATCGAGCTTCAAAATGTCAGCATCATTTAAAGGCAGATGCAGTAAAGTTTTTGAAAAATGATACATAAGGGGCGTAGTCCCCATTTTGTAGGCTTGTAGTTTTACTTTGACACGAAGGCCGTTCAATGAGTGGCTTAGTCACAAATCGATAGAGAACATAAAAAAACTGGTTCGCCTCAACCTGTTTTTACACATTTTTTTACATTAAAGTAGACACAGCTTCCATCAAAATAAAGTTGGGAGGTCAATATCAGGAACAGTTTGCAACGACAGATCAATTAATCCAAAACTATTCACTTTTTTTCATATACTTAAGTAATTCCCGAGTTATAAAGGGGTGAACCTCCGCTTCAGCTATGTTAAAAAATTGGCAATATTGCCCATATATGTCTTGTCTTTAAGGATCTGACGTCAAAAAGATCTCTTCTAGTGGAGTTTAGTTCAAGAAAATATGGATAACGAAAGAAGCACCGGGACTCGACATAGACTGAAGACATGTAATCTTAAAAATAGCCTGCTATAGCCACAAACAAAGATTCTATGGAGAATTAGCCCTTTTGAGTTTTAAATATACTCGTGAATGGCTTTCATCCCTAAAGGGAATTTTGCATCCTTCCAGACGATGACTTTGTTGTATAAAGCATTCTTATATCGTTTAGTAAAAACTATACCAGCCTATTTTCATCTTGGTGCATACAATAAATACTTTGCACAGAGATAATGTCAGCTCGATTTGCATAAGTGAAGAATTAAAAAGTTAAAGTTGCATGTACTGCTGAGGTATACGAAATCATTTCCAACTAAAATACTTTAAGTGATGAAACCAACACTGAAACTTGCAACAAATTTCACACTTAAATATTTTATAAGTACAAAATACACAACTCATCACAACTCATAGCCACAAATAGACATTTTCAAATGTATGCCTTTGTGTGTACGTGAGAGACGATCACAAACACATATGCATATTTTATGAATTCAATTTATGATTGTGTCCTTAAAACACACACACACACTTGTTCGTTCACACTCACACACTCATCGAATGTATCCATCCATCCATTCATATTCGTCTTTATGATACCTGAAGTGGTTTGTGTGACATTTTAGTTGGTTTCTCGTTCGTTTCGTTTGGGTCAAACTTTTGTAAATATTTTAAGAGGTTTATATCAACAACAAGAACAGCAATCTGTGGTCTTAGGATGTGTTGAGTAGATATATTTTGCCGAAGGTTAAGGCAAATTGTTGTTTTATTTCCAAAGAATGCTTGCAGAACCGAAAAACACACATAGAATGAGAAATTTATTCATGATCCTGCCCGTTTTTTAATGATTTACAAAGAAAACCGAAATATGAATAATGAATAGTATTACACATAAGTTTTGCACTTAAAAATAAAAAACGGATGATATAGCTGTTGTAATGACTTTTTATAGCCCACGTATCTGTTGCAAGAATACAAAAACGTTGGTTTTCATACCCGAACAAATGTGTGGCAGATTAAGCAAATGTAGGTGAAAGGTAATGAAAACCTGCTAGCTACTGTGTTGGAAATTTATACATTCCTACCACAATATTTTGAAATATCTAGGGACATTTTTGGTATTGTGAAATCCTACCCGAAACAGTTCTCAAAAATATATTCGTAGCTGCTGTATGGATGTGCTATGGACCTGGACATTTCAAACTTTTGGCAAAAATTCCAAAAAAAAGCCGATAAAACTTATATATTAGAAATCTGAGTACTTTTTCCTTTGCATCTGTAAAATTTTATAACATTGTGGGTCATTTTTTAGGAATTGATTTAGTACAAGGTCCATTAATCCAACGTCTAGTTCATTTATGTGTCATATTTCCATCATGTTGACTAAATTTCTTCATACGAAATTTGTACTTAAAGAATTAAAGATGGTTATATACACTATTTACGTCACTTCGAAAGTGCAAGCGTCCCACCACCTACCTCAAAACGTTGTGAAAGGTAATGAGTTGATATTTGTTTTCTTTGAAGCATCTCATTAAAATTAAAATTCTATCAAAATACAATGTTTGCCATGTACCGACCGAACAATTTCCTCTGCTACGACTTTGTCCACGTAATTATAAAGTCTTTTCAAAATATTTAATTGCTTTTAAAACTTTTATGGAGACAGAAAATTAACATCTGACATGCAGGTTCCATAGGCAATTGTTGCATGATTTCACATGAGATAATTGAATATTTGACACACGTCTACTGTTTATGGAATATTTGCACATTAGGGAATGTTTTAAAATATTTAAAGAATTTTTGTAAACTTTTTGTTGTTGTTGCCGTTTTCCATCATTCATCAGTGCTTAAAGATAATTGAATTTACACTTATCCCTGAACCATATCAGAAAGGATGAAAAACATTTCATGACGCAAAAAAGTAATTGTTGCGGGTGAAAAATACCCTGATAACCTCTAGAGTTTGTGACCGGCATCAATTAAACTCCAGAACACTCATCTGTGACACAGAAGGCGAAGAAAGGGGAGAGGGAGAACAAAAAATGAAGAACAACGAATTTTCGAAAGATTATAAAAATTAATATTTAATGATGACAAACAAAGAATGCTTGAAAAAATGTTGCCTAACAACATCTGGTCTTCAGTTGACAGTGGCGGATTTGGAGTTTTGTTTAAGTTAACCAAGCTTGAGAAAACTACGCTACGCCAATGTCATGCATGTAATTTTTAATAATCAAAACACTGTCAATCAATAGGATACGATGCTGACAGTTTCGTTAAAAGGGTAATATTAAGCCCTAAAGTTTTTTGTTTTATGTCAACAATGCTGAAGTTTTTTCATTATGCCAATTACCTTAATGTTAATCTACATTTCGATACTCTTAATTCGAAAAAATAATGATATTATATTGAATTTTATTTAAAACTAAAACACGAAATTTTGGAATTAAAATAAACGTCGGTGCGATGACAGTCTGAACATGAACCTACCACTTACTATTGTATTTTATTAAAACTCTCGTTGAAATCAGAATGTTCAAGGAATTAATGCGTTCAGACAGAATGAAGTCCTCGGGGACTTCAGTCTGACCGAGTACTTTTGGAAATATTCCTTGCAAGAGTATGTATAAAAAACATTATCTGTCTTTGTCTAAAATATTCAATTGCACGCCTGATGGAACGTCGTATGATAGTTTACCCAACCCTGAAAATCTAAAATAAATAACCACTTATTACATCAAAGACTATCCTCGAACCAAAGCTAATCACACCTGCTAAAAAATTTCATAATTTTCGTAAAAAACAATCCTTCATCATTTCTCTCCCACTATTACCTGGACAATTTTAATTGCTTTGAATTCTAAAAAACCTAAATTGTACAAAGACGTAAACTACAACATATTAACTCATAGCCACAATAGATGGAAAATGACAACAACGAAGCTGATGATGATGATTATCATGCATTCTTTGTCATCAATGTGGGAGAATTGTTATCCACGTTTTTTGTTTTTCTATTCTAGCGTGGATACCTCTATGTGTAACCGACCATAAATGCCTCTGTGTCTTGCGTTGCGTTCACTCCTCCGCATTTTGTGGAAAACATACAAATGGATTATTTTGTAACGTTTAGTCATGCAATTCATGAGGGTTTCCATTACGTTCGCTCGGCATTTGCACATTTGCTTTACACAATTGTCCTTTAATTGCTTCCTTGGAATATTGGAAATGCTTTAAATGGAACAGTGGTAGACAATTGAATAGGACGTGACATAATTATAGGAACTGGGTTAAACGATGAAGTTTAGTATAACAGTGTTACTAAGGGATGACTTTTTCCACAGACACTAATTTGAATGATAATTTGCTTGGTCTAAGAAATAATAAGATTTCTAATATTCACCCTCTATGATCTTCAAATCCTCTTTGGAAATACTTTCCTAGTGTGAGAAATCCAAAACATTCAATTTAGGGCACGTAATTATACTCCTTATTTTAAAAGAAATATTCTTTGTTGCCAGATACACATTTCTTTAGAGACTTTTGTTTATTTCTTGGTGCTTTTACTTGGTAACTACTGCATTCTAACCTATTCAAATGCGTTCCAGTGTCATGCATGACGTTATGGTCACAGTTGCATTCATCCGCATCGCGTATCCTTGAATGACATTAAATGAATTTATGTATTCTGCAATAGCCTTGGTGGTGTAAGTGAGCTTTATTAAGGTGTTTATATTGTCCCCTAGCTAAATCACCGTACAGATGGAGAGAGAATTTTGAATGTAAAACAGCCATATGGGCAAGGTAAACAGTTTATGTGTGTATCGTGGTGCCCTTACAGCCCCAACCACTACATTGATGATGTATATATTTATTAAACGCTATTTGACAATGCATTTCACACACATATACACACACGTATCTATATGCATAGACAAAGGATGCATTTTTTGTGTGAATAAATCAACTTTGTATTCGAATTTGAATTTAGAATGACATTAGCATTTATATTACTGTATTTTGTAAGGTCATGACAACCAGTGTCACTAAGTCAATCAGACAAACATTATTATGGTATACTAGTTCAGAATATTTTCTTACATTTAGTTGATTGTGTGGAAGAGGTTTATGTAAACTATAAGCCTTGATACAAACCCACAAATGACAAAATCCTATTAGTTTATGGGTGTTTGCAAACAAATGACATAATCCCAAATAAAATAGGTGCTAAGACACAAGACGCTACAGACACACCTACACAATTGCTATGATAATATTATAATTATTAAATGAATAAAAACATGAGGATTTCGTTGCGGTGGATTTTGAGGGTATAACTTCTGAGTATAAGGGAATAAATTGTACGGAAAATAAGTAATGCATTGAATTATCACAAAGTAATTTATGGAATATAATTTCCATTAATATAAATCCCAAGATAAAGTAGATTATGTGTGGGAAATTTGTCGATTTTTACTTAATTATTATAGAATTGTAAAAGAAATAAAAACAATTTCATAATTAAGGGAACCCCACACATTCTCGATTTTAATTTTTCAAGATTTTCAATGGGCTGGTAAATCAATACCAATGCTTGTTAAGGTTTGGAACTTTACACATATATAATTGAACATTAAAAATAGAAGAAAAACAATTTACAAAAAAAAATTGTTGTTGTATTTTGTAATTAAAGAAAAGTCCTTATTTTTGATGGCGGGCATGATAACTCCTCACTGGAACATCGGAGTCCAAAAATTCCAACGGTGTTAGAAAGAGTACATGTCTGGCTCTCGTATGAACTAGGATTATTGACTTCGCTCTAAAATTTACAAAATGGCGGACCTTTGAAAAAATATTTTTGGAAAATCGCCGATTTTTGACCAAAAACCCAGTTAAAAAATAAGAAAGATCTTCACCGATTGGCTTTATCGTAGTTCATACGATAGCTACACACTCACAGAGAAACGTGTAAAAATTTGGAATCGATTGGGTTATTAATTTTTGAGTTATCGTGCCCGCCATTCGCAAAAGAGAAAAACGCGTTTAAAGTTTGAGAAGCCCTTTAGCCGTCACTTGATACTGACACAATAAATCGGCTATATCTTCAAGAGTTTTTGAGATTTTCACTTGAAATTTTGTAGAGACATTCTTGAATTAGTGTAGAATCGAGTTAAATAATAAAAATTTTTGACCCCGAGAATGGGGGGGGGGTCCCCTTAACGTAATATACGTTTAGCAATAAATACAATCGGTGGGTTTAACTTTTTATTTATTTTTTACCCCTAAAATAATATATAAATAAAAAAGTTTAAAGTCGATAATGTGTAACACTATAAAATTGGGGGAATAGTTCGAAACGCATTAAAAACATTTCTGCCATGAGGTATTCTGAGAACACGATATGCGAAATTAAGCTGCTTCGGTTGGACAATGAAGCGAGAACCTTCAAAATACCGGAAATGAGAAGGTGCCCTTATATGGGGGCTATTGCAAAACATGAGCCTATATATTTTGGTATTTATTGTTACCCAAGATAGAAATAAATTTATCACACTTAATCCACACATGCTTGTTAACTTACTGGTCCACATTACCTGCATATACTGGTTCGCAAGTTAGTTATTTCGCTGGAATATATTTATACAACATATCTACTATGTCAATGAAATAAATTGATTCTATCAAAAAAAGAAAATGGTATTCCACATTACCCGAAGTTCCTCTACTGATGACATACAAACTACTCGAAAAATTATATGTACTATATGAATTCAATAAAATATTTATTGTATAAAATTAATTCAATATATTTCATAATTTACTGCAATTAATTTAATTTTATGGAAAATCAGAGACATTTATACATAATTTAATATTAACTCCTGTATTGGTTATTATTATTTATATTAAGGCAAAAATGTTGGATTGCTTCCCAAGGAAACATTAATTATAATTAGATGCCAGATACAGGCATTACTGCCGCTGTATTTCCTTTTAATCAAAATTGAACACATAATTGCAAATTTTATATTCCACATACAAATACAAATGACAGTGAAGGCAATTTTAATATGGATAAAAAATTTAAATGTTGTGATACTAAACACAACAACATATTCGTAAGCTAATGTTTTATAGATAAATAATAAAAAATAAATTGCCATATATTTTTCATATCTGTCGGTAGGGCTTAACGACTACATTATTTTGGTCGTTAGCTTACTGAATATTTTCGTAAATCAACGAAATTAGAAGCAAATTAATATTTGCAGTTATTGACAATCTTGGACAATTCTGTCGTTAAGCAGCACATAATAGCGCTACTGAATGTTTTTGTAAAAAAAACATAATTTGTATTTTTTTTTCAAATCATACAAATCCAAAACGGAAAAAGGGATAAATCGTTAAAACGTCTACGATACTGAACATACTGATGAACAAAATAAGACATTGATCATAGAAATCGATAAACATTTCACGTTATTATTTACAATTCACTGTAGCTACAATTCTTTTAAATAAAAAATTGGAAATGATTTTGGGCTTGAGGTTTTTTATATTTTGGCATAAAAACATTAAGATTTTATCTAGTCTTATTTAAAAACATATAACAATATTATCCATTGATATGTTGCAAAAACCTAATGTACATACTTTGGTCAAAGGGGCCCAAACTAATAAAGAACATTAATAGAATAAAAATTATAAATACAAACATTAAATAAGCTGTTTCGTAAATATTAATATTTTGCATTTATTTTTTACCAATCCCTGTACGATTTACCCGCAGTATAGTTACACATGATTTTATCGTTTTATTGTCGCTGTACTTCCAACAAATCTTTGAAACAAAAACAACTATAAAAACATAATTTCGATTTCAAGTCTAATGTATCGATATGAATGTGTGTAAAAAAGTACGTGCTCGGAATAGCTCAATGTCTAATAATTCCGCTTGTCAGTTCTTACAAACTAAACGAGGAGATTGAGGATGAGGAGAAGAATAACAACAACAACTTTTTCACCAAACATTCACCAACGAAAACGACAATTTTACTTTTCATTGAACAGTCAATGCAGCATGGGGGAGAAACATCAGCAGCAACTACAACAGCAACAGCGTTGCTGTACAAATCGACATGTAATAATTTCACACTTTATATTTCGTCCTTTGAATGTATTAGTCAGTTGTGAAGGCTTTTCTCCAAAGAAATGTGTCCGGAACGTACACACGAGTGCAAGTCAACGAAGTAGAAGTGCCGGGAAAAGTGAATATGTAAGCATAGTTTTGTGTTTTTAATATCTTAGTTATGTCTGCATATCGTATCGTATGGTATGGTGTGTGTGTTCATGTGAATGTGGTGGATTCATGTTTATGGTTGTGTAAAATATTCTTTTGTTATTAGTCTTCTCTTTGTATTGAATTGCGTGTTGGTTCATTCTATGGAAATTTCAACATTTCTAACCCTCGGCAAAACATGTGTATATTTTTCCTTTTTTGTTGAAACGCATCAAAGCAACATTGTTTGCATTGTTGGATTTTTAATACAACATTATTGCTGATTTGATTGTTCTTGTTCTTGTTTGCATTAAGGTCTTAGTTATGGTTACGCATATCAATCAATTTTTTGTGGGGGAATAAAATCGAAAAGAAATGCTTCTTTTATTGTGTCCATTACAAAAAAAGGAATAAATATTGAATGTAATATCTTGATATTTATTTGTATGTTGGAATTCTATAACATTCCTTGGGAATTTCCATGTGAATACAAAGTCTTTGAGATAATATTTTAAATTGCAAATGAGAATTCCAGAATTTCTAAGATATTCCAGCTATTGTTTTTGTATTTATGATAAACTCACAATGATTTCTAGCTCTGATGTGAAAATAGCGGAAATTTAATGCATTGGTATTAAAAATTACTTCAAAAGGTAACTGCTCTTCAGAAAAACATATTTTCTTCCATGCAAATAGATAAGTATTTTCATATTTTGTTTGTGCAATTATTTTAAATATTTCTATTTTGATTAAATTACAAAGTAAAGTCTGACATTTTCATCAGCATTTTTGAACTTAAAAATATGAATTTTATTAATAAAATTACAATATTAAATTAATTAACGAATGGATGAAGCGCTTAAATAGAATTATTGATTTCCATTAAAGTTGCTTGGCTGTAACAGTTGACCCCATTCGTGATAAATTTTGTGTATGTTGTGTTCGTAAATGAAATAAATCTCAATTTATTATAATTGACGTATATTTACTGCACCGGTAACAATTAAAGTTGTTTGCCATTCCGAAATCTGTTGGCAAGAAAAAAGGAAACCTAGAGAACCGACAAAAAAACTGCCGAATAACCCCCCAAGAATACATTAATAAATTTGTTAATTTGTATAAATATAGGTGTGTGTGTGTGTGTGTATATATTGAGAAAATATTTTCAGCCACTCTCTCTCCATCTCGCTCACTCCATCTCACCCCATTTAACCATGACAAATGACCAAGGTTAATAAGAAAGAACCACATTGAAATGACCATAGCCGTCGTACATAAAACAAGATTAACGATGGCAATGAAATTGATATTAATCATACCATCACCAAATATTAATCATACCAAACCAACTGATGACGATGATAGGTAAATGAAAATGAACGGCAAATTAATAAGTGTTAATGGAAAGATAGATCGAGAGAATGCCAGAATGTTATTCAACCCTGTATGCAAAATGTCACTTGTGGTGGTAATGAAATTGGAAAACAAGTCATATCATTTCAACGTCTTCACATATTTTTATGTTTGTATGTGGTATTTTCTTCTGACATTTTTCAATCTTTTGTCATGGCCCACACACACACACAAAACAGAAATCATTAAAATTTTATATTTCATAAAAAAAAACACGAAAACATTATTTTCCCGTTAATGTTGAAACCCCAATTAAATAAATTAGCCTGCCAAATACAGAATTCAGCGAAATACAGATTTGCTGACAAAGCCACAACAAAATCTTCAGTCTGATATAAAATATCATAATGAAAAAAAAAAACGAATAAAAAGGAACAGAGAATCGTAAAGTGAAAACGTAAGCAAATGTTAATGATTAATTGGAAATGGCTACATTGATTTCTTTGGTGGCTTAAAGGAGGTGAAAAATATATTCACCATGTTAATGGATAAACAAAGCAATAATAATGACTGTCACAATATTATAATGACTAGAGTGTGGATGTGAAAACTGTCATGCCTGTTACTAGACGGAGTTGTGAAAGGCATTTATTAAAATATTAGGTTGGGGAAAAACAAATCCATTAGGCCGGTCGTCGAAAATGTCGATAAAATCGGAGAAATGATCAAAGTTGAACGTCATGTTAGCAGTCGTAACATCGCACATAAGGTAAAAATCGTCCATAAAACAGTTTTAAACCATTTACAAAAAACTGGAGTCAAAAAGAAGCTCGATGTTTGGGTGCCACACCAATTAACAGAATAAATAGGATGGATCGAATTTCCATCTGCGAAGCCTTGGCCAAACGGAATGAGATAAAAACATTTCTTAAACGGATGGTGGCTGGAGATGAGAAATGGATTACATACGATAACACTGTGCGAAAACAATCGTGGTCAAAGAGCGGTGAAACACCTCAAACGGATGTCAAACCAGGATTAACGGTCAGGAAGGTTCTGCTATACATTTGGTGGGACTGGAAGGGGATTATTTATTATGAGTTGCTTCCATATGGCCAAATGCTAAATTCTTCAACAACTGTTCTGTCCATCGTGCGTACCAAACTTTTTACCAAAAAATCATTTACATATAGGTGCATGTTTTGACATAGGGTTCACATAAGAAACCTAAGTACTTCACCAACTGAAGTGGCCGAAATTTGGTATTCCACACTATTAGGGGTAAGATACTTCATTCAAAATAAAAATATTAAAATTAGTTTCATTCGCTACGCTTAAAGTATTTTCCAGTCTTAGTAATTTGATATTTCTGGTTCTAAGCGAACAGACAATTTAAGTGACA
The DNA here is from genome assembly GCF_032173495.1 of Musca vetustissima. Taxonomy (NCBI): domain Eukaryota; kingdom Metazoa; phylum Arthropoda; class Insecta; order Diptera; family Muscidae; genus Musca; species Musca vetustissima. The sequence goes on from NW_026882330.1 coordinate 258,542, forward strand.
AACATTTTTCAACGTGGAATCAAGCAATTCTTTTCGCAAGTTTAACTCCATATGAAGAATACAAAATTTTTTGAATTAAAACTGATTATTTTGTTAGTTATTTGTGTAGTTCTTTCTGTCTCTCACAATAACATTTCTGTTCTTTTTAAAATCTAATCTGAATAAGTGAGATTTTTCAAACAATGTAAATACTTTGCTAATTGTAAAAACTTTAATTTAATGTTACAATTATTTCAAATAACACAAACAACCCATTTACATTGTTAAACTAAAACAAAAAAACATCTTCTTAATCAGTCTTTTCAGACATTTCGTTCCCGGCCCGAAATGTTTGGCATAAAAAGGTTACACAGAAATCTAAATTTCATCTAATTAATTTAACGCTTTTGTAAAGAATTCCCATTAAATGCTCGAGTTTCATGGACAGCCAAGCCCACCTAACAACCAGCCAGGTAGTCAGTGCGCCAGCAAACCAGCCAGCGAGCCAACTAACAGGCAATTACGCCGCTTAGACATTTCCGTTTCCAATGTTAATTGGTCAAGGAAACTCCACCCAGAAAAGTGTTCGGTTCTACTTGTGTTACCTAAGTGAATTGCCTGCTTTCTGCTTTCTTGTCTAATTATATGTTTTGGCAGTTAGTAGTCGGTGAAACGTGCTTTAAGAAAATTAATACTCAGAAAACCGAGAGAAAATTGTATGATGAATTCGATGGTAATGAAGGGAAAATATGTTTAAACGGATATCAGACTAAAGCCTCGAACCGAAAATTAATGTCTTTTGTTCTTTGTATTCCTGATATGTACAAATTATTTACACCTCATGCGGGTCGGTCGTTTCGATGAAAATGTACGTACATGTAGTTGTTCATTAAGTCCTGGCTAATCTTTTTTCCACAAGTCTGCCAACCTGTCTGTCGTTAATATGATAGCCATTGGATATGGAATTAGTAAGGAATACGGGTGTGTGTGTTTGGCTGTGTGCGTATAGTTTTGGGTTTTCCCAGTGTTTTGTCTATATTAGTACTATGTACAATGAATTTTCATATGTGTGTGTATGCGAATGTGTTACACACAGGAATAAGCTGTCAATCACCATGGGCTAGTTAGTTAGTTGGTTCGTTTGTGTACCCATTGCCTGCTGTTTTCACAAGAACAAATATACATAAACAGGGGAAGTGGCACACACACACATAATTTCATGCACATAAGTTTGCCTCTTGATCTATGTCAGTGTGTATGTGTGCCAAAGAAGTGTAAAAATAACCACACAGATGTGCAAAAATCGGATATTACGGCTGTAGGATTGTTTTCTTTTATTGTCATATCAAACTATGCCAAGGACCGAAGGAGGATGTCAATAGCCGTCGCCAGTATTGAAAACGAGTTCTGTTACTGATAGGTAAGTGCTGAGCATCGCTTCAATGAGCTCTAATTTCACATGTGTACTTCTAAATCTGACATACACATGTTCCAGTGAAAGTTAAATGTCAGGACCGCCGATAAATTTAATTTTTGTAGATTTTCTTTAAGGGAAAGTTATTCCGGTTTATAAAATTAAATTAGTTAAGAAATGTCGGAAATAAGTATATAATAGTTCGATTTAACAACCTGAAAATGCATGCTTTTTCTATAGAAGCCAATGGCTTTAACTAGTATTACGATTCATCTCGTATATCATCAGAATATGTTGGGCTCTGTACGCTACGATTTAGTGTCGTAATTGGTGACGAGTAACGATCAAAATTAATTACCCTTAAAATAGACCTAAAAAGGCTCCTAAACATCGATCGAATGCGAAGGGTTCGAATTTTCTTTGAAGGTATGCAAAACAAAAACCATATTATTTTCCTTTGTTAATACTGCGATATTTGTGAATTATATAGGGTATTCATGAACACATTCTTAAGAAAATTTGAATTTAAATTTACTGTAGTGAGTCCGAAAAAACTTAAACGTATTCTCACTTCTTAGTTTTGTGGGCAAAAATCATAAATGTATTCATTAAAAATGATTTCCCCAACTCTAGATATGTAAAATCTTTCCTAAATTTACTCTCTGAAATCTAGATATATATTTCCACATGTAGTATTTATGGATAGATTTAAAAAATACTGGTCATATTTTAAAGCTGTGTAAAAATTAAATCCAAAATCCGTATGAAAATATATTCCTACATATTGCGTAGATCAACTTACAGTTCAACAAAATAATTTTAATAAAAACATCAGGATCATGATAAACATACATCTATTCTTCTTACAATAATAATATCATTTTAAATAAACAAAACCACAAATGACTCCTTTAGCCCAAAGTATATTCCTAATGAACATATCTTTCGTCTCATTTGTATAGCTTCCCATAAAAACAAACAAACAAAAAATCATAATCAGCATCCAAAATAATAGACACAGGTTATATCCGTTGTTTTTCGTCCGCCCCTTGTAAAATAATCACTGAACCATATCTAATATATTCACATACAATTTGTAAATGTCAAAATATTTGCTGATTTTAAATGACATTTAAAATGTTCTGTCTAACGTTACATATACACATGTACACCTCAATATATCCATGTAGACCTACATACATGCCCATGATTATCTACAAGTCTGAAAAATACGGTTTTTCTTTCTCTTGAAAAATTCACAGAATAAAAAAACAACAGCCACACTGTTTTGCTTTTCTTCACTTCACTGCCAAAAGAAGAACTTCCTCTGGCGCTTGGCCTTATTACGCCGGTAGATTGTCTGCTAGTCAAGGACACCATTGTCTAGAGTGGAATTTTAGATGAGTTTTGAAAATGGTATAGCACAAATGCCTATGGTAAGTGCCAGAGTATTCCAAGAAAAATAAAATATAAAGGCAAACGAAATTATTTAAAAGGCGTAAGAGGAGAAAGGGGATGATGGCTAGATGCTCGGGGAATAGATGGTAGTTAAACAAAAGATAGCAGCTAAATGCCTCTGAACGAAGTGTTTTTCTTTTGGCGGTTGAAAAATAAGAAAGTCAAAGTTGTTGCTTTTAAAACTAATAAAACCCAAAGAAGGTACACCTTTTCAACATTGAAATTGTTAACTTTTTAATTTTGTGTAAACCCAAAACTTGAAATGTGTCAATTGTTGTTGTTTACGTTCTTGGATTTCGGTTGAAAAATATATTGATCTCGAGAGGAATGTACACATTTATTCGTTGCAAATAATTTGAATAATTTTATAATTTTTTTACGAAACTTATATCAAAACTTTCCATCTTCGAACTCGATATATGTTTAGTAGAAATTACGAAGTTTGCATTCTCTCATAGTGTGTGTTAAAAATACAACCTACAATATGATACCACGAAAATAAAACTTTGTGTGATTCTATATTCTAAGCTTGGGCAATATTTCGCGATATTTGCACCCTCTTGACTGGCTAGAGGTCAACAAATATTACTAATATTCAGTACAGCCTTTTAGATTCCATTCATCGTGGGTTGTGTAATTATTGCCTATATATCGACTCGAAAAAACACCAACAAATAAGTTTTCTACCCACTTCATCCCAATATTATTATCTGATCATCACCAGAAATTATAGGCGTTGTCCTTGGCCATACCTGGATCCTCATGGAAAATTTTAATGCGATAATCACTATATTTTCACCCTCTAGTTTGGCAATGTGTTACTAAACAATATATGAATACGTAAGCATCTGTAAATATTTAAGTGTAATTCCCACATCCGAGTATATACGACAATATAGTTGGTATCAATTCAAAGGTCAACCACTCCTCTTGGATATATTATTAACTTCTCGAGTCTATGTCCTTTCATACAAAAGTCAGGCTCAATTTGACCCGCTATATCTATATCAGGCAAGCTTATTCATTTGCCCGATCCCCTTCTCCATGTAAAAATTCGCGATGTTTGGGCCATAATTGCGGCCTCTGAATCGACCGGAAAATCAGACAAAAATAAAGTCCATTTAATTCCTTAAGCATTAAAAAAAAATACAACAATAGGGATCTTCATTGGTCAGAACCGACCCTACATGCAAAATTTCGTGAAGATTGGTTCATAACTGTGGCGGACGCATGTCTAGATCAACTCAGCTAGTTGAAATGGGGCGGGAGAGCAGATGGAGCATTTTAAATAAAAATATTGCTGGATTAATCGCAATGTATGCCAGAGTTTTCATGTTATGGTTGGTAAACAGTGTGAGAAGAATATTTCCAATAATTCTTGATTATTTGCAAGAACTTGTTATATATTTCTGAAAACATGTATATGTATTGCTTCTAGAAATTATTGCATTTAAACTATTGGATTATTTTCCCCCGACTGTAATTAGAAAATGTTAGGAAATTGTTTTTTATTATTTCAAATTTAATTTTTGGATATCAATCTAATAATCCTCATAACCCCAATATTTTTAATTAACATTATACTAATGGGTACAAATTTTAATTGCTTTACTAAGCGATAACTAACCCACTTGTCTAGTTCCTAGAATGCGAATTTAAAAAAGTTCTAATTAAATTCGCTTTCGAAGTCATTATATGGTAAATACAAATTGTATCCCTTTAAGGCTTTTAACGCTTGATAAGTTTTAACATCCGGAACAATGATGGTGTTTTCAACTGCTATGAAAGGGATTTAAAATCCCTCATCATGATTGAAGTAATAATAAGTTTAAGTTGGATATGCGGTGGATTTATTTTTTCTTTTTGCCAAGAACACAATTTTGACCTATTTACTTTACATTATCGAGAGAATCGACGACTCTAATCCCTGTAGACTAAGCTTCAACATATTCTTCAACACTTCAACGTTGGTAGCCAGTGTAGGCATTTGAAGCCCTTTTCTCTTCACTCACAATCGTGGTATTCACAAAACTTAAAGTAGAAAAGATTTTGTAAGATTTAGTAATGCCAGGCAAAGGCCCAGTAATGTTCTGGGCGGAGTTGTTTACCCTTCCTACATGAGTCGTTTAAATATTTTTCCACAATCAACACACAAAAAGTTTTGTACCGTGCGGTTTGTTTGTTTTTTGTTGTTGCCTCTCCCTTTAGAGCAAGGGACCAAAAAGCATGTGTGCAGGACACACTTTCACACATTCATGGGTAATGTTGGCTGTGTTTGTTTTAATGTGTGTGTGTGTATTCATTGTTTGTTTGCATTTTTAGCAGTTAAATATTTGCTTAGTAAAGCTGGAGGCGAAAAACAAAAAAAAAATCCATGAAACTGAACTAACTAAGAAAACAAATTTTAAACTTTAGAAAACGTGAGCAAGCCAAGAACCAAATAAAACACACACACAAACATAAATACGTTTCCCCAATCAGAGACTGAAACACACTTTGACCTTTTTTCTCCAACACAAACAAATATAACCAAGAGAAACAATGGGTCACACTTGGCCAAAAAAAATGAAACTTTTACTTAGTAAACATTTAACGAACGAACATTTGAAATAAAATGCAAAAAAACCTCTTATAGCCCTCCTTTTTTCGGAAAATGTGCTACGTTTCCGGTGCCATTTCACGAGTCAATGCGTTAGGTTAGTGTGTGTCTGTGAGCGTTTTTTTGTCTCTGCTCGTATTGAATTTCGGTAGTATTTAAGGTCACCATAGTAAGGCACCAGAAATGCACTTGTACCCCCCAAAATAATCTTACCCGTATTTATCAGGATGCTACAAAATTGTGCTGTGGGGGAGGTGGTTTTCAGAGGTTGGCACGTTGCTATAGAATTAGATTTATTAAAGGAACACTACTACAATTAACACTTATTTAACTTTTTTAAATATTTTATAACACAACAACAAATATAACACTTAAATTAGGGTAATGCGTTTTTTTTACTGAAAATTATCTTTGATTTTATTTATATAGGATATTCACGTTTTGTTTAAACAATAAACATTTTGTTTGTATGAGTGTGTGGGGCTCTTAGTTTGGTAGATAAGGTACTTGTTTTGTTATATTTGGTTTTTATTTTTATTTGTATATATTATTTTAAAAGCGCTTTTGTTCCTTTTTTTGAATTTGGTCCTTTTGTGATTTTTATGTGTTTTTATTTTGTGGTCTCTTCTTTAAATGTTTTTTTTTTTTCTTTTACTTTATTGGTCACGTTTGATTCCCATGATTATGTGTTAACCGTTGCTCAACTTTGACAATACTGAACGTTTTTCGCTTCAGCATCTATCTTTATAAGCTACGTTTGGGCCTTCGTTGTCATTACATTGTTTTTGGTTTTCACCACAGACCGCATGTCTCCCCAAAAGGACTAATGTATATAAAAGCTTGAAGCTTTCGAGAGAGAGGCATTTTGTGAGGAAATCATTTTGGTAAGGATATGATTGAAAAAGTTTATTCAAAAAGTCGCTAAAATAAAAAAGGCTAAAAGGACCAAAACCAAAACCAAAAGAAGAAAAAGTTTAAAGTTACTGTAAAATAGAAAGAAATCATTCAGTGACACGATGTCTCTCACGGTTATAGATGACTCAGTAGAATTGTCGATTTACCAAAAAATATTATTTTCATATTTCAAATTGAATTTTTCAAATATTTAACAAATTTGAATCGAAGATTCGTTTAAAAAACGCCATTAAATTTTATATTTTTACTCCAATTCATGATGGATGGTATAAAATATGTAAACCGGCAACTTGAGTTTAAATTTTGCTAAAAATGTTTTCCCCGTTTCCGACTACTAATACATTAGCCAAATAGTTTTTTAATATGGCCGAATTTTTTTTTATTTTTGATTCTCTATAATATCCTGACCTTAGATTTGGCAACCCTAAAATATCCTCTCACTTTTTCTTCTTCAAAATTTCTCCTTTCTTTATCTCTATCTCTCTGCCCCATTCTCATTGTAAATACTATATGTATGTATAAGAATTGTAATTTTGTTTTCCCCGGCAAAAGACTCACGTGTCTATTTCTTTGTTGTTGCATTCGCTATTCCGAATTCTCAGTTTTCAGGTAAAACCGTGTAGTATGGTGAGTAGAGGTGAAAACGTAGTAAAAATAAAAACACGCGCTAAAATACTACGACTATCAAACCACATGGCACGGAGATACGTGCAGGAGCAATACACTCAACGAAAAAATGCCTGAGGCTAATATATAATTCTTAAGGGACTTGTGGACTGGGCAAGAAAAGGACTCTCACATACAGATACAAAAATTATTTGTTAAGAAAACAACCTGTAAAACTTTCGAAAATGATGACTTTATAAATAACCAATGATAAGAAGGTATTAGTTTTGTCAAAAGTTCAATTTGCGACAACTTTTTTTCCGTTTGATACCGTCTATGGTGAGGGATTATAACTTTTAATCCTTAAGCAGAACGGAGTTGTGGAATACTCAGGTGTGTTAAATTCAAATTGGTTTTCTTGTACACTTTGATGACACACACACAAATCATTTATCGAAACACACACACACCCAAAGAAATACGAAACCCATAATTTCCTTTATTGGCTCAACGGAACCGAACGGTAAGTGTAAAAACAAACAAGATACCGTAAAAGAAATATTATGATTTTTCTTTTTTGTTGCTTTACCACACAACAACAACACCATAAACAGCAACAATAGCTTATTTGAAGCTTATTATATTGTAATTTTAATACCTACCCATCAACGTGAGAGAGTCAGAGCGCATGACATGCCAAGTCATGCCTTGCCTGAAACAGGAAATTTGTATGAATCCTCCGTGGTAGCATGAAAATGTTATTATTTTGCCATAATATCCTTAAAAATGGCTGCGTGGAGGTCAGATGCTATCCAGTGAGAGAGAGAGAGGGAGGGCAGAGTATTTGACAAAGATAAATAAACAATTATGTTCAGAAATGTAATCACTCCAAAACGTTCAACCATGTAAATATATCTCATCAAATGTAAATAACAACGACATCAGCAACAACAACAAAAAGAGTCACCGAGAAAGTTTGAGTGTGATGGATATCCTTGATATCCGCCAGAGTTTTTAAATGTTATCACAATATTACCAAGTGTTTGGAATTTGAAATAGCTGTGTCATTACGTGTGACACGTAAACGAGAGCATGATAAATATTGTTGGCAATATTTATGAGGGAACAAAGGATGGACATTAAGGATGTTCGCTAGTAGAAGGACATTTTATGAAAAATGTGAATCAAAACTCTATTTACTTTAAACAATTAAAAAACGATGTTAAGTTCGGCCCGGTCAAACTTTATATACCCTCCACCATGAGGATGACAATGAAAATATATAAAAAGGAGAAAAATCATGTTATTATAGAACCTTGAACATACCGAAAAATACGTGAAAATTATTGTAATTCTCAAAATATAATATCTAATAATGGGCCTATAATAAAACGTCTCCAAAATTCTCAAAATAACAACATGGGTCAATATTAATATTATATTTTGTGCGGGGATGTGGTGATACCGTTATGAGAACCCAAAATAACAATTCTTCGCTTGAAGAATGTTTAAAAAATCCCCATATTGGGGGTGCTATATTATGGATGCTACCCTTAAACGTGGGTCAATATTACTTATTTTTAGTACGGAAATGTGCTATACAATAAGAACCCAAAATACAAAATTACAGCCAAATTGGTTAGAAAAACGTCTCCAAAATCTTCAAAATATCGAATGCAGGGGGTACCGTTATATGTTGGAAACTATGGTCAATATTAATTTTTGGTACGGATATTCAATGAGAACCCAAAATACCAAATTACAGCCAATTCGGTTGTAAAAAGTGTCTAAAATCCCCAAAATACAGAATATTGGGGAGTACCGTTAACGGGGGTTACCCTAAAACTTGGTTCAATATTAATAATTTTTTGAATAGTGTGGGGTACCGTTATATGGCGACTTCACCAAAACGTGGACCGATTAATGCCCTTTGCAATACTAAATATCCTGGGAGTACTAACAATGTCTGTGCAAAATTTCATGCCTCTATCTTATATATTGCGATCTCTATCGTGATTTCAACAGACGGACTTGCGTAAATCGAAAATGACGTATTTTGAAGCTTAGGTAGTATAGAATATATGGTACAATTTTCTAGTGACTTGGAGTTGTGGAAACTACGTACTTAAATGCACCAATAGGCGGGCGGCCACAAAAATAAAAATTTTGTATCTGGTGTCTTTTGTTTATATCAAAATCACTTTAAACACTTCCTAATATTACAACTCTTAAAAAAAATTGCTAATATTTCCAATTCAAAATAAAAAAAGAATACACATAACTCTGGACTTAATTGGTACTCATTTGCTTTTAACAAACTTGACATTTGATATTTTAACATGATTAAACAGAAGTTGTACTAATCAAACAGCCCACATTTTCAATTAGCCGTTTGACAAAAGAACAAAAGGATAAGGGAATAGCTGTTAAACAGGATGTGCAGCTAATTGCAGTGTTTCCATTTTATGTCCGTCATCGGAAAAAGGCATAATCAGTGCAAAAACGGATGTGACATTTATCGCAACGTGGCAGCACATTCATTGACTGACCACATCCAATCTCTGGCTTTTACACAACCTACCATCCACCCCTTGTTGTATAATTGGCTGGCTGGCTGGCTGGCTGCCTGGACGTCATAAGTTGTGATGAAGCACTTAAACGAATGCTTTGACCAAACAAACTAAATGCAATGGCAAACTAACTTAAATAGGCTTCCCAACTGTTGAAGAAACTCAAGAAATGCATTTAAAAAGTTGTGCGGTTAACAGGAAAGAACATTCGAAACAAAAAACAAATAAGCAAAATTCTCTAAAGTGGGCCACCCTCAATTTTTCCCAAGGAAAACGAATCGACTGCAGGTTTTTACCCCACTGCAATTGTTTGACGTTGTATGGCTGTGCAAAATACTGACCTTGGGATCCTTGGCATAATAAAGTTTATTACGTTTCAGGCGAAAAAAACGTCGACGCCAACGCTGAAAAGACCATGTTTGTTTCAGCAGGAAACCCTCCTTGATGGCAACCTAAAATAAGAAATGAAAGCAAACATAAATATTAATTTAATAAATAATTCCATTTAATAAAATAAATTTGATAGTAATATAAATGAGATGTTTTTGTTGGGCGACAATTTTTATGTTATCGAAAAATCTATATGCAAAAGGCCATTAAAAGTATAAACCCGAAAATTTGTTCTGTTGATTTTCAGTAATTGTATCAAAGAAAACCTCTACCCAATCCTCCACCACCATATACAATGTTTATCCTTGGCGATTGCCTTCGTTTAGTTTGGATTTTGTATTTACATTCATAGATGTCTTTTCCTTGTCTGGGCCATAAAATGCTTGATTGTGTGAATGTTATTTTTTTATTTGCTGTTGTTGTTATTGCTTCAATTATGTGAAAAATATTCATTTTCACCTTTAAACGCTTCACTTGCTATTGTAAATAAGTGTCCATAAAGGGACTAGGGTTCTATAGCACCATGGCATAGGTATTGAAATACGATTTGTAAAATATGTATGTATTTATATTGATTGTTGTATGTGAATAAATATTAAAAATTCTAAGCCATAGATGTAATTTATAACATTTAAAAATATTCTCACGTATTCCAAGTTAAATCCCAAATAATCCATAAAGAATTATTCAATTTTTTAAAACTACGTTAGGTGCTGCTTAGAAAGCTGCTGGCTCAGTGTGAAAATGTTCATTGCAGAAGCTATAAGAAGGAAGAACGGGAGCAATACCGATTTCATAGTGTAGGAATTACCGACCAAATGGAGTTATAACTATATGAGGTGCTATGTCTAATTGAAGACCGATATAGCTCAATTTGCAAACTAAAATGTTTGCATCACTTCACGCTAAATATTAAATATCGAGGCTAGCCTAAACGAACCTGAAGTTTTAGGTAGAATGATTACAACCGATGGCTAAATCGACAAAATCGTTTTGAATTCATACTTTCGAGTACAGAATATCTATGGTGGAATACGACTATATGAGGACAAGCCCAAAAATCAGCTAAATATTTTAATATAAAAGGGGAGAATATTAATACTTTTTGGGAGGGCGATTCGTTACCATATACGACCACAGACAATTCGGTTGAATAACGTGCTCAACAACCCTAAAATACCGAAAGTTGGGGGGTATCCTTATATGGGAGCTATGCCTAAACGTGGACCAATATGATTATTTCGATGATTTAGAAACGGAAAAATAACCTTAATATAGCCTCCATACTAATTTCTGATGGTTTTTGAAAAGTTACGCGTATGACTCTTTGGAAATCCACGCATACATGTCTTACGGTCTTCCAAAAAGTATATATAAAATATACACACTTATTGCTCTAATGGTCCTTGAACATTTATTCTTAAAAAATCCAAACGTAGAGATGGATATAAAAAAACTATTCTTAAAAGTCCATATTCCAAATCCACAATTTATGCATTGATGGATGGATAGAAAATGTTTTATACAAATCCACAAAAAGAGTTCTGATGGACCTCGGAAAATGTTATTTAAAAATCCATGCTTAGAGAAGTAATGAATATTGAAAAATATATGAATAACTTCTGAAAAATATTCTAAAAATAACCAACGGCGAAACGCGTCGCATAATGGTGGGTACGTAGATTCTTCTCCTGGCTTTCCTTTTCATTGCAAAACTTAGATCATCAACCTCGACTCGAAAGAGTATAAATAATCACTTAAAATTACTTTCAAATGATCATTGTCCTTACAAGGCAAAATTCAAATAACAAAAAATTAATATTCTAAAAATATATAACTTGCTAATGAACCAAAAATATTGCAGAAAAAAAAACAGGAAAAGTTATTTACCTTTATTTTATCATCACGCCCATTGTGCATGGCTAGCAACAAGAAAATAATAGCAATATTGACTTTATTGTTTGTACAATGAAAAAAAAACCGCAAAGACTCTAACGAAGGATGTTCGATTTGACATGAATGGAAACAGTGTGTTTAAAACCTTGTTGGTTACCCCGTTTAAACAATAACTCCTCCATCTACCATTTCAATATGGAATGACACCGTGGCGTAGTGTTGGTGGTAAGACTTACAGCAGTAGTAGTGTGCGGTAAACAAAATCGAGGCTAACAATTGATTTGTATCAATTGACTGTTTATTTCGCCTTATTTTTCTACTCTGCTCTACACTCCTTTTTCTCTGCCTGCTTCGCATTGATTCTTCACGTGTAGCAGAATATTTTCCATTTCCATTATTTATTGCAATGCAATGGATTTGTTATGGCCGTTGACTAGTCGAACGAAGAAACATTTACACAGTTGTTTGTTTTTGTGTTGCGATATTGTATTTCCGTTTTGTCTGAGATTTTCAAAGGAAACAATACGAAACAAACAAAAATAAATAACTGACAATGAATGCTAAAATAAACAACAGAACACAGCAGAAATCATAACACCCACTTGAGATACACGAGTAGCATATCAATATTTATTTTTGGGATCTTTGATTCATTGAAGTGTCATTATGACATTCTCAATCAAATTTAAATTAGCTGTTCGAAGTGTTGGCTGTTGTTGATGGCAAAGTGTAGTTTAAACTTCATCGTGAGAGGTTTATGTATGTATTTTTGACAATGGATCGAGTGTCTATTGTTTAAAATAGGAATTAGTTGTGTAGAATTATGGGAAACAATTTAAAAATATGAATATTTTTATTCTGCCATGTGGATTTGGGCGTATGATCAATATATAAAATGTTAATACGCCACCATGTTCGATAAAAGACATCATTATTCACCATGACATTATTTGCTATTTTGAATTCATTTCATTTTTCAAAAATACAAATTTCCATTTGAAATAATAAAATGAAATACTGATTTGGAATATAAAATATTAAATGTTCTATTTTCACATATTTAATACATTTTTTTATTTAATTGGCAATATGATTTTGTTGCTCTAATCAAAAAAATGTTTTTATTGTGTTGACTTGTCATTATCACCATATATTACAATAAAAAAAAACTTAAAAAAACTATTTCTTTGGACATTGTTCGATTTTTTGGCCAGTCAGCCAGTCAGCGTCTTTGCTGAGTTGACTATTTTTTTTTTTTTTTTTTTTTTTTTGACAACAAACGGATATGAGTATGAGGCAAGTGACCTACATAACTAAAGTTGCCAACAATGTGGGCAATAGAAAACTATTTCTTTTTTATGTTCCCATGGTATTGTATGTGAAGAGATAGAAAACGTTCATAAATAATATCTGTTATAGTGGACCGGAAATATTTTCGATAAAGTAATTTCCATAACGGATTCTAATACATATCTGTGTGGATACATTCGTATGACATATAATAACACTGTGCGACACGAAAATTTTTCAGGGGTTCTAATGTACCAATTCTGTTTAGTTGGAGTCCCTGGATCACGAAAATACCTTTGGTTTTTCTGGGTCACTTCGAAAATTAATTTTATAACGGTAAATATAAAGAAAATCGTGGTTTCATGGACTTTCCATTTGAAACTTGAATAACTTATTTACTTTATAACGGATTTATATTATTATTTTTTTCTTTCGAAGAGTACAAATTTTCCTTTCAAACAAGATATATATTTGGTAAATCGGTTGAGGATTGACTGAGTTACAGCGGTTGAAATGTGAAAAAATACGCATAAATCTACAAAATTTATTTTTCTTCGGACTGTACGATGAAATTATGATATCAAACCATATAAGTTTTATTATATTACGGGGAAGAAAATTAAATTAGCTTTCGAAAATGATAAAAATCAAAAAAATCGATTTAAAAATGGATGACTTATACACATTTTTGTATTGATTCTATGCATATTCTCTAAAGGAAATATGGGTCTATCTCATTTCCTTTTGCCTGTTACAAACATAACGGTTTGTAAAAGGAAACGATACAGACCCATATTTCCTTTAGAGAATATGCATAGAATCAATACAAAAATGTGTATAAGTCATCCATTTTTAAACCGATTTTTTTGATTTTTATCATTTTCGAAAGCTAATTTAATTTTCTTCCCCATAATATAATAAAACTTATATGGCTTGATATCATAATTTCATCGTACAGTCCGAAGAAAAATAAATTTTGCCATTTTATGCGTATTTTTCACATTTCAACCGCTGTAACTCAGCCAATCCTCAACCGATTTACCAAATATATATCTTGTTTGAAAGATAAAATTCTACTCTTCGAATGAAAACAAAGAATAATATAAATCCGTTAGAAAGAAAAGAAGTTATACGCGTTTCAAAGTGAAAATCTATGGAACCACGTTTTTTCCTACATTTACCGTTATAAAACAAATTTTCGAAGTGACCCAGAAAAGCCAAAGGTATATTCGTGGTCCAGGGACTCCAACTAAACAGAATTGGTACATTAGAACTCCTGAAAAAAATTTTAGTTTTGTTTTGTATCACAGTGTAATATAAAAAAATGGCAACATGATTTTTATAGAACTTCTAAAACTATAAAAGTAACCAATTTAAATGGTTTATGAGCATTGGTATTCGAAGTACATAAAAAAATCGATTGTCAATTTTGATATATATATCTTGGGTTTTTGGGTTTTATCATGTTCAAATGCACAAAACCACAGGCAAAACTAATACCACATTAGAATATTTTTGAAAAAAATCAAACACAAACTCTTAAATATTTCATTATAAGATTTTTTCGAATATTCTGGTCTAGTATTTAGCTAGCTCTTCCCTGTTCATATTTAATATTCATTTCTTAGTTGATCGTATCAGAAAACATTCGAATGTTTCAAAATTCACAATGGAATTAAATATATAAAAATATTATACAAGTAAAAATCTTGTTTATTTTCGTTCAACAGGTTCTTCCAAAACACGATGCTAATGCACATCACAATGGCTATAAAAACCAAGTGCCACAGTTTTATTTATTTACAAACAACAGATGCATACATACACATAACATACATTAAGCTACTCGTCTGCCTAACATTTGTCACATGTTCAAAGCCGATTTATGTACTTCTTCCCTTTGTGCTTTTGTTCCTCCTCGTTTTTACTACATTTTAAGACGTCGAGTATTCGCCGAGACGAAATGTAAACATTACAGATGTTGACTACATTCAATCTTCTTGGGGACCTCTTTTCTTGTTCTTGCTACATTGAATTTTAGCATCTATTCGTTCCTTACCGGGTATCCGGTCATGTTTTATTATTGCTAAGGTAGATTATTTTCGTAAAGCAGACAAGAAAGAAGAGAAAGTTCACGGAAGAGATACACAGGAAAATCCCTTGAAATTGGCGCGAAAGCTCTTCCAAAAAGTTACAACAAACCAAAGCTCTTTAAATGCCGGTACATTGGTCTTTTGCTGTCAAGGTATTGTCGGCTATACAAATTTTGCTAAAAATGTAATGTAAATACTTGAAAGAGGCAAGATTGAAATTTTGGACGGTATCAAATGTTAAAAATTAGAAAAAATTATTGAAAAATTATCACGCAAAATTTTCTGCATACAGATAATTTTGTAATGATGATTTTTAGTAGAAAAAATTGTCAAAGAATGCTCAAGCCAAATACACGTTTTAAATATTTTAAAGGGTTTGTAACCTAAATATTATGTTGGGGAAAAAGAAAACCATTATTTTTTCGTCGAAAATTTTGATAAAATCGGAGAAATGATTGAAGTTGACTGGCATGTTAGCATTCTTAAAATCGCCCAGGAGCTAAAAAAGAACTGTTTTAAACCATTTACACAAAGCTGGATTCAAACAGAAGCTCGATGTTTGGGTGCCACACCAATTAACAGAAAAAAATATGATGCATCGAATTTCCATCTGTGAAGCCTTGGCTAAACGGAATGGGATATACCCATTTCTTAAACGAATGGTGACTGGAGATGAGAAATGAATCACATACGATAAGCCTGTGCGAAAACGATCGTGGTCAAAGAGCGGTGAAGCACCTCAAACGGTGACCAAATCAGGACTAACGGCCAGGAAGGTTCTGCTATGCATTTGGTGGGACTGGAAGGGGTTTATTTATTATGAGTTGCTTTCATATGGCCAAAAACTAAATTCTGATCACTAAATTGGTCAACAGCAGAGGTGTCGTATTCCACCACGTCAACGCTAGGTCACTCACATTTACAGTGACTCGCCAGAAACTTCGGGAGCTTGGTTGGGAAGTTTTAATGCATCCGTCATATAGTCCGGACTGGGCAAGAGATTATCATCTTTTCCTTGCATTGCAAAATTTCTTTAAAGATTAAAAATTGGTATCTAGGGAAGATTGTGAAAATCAACTACTAGAGTTTTTTTGCAAATAGAGAGCAGGACATCTATGAGAGAGGCATTGTGAATGGCACGAATCATACAACAAAACGGTGCATAGTTGGCCCAAATCGGACATTCCGAAGAATGTTTAATAAAGTTCTATAGTTCATATAAAAATAATGGATTTCTTTTTCAGCAACGTAATATGTATCAGTAAGTTTTTACTTTGTGACCTGCAGGATTTGCAAAGACAGAATATTTTTTGGAGGAACCTAATTAAACGCCATCATGCCACCTTTATTAAACATATTAAATAGTTTTTAGTTACTATTTAACTCATAAAAGACACACCATTTTCAAACATATCTTTTTGAAACAAATATATTTCAACAGAGAATATCTACTCCAAAAATTACAAATTAAAACCACAAGATATCAAAGGAAGGATGCAATTAAAACCAAACTTCTGATTAAACATCCAAAAAATATCCCAAAGACAAAATAAACTTACCGAACTGTTAACGTTTCGTTTAGTTGAAACACGTCGATGAAATATTTTTGCTGGCTCAGCTTCAATTTCCGATTCAGAGGATTCATCTCCAGGACTAATGGCAATTACCGGTATGGGTATGGGTGATACACTGCCAGAGCTGCACGCGCTACTACCACCACTACTACCTCGTATTGCTGAGTTCGTTGCAGCAACACGTAGAAGTCCCTGATTAGGCATTCTTTAAATATTGTTCTTATTGTTGTCGTTGTTGTTGCTGTTCTTGTTGCTTGCTACGTTTCGTCGATTGCTGTTGGGTCACGTTGCTGTTGGGGGTTGCTATTGTTGTAGTTGTTATTATTCTTCTTCTTGTTTGCTCCTTCTTCTTTTGTTGCCGGAGAAAACAATTAAATTTTAAATGATTTATGGCATAATTTTGGGAGTCTCACACAAATATTGTATACATACAGGCAGCATTTTATTGGCGATTAGCGTAAACTTTTTTATTAATAATTTATTATTCCCTTTTGTTTAGAAGGGATGATTTTATGTTGGGCATTGAAAAGTTGAATATGAATATTAAATGTCACTTAAAACAAATAGAACATTTTTTATTTTGCTTTCGGGTTTTTTCATTTATGTATGAGACGATTGTACATTATTAATACAAAAAAATCACATGTCTTAACAGGTATGTACCATATAATTATTAAATAAAAAAAAACACTCACACACATACATGTTCACATATACACGTAGAATTACACTTATTTTAGAGTATACTATTCGACTTCACTGCCATTGATGATGATGGTTATAATAATATGCCCGTTTATTTTTTTATTTTTGGTAAATTTTATTATTAAAATTTGTTTGTATATTTCTAACTACAGTTTAATTGAAACATTCACATAAATATGTATGTAGTTTACGTATAAAAAATTGTAAAAAACTTGTATTTATTTTATCCACTTAAATCGATATGACGAATAAGTTTAATTTTTCAGTTTCTTTCTTAATAATAACGAGAACATCTAAATTGAAGGAGTTTTATTTATTTTGTTGTCGGTTGGAAGTTGATTTTCTTTAAATTATTTTATTTTGATATATGTATTATTTTTTGTTTGCTCCAAAAGAATCATAACTTTACTCACACACTATTTCAAGACCGCAACCCTCACTGAGCTTTTTTTCCTATTGCCAGTGAGTGGTTGTTTGGTTGGTGTACAGTGGAAAAATGGCATTCTCCTTTTTGGCCAAGCCATGTAGCAGTGCAAAATGGTTTTATTCGAGGAATGTTTGTGTATGTGTGCGCGTAAAATGTTCTCTTCGCACTCGCATTTAGATGAATTTTCTCTGGTACGATTGCTTTATTCGCGGTTTTGTAGATGTCTCCGAATGTTGATTGTTGTGTTTGTTTTTAATGTGTGTATGTGGAAAAGACAAGTCAAAAAGAATTATAAATATGATTACCATGATACTATAACTGTGTAGTACCAAGATGGATAAATTTAAAAAAAAATGTTAACTAAACCTCATATGAGTAAAGAATGGAATTTAAGAATGTTATGTTTCGGTCAATTAGAATTACATTATAAAGAAGCATTGGCTTTGACAATTAGTGATAATGAATAAAACCTTTACATTCCAATGGATATCCTGTTTACAATCCAAATATTTCGAATATATATACTTAATTTATTAAATAAGTCCTTGTATAACATTTGGCAACTCTAGTCAACTATACTTTTTTTATTATTCTCTCGATTTTCACAAAAGAAGAAAGATGAACAAAAGATACAAAATAGTTGTACACAAGCAACTAAAGACAAACGCAAACAACAATTGACTTCGAAAGTTCAAAAACCCTTCAAGTCGTAAAATTACGACTTTCGGCATTTGTTGTGCAACTGTGTGTGCCCAGTATATCAACACTCTCTTATATACGTACATAGCGGGTAAATAACAGTAATACACTTTGCTGTCAACATGTGCTACACACTCGAGGGAACCACCCTTACACGAATGCAATGCCGCCACACACAGCCACATTCCTACAAACATCAATACGCTTCCGAAAGGATAACAAAAGCAAAACAAAGAAACAAAAATAAAAATAAATCAAGCGCAAACTGTCAAAGCGTTGGAGTTGCGGGTCATCCACATACCCAGCCCATTAATTGACATTATTTTGCTCACATTGCAGGAGTTATTCAAAAGTCACTACACTTTGTTAATTATCCTTATTATGGGAGACAACCCAATTTTAAATTATTTAGGAGTGACTATAGGAAAACAGCAATCCTTTGATTATGCATGTACATACACATCGCTATAAACGGATATGTCCAGTGTATTGTCCTTTATTCTTATTAGTTGATGAAGCCCAACGACTGAGTCATTGGCGAAGGACATTGCATTGTTACTTTGTGTTCATAAAATTGTATTCGATTGGTGTTTCCTTTTTGTTGTTGTTTTCACTCTTTGTAAGTAAAGTGCAAAATTGTGTTTTGTTCATCCAGTAGACCATACAAATACAAGGTATTGCTAGGGGTAGGCAATATATTAGAGTGACCTGTTATTTAAACTAAAATTAAAAAATAATAAGCATCACTGATTTAGAATTTATCTAGTAACAAAGGGATAAAGTCCCACTACATGAAGGAATCTATACAATTTGGAAATAATAAGAATAAAATAAAATTCAGCCGAGTTAGATATAGGTTGAGAATTTGGGCGGATTCCCTATGTTCTCTAATTGTACTGTCATAATCTGAATTTAAATATAAGTAATTTGCCCAGTGTAAACATTTTTAATTTGAGTGTGAATAGTTGTTATGCATGCATCTATATCTATAAATAATAATTTAAAAAACAAAATAAACCAATACGTACCAGTATTAATATTTCATAATTAGCATATTGAATATACGTTTTAATAATGTTCTTACATGAAAACATGTGTGTTCGTCATTATAGGAAATTGTAGCAATAAATTAGTTTTATACCAGCATTTCTTTTTGTTTAAAATTTTTTCTCAATTTGCAGTCATTGTTCCCAATGAATTGAATTTTATTTTATTATAATTTGCAATATTAGATATCATGATCTATAACAAAAATGTACATGTGATTATATCATAAACAATTTTGAAAACGTAAAAAATAATACCAACATAAACATATTTCCAACCATATAGCGATATTTTCAAATATAACAATAGTAACTTTATAAATGCACATATTATTGTCGCTTAGGGGGCTAGGCGCTCATATACCCAACCATTTTCAGCGGGATGTACCAGAACATTATCGATTTCCTATTTAAAAATTACAAAATTAATTTCTCAAACAATTGTTACTTAAGAATATAGCATTACCTTCTCGACTCCAGAATATTTTCGAAATACAATACGATCATGTAAACGATCTGTTTGACCTTGCCAAAATTCAATTAATTTTGGTCTTATCAAGTAACCGCCCCAATTTGGTAAAGGCACCTCCTTATCGCCCAAATCTTCTTTTATTTTCTTCTCAACTTCATCTAAATGTTGACGTGATGGTATTTTGGAACTTTGTTTGGATGCCAATGCACCTATTTGACTTGCTCTCGGTCGTTCATGGAAATATTTCAATGAATCTTCCTGGGGTATTTTCTCTGCAACACCCTCAATGCGTATTGAACGTCTAAGGGGGCACCAATATAAAGTCATGGCCACATTTGGATTTGATGCAATATCTTTAGCTTTACGACTGCCGTAGTTGGTGAAAAATGTAAAACCTTCATCGGAGATGTCTTTCAGAAGAACGAAACGATTCGATGGACAGCCATTACTAAAAAAAGTTATGGAATTTTTATTTTGTGAAGAAGTTGAAATAACAACGAGTTTATATAAATAAAAAAAATATTTAAATTATATTACAAAATATAATATTAATCATAAAATGCTCCACAAATAATTCATAAGTTGATGTATTTGAATATGTTAAAAATGATCTGACCGTTCAAATATTAGTCGTAGTCTTGATCAAAAAGTTCACAAAAACTATTGCATTTATAACACTTATAACTTGCAAATCACAAAACTAGACATTATCCTAATCCTTGGATGGAATAACTCGAAATGTGTAGATTAAAACAAATGTACATACATATCGCTCATTTGCTGCAAGACAGGCATAACTAAAAAACGGTTTTGCAGAAAATGCGTTTTAAGTTTTCAGTTTACCCACACCTTATATGGGACAGAGGAACTTCTACAGCCTCTCAATTAGAGTGTGTAAGAGATATTGATATGCATTTTTATACAGCATGAGTTCTATTATAGCGAAAAATCGTGCATCATTAACTCGAAAATCACGTTTTATGAGTTATGCCTCTCTTGCAGCAAATGAGCGATATGTTTTTCTGTAACCTTACTGCATTTGTAATCTACTCTGTATACATTAACATATACTTATCAGCTACACAAGCTACACATATAAACTGTGTTCATGATATATATAGCAGTTAACCGCGATACTGTTAACATAGCTTTACATCGTGTTTTTCCATTCCTAACTCACCTTCCAACTGTGGCCAAACTGGCTGCATTCGGTTCTATAATTTCTTCCGTTTGCAATGCCTGATTCATCCATTCTCTGAACAGAGCTATGGGTTCCTTAACACGGATATTTTCCTCCAGAAATACTTGCTTCTTTTCCATATATTTTAAGCGTAAAGCTGTAATGATACACATAAATCAAATATTTATTATATTGGCATAACGACAGCAAATCAATTGATGCAATCAATATCTCATCTACCTGACAGCGGAACATTTGCGGCCGACATTTTTCGTAGTTGTATTAATAGCCTCACTAGTTGTTGTTTTTCGGGGGGGGATGAAAATGAAGATTATAAATGTATTAACCGGCTGAAGTTGTGATTTAAACTGAACAAATAATCTAAAGCACACAAATTTATTAACAGAAAATAAACGATTCTTACTTGTCAAGCCTCTTATCTAGTGTTTACCTTTGTGTTGTTGTTGGTCGAGTGGCAGGGATAAGAAACGGGTTCAAATGAGTGATTCTGTGAAATGAACAGAAGGGACTATTTCTAGTTTGCACGTTTATTTCTGTTGTTGACACTAATGCATATGTATAATGAAAATAAGAAGAAAAAAAAAACAATGGAATATTAATATATCTGAATTGAATGAGTTATGGTGATTTATATGAGATATTATCATTAGTACAATTCTTTACACTATTACGTCGTACTAAATGCTCTAACAAAGTCGGGTATTTATAAATCGAATTATGCCTAATGGCGCCATCTACATTTGAGTATGATGTGTATGACACTGACCGTTAAAGTATGAATGTTTTGAAACAAAAAAGTTGTTGGTATGTTAATTGCTCTAAAATGGTACTTGTCGGTGGGTATATAGTGATGTCGAAAATTATAAATAAAATAAAAAATTATAAGTTTACGGTAATATTGTGTATTTGTGTTGATTTCTGTTCCAGAGACTACAATAATTTTTAGTAATTTTTTTAATTTCATCTTTATATAATTTTGAAACGTTGTACCAGTTTTTATACGGGAACAGGCACGTTGCATGTTCATTTTACTAATATTTGATAATATTTCTTGTTATTGGTTTATATATTATAATTATATATTGACAGTGTACTAGAATGTTAACTAACATTGGATTATGACAGTAAATAGCTTTTTTGTAAATACGTGAAACCTTCGTTATAATTATAAGACACTTGGAAGCTTTAAAAGCTCCAAGGATTCTATGCACCACCACTCAATCAGTGGCTGGCTGGCAGTATGTCAACAAAGAGTGTAATAAATTTCGAAATAAAAGCAAAGAAACAACGTTAAAAATGCGTAAAGACGACCTAACAAAGAATGATGAAAACCTACGGCAACACAACAACAACAACAGCAGCAACAAAACAGCACTTAACGTTACGGTGAGCTCAGAGTATTTTTGCAACGGACGGATATGTGTGTCAAGTTATGTGAAAATATGTGAGGTAGCGAGTGTTTGTGTGCACTTGTTTTTGGCAGCGCTGCCAAAAAGGACAAGAGCATGAACGAACAAAATAACTACGACAGCATGAAATTCGTACAACGGCAACAACAAACGGATATCAAATCTAGAGCACTGTTAACGTAAGAATAAGTTTTAGGCCATAGAAAAAAAACAACAAAAATAAAATAAAGACAAATGTATGTTGTTGGGTATGTGCACCGCGCAATTACAGTCAATGAATGTTGCATTAATATATTTTGAGAAAATAATGGGCAATTCTACAGTTATATCCATAATATTTGAAAGAATGGCTTTATCTATAAAATATCGATCAATTATTGAGGAGGACACTTTGAAGGCATCCAATCTTCAAAAGAATTGTAAATAGTTGTAAAAAACGATATGAAGAAAAAATACAAAATATATAGAAAAGCTGAAGAAATTTTTAATTTAAAGATATATTGTAGACAAAAGCAGAAAACATGTAGAAGATTTATACCTATGCTTATATGTTATCAGGAAAATGTCTATGAAAATAATTTTGATAGATCAATGAAGAATATTGAATAACTTAAATTAACAGTATAACCGTATTATTATATATAATAGTAATTATCATTGTCCATAGATTATAATTGAATGACCACCTACTGTAGGCTTAAAAATTCGTTCAGAAATGAGAGAAACAAAACTCAAACAATTTCTGACAGGACAAAAACAAACGCACACATACACATACATTTTGAATGCCGCCGACGACGGAGGACAACAGTGACGACGACTACGGCTACGATGTTTTTGTCGACAAGTAGCAGTGCCATCGAACAAATGAAAATTATGTGAAAGCAAAAGGCTGCTGGTCGTTCGTGAGGTTAGTTGTGAATGTTCGCGCAAAAACGTAAAAGAAAAGCTAAACTTAAATGAAACGCTCGAGGAGACAAACAAATATACAGCAATAAACAATATATATATATATATATATAAATGAAAAAGTGTATAATTTAATCATAGCAAACGGTAGCAACAACAAAAATAAAAACACAACAGTAACATCAATATTTTTTGTTGCTGCTGCTGATGAAGAATAGTTTTGTGTGATGATGGCGACGATGATGTGGTGCTAATCGAAATTTAAAGAATGTTTTAATAATAAATAGAAAAAAGATAATAAATTTAACAAAAAAGTAATATTTACTTACGACCACAATAAAATAGTATATAAAAGAAACAAAATAACAAAAAAGAAAACCAACGTGTGCAAGTAAAAGCAATAGAAAAAATATCTGTAAAACGTCCTTGCCAAAAAATATATATTAAAGGATAATACGAAAAATTACCCAAAAGTTAGCCACATAAATTGAAAATTAAATTGTGTCTGTGTGTGTGTTCATTTCACTTAAAAGTGTGTTAGCAAGTGCGTGTGTTCTGTGTTCCCCGCCCCTTTGGCTGGCCAATACATTGTCACCGTAGTCGTCCCTATTCATTTGTGTCTGTGTGAGTGTGCCTTCACACATATAGAAATATATGCCCATTGAGTGCCTTATATCTTTCGATAACAATACTCAAGGTGTCTATTATGCTGGCCAGGAATTATCTGGTGTTGTTGATCTCACTGTTGATACAACAAAACGTATTAAAGGTAAACAAAACAATCATTGGTATTTTTTTGCCTCATCCTTAGCCTCATTCTGCATTGTGTGTTTCTTAAACTTTTTGTCCAATGTGCCCCGGTTACCCTTAGCTGTTGTTGTCGTCGTTATTGCCACAAGGCAAGAAGGCATGCAAACATGTATATGTGTGTGTGAGTGACTGTGTATCTGTGCTACTGTACAAAGTATGACTCAAAAGGATGTGTTGTCCCATTTCCGTGAAGTGTTGTCTCGAAGGTTTTTGTTTTACAAACGTAGACGTCGCCGCAACGTTTTAGCTGCTGATGTCGCCGTCTTCGTCTTTGCTTTTGACACCGCCATTATTCACTGTTACCGACCAGTGACCATTAAAGTTTATTAAATGTTTTGTTTTCTTGTTTTGTAATTGTCATTTATCAATAAACATCACAATTTGTCAATTCGTAGAAACCATTGATGTGAATTACACGTAACCAAGTAAACATTTTTGGGAACAAATGTTGAAAGTTTTTTTTATTTAAAACATTGTGCTTTTCTGTAGTTTGATACCACTGTTAATTGAACTTTGCTCCTAGCATTGATAAAAGGATATCATTTTCTGTTGATATGCCTGAAAATAATAATTTTCACAATCAAAAGGTCACAATTAATCATACGTCGTTAGTGTGACAAATAAAATGACTGATCAAAGGAAATTCCAATTTTTTATTATTAACTGATTTAAATAAATTAAGAAAATATTTGTCGATCCAAAATATTTTAGTCATATTTATAGAATAATAAAAAAAATGGATTATAATAATAGTTGTTTAGTAAACGGATCCCCAGTCGAGAAAATATCATTTTCAAAAAGCGTTCTCGTTGTGCCGGCCTATATATTCAATAGTTTTTAAAAAGTGACTTGAACAAATTATTTAAAGTGGACATTCTTGAATTTGAATTTAAAAAGGTAGTCGATTATTTTGAATCCTAAATGTTAGTGAATATAGTATACCCCGAAATATCCAAAGTAGGTCAATGCCAATTATTTGCTGGAGAAACTATAGGAATATTATTATATTATATACATCGGAGAAATGATCGAAGTTGACCAGCGTGTTAGTAAACTAGGTGTTAAAAATCGACCATAAAACTGTTTTAAACCATTTACACAAAGCTGGATTCAAAAAGATGATCGAATATCCACCTGCGAAGCCTTGGCCAAATGGAATTAGATAGATCCATTTCTTAAACGGATGGTTACTGGAGATGAGAAATGGATCACATACGATAACCCTGAGCGAAAAAGATCGTGGTCAAAGAGCGGTGAAACACCTCAAACCTTGGCCAAATCAGGACTAACGGCCAGGAAGATTCTGCTATGCATTTGGTGGGACTGGAATGGGATTATTTATTATGAATTACTTCCATATGGCCAAACGCTAAATTCTGATCTCTTCTGTCAACAACTAGCTCGTTTGATGATAGCTATTGACCAGAAACGGCCAGAAACGCTAGGCCACACACATCTACAGTGACTGGCCAGAAACTTCGGGAGCTTGGTTGGGAAGTTTTAATGCACCCGCAAAACAGTCCGGACTTGGCAATAAGCGATTATCATCTTTTTCTTGCATTGCAAAATTTCTTCTATGAGAGAGGCAGAAAATGGCAACAAATCAACCAACAAAACGATACATATTTGTAAATCGGACATTCCGAAGCATGTTAAATAAAGTTCTATAGTTCATATAAAAATAACCGATTTCTTTTTCCTCAACCTAATATTAAAAAAATGTCGGTTTTCGTTAGGGAGCTATTGATTTTATAGGAGAGGACAGCAAAGTATGATAATGATTAAAATATCTGTAAATTTTTCAAAAGTATACAATTTTTTTCAAAAATTTTACGATTTGGAAGACAATGCTTAGATGCTCTATTAACTTTGTCTAAAATTAGAGTTTGGATTCCCATTTTATATAATTTTTTTATAACAGACCCACTTGTCCGATTTGTCTATAGTTCTAAAAATGCAGCTATGTAGGCAGTGGCTTGTTGTGTCAAATATAAAAATAAACATACACAACAAATTTTTGTGTTTTTTTGGCATAATTAAAAACGCTAAAAATAATGAATAATTATGATTTCTTCTCAAATACAAAGTAATTGAATCCAGACGAGAAAAAATTGTAATCAGATGGTAGCTATGCCCTACCTTTAAATAATTATACCAAGGGTTCAAGTAATGGTAGCTATCATTTCAAAATACCCAGTTTTGTTGATGAATAAGCGTAGAATTTTAGACTTGGTAAACATTGCTTATCGGAAATCCATATTATTTATTGTTTTGCCACAGAGAAATAGAAACCATTATAAAGTAGTTTGCTTTGTTATCGTCACATTTATTAATTGCTTTTCAAAATCATGTTTTGCCATCAATAAAGGACATTGCAGTGGAAATTGTCAATGTAATTTCCTTTGATGTTTGAATGTGTGAGTCTCTTTCTATCTCTGTGTATGGGTAGCATTTAGTGCATTTCCGCACACACTTACACAAATGCAATTGCATTGCAGAGTAAACCAGCAACATACTAGAACATTGACATATTCATATCCTGTGGAAATTGTTGTCATTTTGTTGATATTGTTCTTGCTGTTGTTGTTGTCTGTTATAGTAAGCATTTTTTATCGGTGCTCTATATAATTATTTCCTATTTTTAGTTGATTTTCATGTTTGTGCTGCAAAACCATATTTTTGGCACGCAGCCATTACTGTGAATAGCCATAGTCGTCGCTGCAACAATACAAAAGCTAACAACAAATGACCATTTAGAGGACAATCTATAAAAAAAAACGGGGAGGAACAAACCTTTTCAAAGGATACCCTACATTTAGTTTGTTCAGCGTTGGCTAAATAAAAATTACTAATGGAAATGGCGCCAATTATAACATAATAATTTAAATACCCTTTGTAGGGTACACGGACAGAAATAAATCATTGCACACACAAACACACATGTCCATGTCTGTATTGCAAATGCATTTCACTGTTCTCCTTGGTGAAAACTAACCACAAAAATACAACAAAAAAACAAAGGATAGATGGGTGGATGGATGGATGGATGGATGATTGTAGAGGATGAACGAAATTCTGTTGCAGTTGAAAATTAATTGCAATGTCAACATTAAATTGCAGAGCTACCTAATTCTATTGTATTTTCCAATATATTTTTGTTGTTGGTTTTTTACAATACAACATTTTTAGATAAAGGGATAAAGGTAGGTTGTTTCGATTAAAAGATATACCATAATTATAAAAAAAGAAAAGAATTTTTCCATAATTTAATCGGCTTTTTGGCAGTAGTTTATCAATTATGGTAACTGTTGTGTTAATTTTTCATTAATTTAGAACTAATATTTTTATTTGTGAAGGTTTTACATATTAATTTATACAGACCCATTGAACAACAAATATGATTGCGGTCACTTACAAAGTCCATAATTAACAATTTAAGGTATTCTGATTAAATTGGAACTTTCAGTAAAAAATTTGGAGGGTATAATTATTTTTACATTTTATTTACTAAACCTCGAAGTATCTATCTGACACCCTAGCAATACAAAGCATCATCTATAATGCATTTGTTTGTGACATACCAAGTGAAACAATATAGAATAGTACTTTTGAGTAAAAATATTAGGTTGGGGAAAAAGAGATCTATTATTTTTCTTGTGTAAATGGTTTAAAACGGTTATGGTCGATATTTAGCTCCTGGGCGATGTTACGACTGCTAACAGCCGGTCAACTTCGATCATTTCTGCGATTTTATCGACATTTTTGGCGACCGGCCTACCTGTGCGAGGTGCATCTGAACATCCTGAACGGAATCTACGACAGCAAAATTGCACATCATTGGCTGTTACAGTACCGGAACCATAAACACCATTCACAATTTTAGCCGCTTGGCTTTCATGTCAAAGAAAAACTGTAAAATGCACTGATTTTTATCTTTGTTCGCTTTCATTTTTAACACCCTGTAACTCACAACTGAATGCACCAAACATAAAAAAATATTTTTTTTTACTGCGAAAAGTCACCCTTTCAATGAGCAGAAATCTGAAATTGTTTGATCGATACTTTACGAGAAATATATTTTCTTTCATTTTCCGTAACCTAACATTTCGTCCAATTGTATTTAAATTCCATTTAAAGTACATATTTTATTAAATTCATGTTTCTTTCCTTTTCAGCCATACACATCACGGTCAACGGTTATGCCAAGATACGCTGGATAAAGAAGGGCTATCCACGTGACAGTGAACGGGCCATGTGCCGGGCATATCGTTCGTATTTGTCATCACGTTCGTATGTTCTGGGCTCATGTGGTAGCAATTCATGCCTGGACTGGACAGCTGGTGAATATTCATATACATTTCATGTTATACTGCCGGAAAATTTACCAACCTCGTTCGATGGCAAATACGGACAAATCCATTATGAAATTATAACGACGATAGATAGACCAGGAAGATATCCCAAAGTATTCAAATTGCCTTTTACGGTGATACATCCAGTAGATTTAAATAGTGATGCCATATATAGGGTGAGTTACCCCGAAAAGGGTTAAGATTAATATCTTACATACATATTGTCGGAGTTATGTTGTTTTTTTCTGTTTTTTAGGTACCCCTAGAAATATTAGATCGTAAACGTTTTTGGAGTTTTTGCTGCCCAACCGGACCACTTACTGTTAAATTTTCCACACCCTATTGCGGCTATGCTCCCGGTCAGAAAATCCACTTCGTTTTGTACATTAACAATGAATCGTCCATTGACATCACCCACTGCGATGTGAAACTGAAACAAGAGGTGACCTATGAGACCCATGATCCGCAACATGAATACCGTTATGACAAGCATTTGATAGCGTCCAAACAATTCGGCAACGTCTTGAGATGGAGTCGTAAAGTCTATCGTGGCTACCTAGAACTGCCATCTATACCGCCCACATCGGCCAAATTGTCATGTCCGATCACGGTAAACTATGCCATGAAAATTATCATAAAGCCAACCGAATTTCATTGGAAAATGAAATTGAAAATTCCTCTGACAATTGGCAGTGTACCGATAATGGATAACGGAAATAGTGCGGCGTTATTACAGGCCAATAATAATAGCATTATGCGGGCCGAATCGAGAGATGAGCCGCCGGTTACAATGTTGCCTAATACGGAGGTGGATGATGATGTCAATGATAATGACAATTCAACGCCAACAATAATGGTTACCGATACCGATAATCCTCCAGATTATATACCAATGAGTGAGTTGAAATCATAAATTCTTAAGATTAATACATTTTGAGTTATTTGGAAACTATTTTCGATAAATACTGTTATTTGGTATTTCTAAATAAGGGAAGGTCTTAGCCTTGTAGTAAAAAAGGGCACTATGCATGGGGACAAAGCTGTGCACATGTGCTTATGTTAATATTTAAAATTAAATAATTATTTTCCAAAAATCTGATTGATAAAATATATATTTTCGATTATTAAATATATTAAAATATATATTTTAAATTAAATAAAGTGCAAAAAATAGTATCCTTTTCTACATTTATTAAGTGATTGTTTTTATAATCCCAGACGAGACTAGAAAACTAGTTGTTGTAAATATTTGTCAGATGATAAATAATAGTTTAGTTTATTTTTAGAATTGCAATTACTGGAATATCACATGGGACTTTTAAAATTTCAATATGCTAGTTATTGTTAACAAATGCTTTCGTGGTGAATTTATTAACATTATATGTATGTCCCCTGTGACTGAGTCAAGCTCATATATTTTAAAGTAATTGTAAAAGGTTGTCAACACGAATGAAAATGCATGTCATTTACGTAAAATATTCCACACAATTGAGTAATAAGTTAAAAATAGAAAAAGAAACAGAATATCGTTCAGTATGGCCGCGTCGAACTATTTATAGCCTCCACTATAAAATTTAAATTCAAAATACCTTAAAGTCCCCATTTAAGAATTCCGACTGATTTAAGGTATTTTGAATCCAATAGTGGATGGTATAAAAAGTTCGACACGGCCGAATGGAACGATATTTAATGGAAGAATTATTAATTCACAGTTAGTTAGGATGGAAAATTTGGAAAAAGGCAAGGGCAAGAAATTTATATGGGGGGAAATTTCATCCATTATACATAAAGAATCCGGTAAACTTTCCTGGACTCTTACAACATAAATTGTTATACGAAAGTATTAAATCCTAGATATATTTTAAACGTTGCTAGTTTTATTTCATTTAAAATAAATGCTTAAGTAATTCCGAGAAAAATTCTGAATTATCTTGAAGCTGACAACATTATTTTTTTTTAATTTGACAAAAACATTTTTATTTATCTTCGAATTTATTTTAGAGTCCAAATTGTTGGTATAATTTGTTTCTATAATTTTTAATATATATTTTTTATTTCATAACGATGAATTAACTCACATTTTTCATTTTTATTACAGTGCCACCATCCTACGAAGATGCCATGGCCTTGAGTGAGAAATTCTTTGATGATCTGGCCTATATGGAAAATGTTAGCGTTTCCAGTGTGGTAACCAACAACAAAAATGAGAACTTTAAACCGCGATATCCCGTCTATTATTATTACGAGACACCCATAATACCACCCGGTAGTGATGATTCAGCAAATGAATCAGAATAATTGTCGTATTTACTTTTTCTATAAATTTACATACTACATTATATTACCTATAAAACCCAGTCGAAACAATCAAACCAAAAAATATCCATTTATGTGCATTTGTTATTTTTATATGTCTTTCTTAATGCAAAAAAAAAAAAAAATAAATTTAATTGATCCTTCAATGAAAATGTAGTTAGTCCTTAAAAATTTGAATGTTACCGTTTTTAATACAATTATAATTATTCAACAAAATTTAAATTATATATTAAACCCACACACAAATACACATCCAGAACACTTTTGCAAAGTTGAAGAACAACAAAAACAAATCAGAGACCAAAACAATCGGTATGTTTGATTAGATTTGAGTTTTCCCAGTAATTCTTGTTGTTTCGTTTGTTTTCTTTAAATAACAATATCTTATTTATGTTTTTTTCTTTCTTTCTACGACCTTTTTCGTTATTGAAATTAAAAAACAAAACAAAAAATGATGAACAAAATCTGCACGCCTACCACTTTAATATGACAAATGAATATCTTTCGAATGATTCTGTTTTCGTTCTTATGTTCCTTTTATGGTATGGAATTTGTTATTTGGTTTATGAACGTGTGTATGTATGTTTGTATTTGTAGCTTTGGTCCTTGACTTTTATTTCGTACTTAAATTAAGTTATGTTATGTGAATTTGTATGT
This sequence comes from Musca vetustissima, assembly GCF_032173495.1. Taxonomy (NCBI): domain Eukaryota; kingdom Metazoa; phylum Arthropoda; class Insecta; order Diptera; family Muscidae; genus Musca; species Musca vetustissima. The sequence goes on from NW_026882330.1 coordinate 290,329, forward strand.
GTTTATTGCGCCTTACCATTGATATGGCTTTCTAACTACTACAACAATAAAAACCACACTACCACTTGTACAACAAGAAATATATCAATACCAATACTACCACAACCCACCTCCTAGAACAATAATACTAATAATAACAACCACAACAACAACAACAATAACAACACCATGTCCTTGGTTAATGGTTAATAATGAACAAACAAATTTCTTTGTTTCTGTGTTTCTCTTTCATGTTTCGCTCTTCTTGTTTTCTTTCTGATTTTGTTTCTCTTTTATAGAAACCCTTTATGATGCCATACCATCACGTTACCATCCAATGGTGCTAGCAACGCCTATGTCGGACATGTCATCATCTCCGCTAGAATTGAGTCATGTCAAGGCATTTGGGAAATTCCAAATATTGCGTTACATTAAGAAATAGTTGGTGATGTTACCATCCCGTATCATCGACCCCCTCCTCCAACCTAACACATAGAGCAAGTTAAGAATGAACAAAACAAGCGTCGTCTCTTAGAGAAAATTAATTTTGGTTTATAATTTATTTATTATTTTTTTTGTATTTATACACTTATTCGTAGATAGAGCAATAAAAGAAATTTAACATTTAACAAGAAAACAGAAAAAAGTTATAAATATATAAGAACAAAATGAATATACGATATGTATAAGTATGCACATATTCCACACGTTTAGAGGCGAGATTTTGTAGATTGGAATTGATATTGAAAAACACGGAAAGAAATTAAAAGTTAATACGTTTATACTTTCTATGAACCATAATTTAATTGTCTGTTTTGAATTCAATGCATATTTTATAAAAAAAAATTTTAATTTTTAAATTTTAATAATTCGCGAAAGTGGATTTTATTTTCATAGCAATTTCAATCTAGAAATAAAACACACACACACCCTAGTGTAATATGTGCATTAAATATGAATAAAGTGCCATTTATTTTACGTTTTTTAATCCCTTGAATCCTCGAAACAAAATTGTAATTGACTTCATTTTTGAATTTCTAGTCGAAAACAAATTGTACCTTTATAAATAATTAAGAAATTTTTTAAAACTAAATTTATAAGAGAATATAAATCCTTCGAAAAAACCAAACCTAAAGCAACATTATTTAATTCTTCCTTTTTTAATTATTAATTAAATTAAATGTTAAAACAATTGCACAATTTATAAAATAAATGTATATGAACGTTAACAACAACCAATGAAAAAAAAACAAACAAAACAGACATATTTCTCCTTTTTAGCCTTTAGCTCTTAAGCATATTTGCACAATTTTACTCTTAGCTAAGCAAACATTTTTTCATATTTCCAAAAATTAAAAAAAAAAAATATATATCTAAATAAAAAAACAACCAAACCAATGCGTTTAAAACGATTACATTTTTTTATAATTTCGATATAATGAGAATAATCGATGTTTATGTTTTAGCGCATAAGATTCCACAAAAGAATACAAAATAAAACCAACTTAAAATTTCTTTGAAATTGTAAATCAAAAACTAAACTAAACTAAACTAAACAACAACAAAAATATTTTTAATAAAGTTGCAAATAAACTTAAAATGCTGTTTTTCACATTTTCTTAATTTATTTAACAAAATATTAACCATAACTATATTTTATATACATTTAAATTAATTTGATAAATTTCTTATAACAAAATCTCAGGGATCTACTTAGGGAGGTGTTTCTCTTTAATGGCATCAAATCGCACATGGATTTGTAGATATGGTCACCGATAAACGATTCCATGCTGGGAAGTTTTAAGTTCAAGGGTTGTATAGCTGATTCGGCATGAACAGAACCTAAAATTAAATTTTGTTATTTTTTAATATTTTTATTATTTTTATTTTCCCAGTCACCATAATTATCATAGCATAATACACTTTCCGACTCATCATCAGTTGTCTTGAAGCATGGTGTTGTTCCAATGGTCAATGGTATCGTCACACATGCCAAAATCTTCTTATTGCCATCAACTACCAAGGCCTCCAGAAAATATTCATATTTTAGCATTGAATCTTCACAACATTCCCTGGATATTTGACAATCTAGTGGCAAATTTAAATATGCCATTATCTCACCCGACGGCCAATGTTTTCTAAAGTTTATGGTCTGTTTTATTTGTTTGACTTGCTTGACTTGCGAAGGTGTTTTCCGACGCTCTGCCGTTATCTGACAATTTAATTGTATCAAGATTTTACAGCTCGGCTGAGATATTTGGCATTTGATATGATAAGGCACTTTTTGACCGGGTGTAAAACCTGTACAGGGTGTTGTTAAAACAATTTCTCCATCGGATTCGGTGATTCGGTGAGAAGAAGTAAGGGGCTATAAGAATATAATGAATGCATTAAACAGAAACCTGTATTAATTCGAATTTTTTATTTGAAAAAAATTATGATGTTTTTACGGATGCTCAAGTAATAAATCATAAATTACGTTAGTTTTTTCCGGCTGTGATGTTAAGCAATAATTTAAAATTTGAGGTGTACATGTGCTTCAAATACCCTGAGTTATGTCTGTCGTGTAGCAAATGAGCGAAATATTGGAGCTATATCTAAATCTGAACCGATTTTTCTTAATTTCAATAGGATCCTTGGGCCAAATAAATGAGATGTGCCATGCATAAATCAGCTCAGAAAATGATTCAATGCATATTCTCATTTGCCTGTTACAAACATATGCTCAAAGACATACTACCATATACCACAGTGTGGTGAAGGGTATAACAAATATAATTTTTTAGGAGTATCACAAGATTACTTTTTTATAAGAAAATATTTATCTAAAATTACCATTAACATAGATGTTAAAAATCATTTTTCTTCAATTATCACATACATAAATAAAAATTTACTAGAATTATCACAAGATCTATATATTTTGCTCATAGAGGATTTCAATCTATCGAAGAGGTCTTCTTTCAATAAAATGCATATTTAAAATGTATTTTAAATATGCATTTTTGCATTTTTTAAAATGCATGAAACCTCTGGAAACACGCTTTATTTAACATGCATCGGAATGTCCTATTTGAATGTCAAAATATGCACCGTTTTGTTGTATGATTTGTTGCCACTTAAAAGGTAACTTCATAATGCCTCTCTCATAGGAGTCCTGCTCTCTATTTGCAAAAAACTCAGGTAGTCGATATTCACAATCCTCCCTAGATACCAATTTCTTATCATTAAACAAATTTTGCAATGCAAGAAAAAGACGATAATCGCTTGGTGCCAAGTCAATGTATAGCGGATGCATTAAAACATTCCAACCAAGCTCCCGAAGTTTCTAGCGAGTCACTATTAGCCGACACCTCTCCTGTTGTCTGGCCGTTTCTGTTCAACTGTTATCTTCAAACGGTCCAGTTATTCACAGTAGAGATCAGAGTTTAGGGTTTGGCCATATGGAAGCAACTCATAATAAATAATCCCTTCCAGTCCCACCAAATGAATAGCGACTTCTAACAGCCGGTCAACTTCGATCATTTATCCGATTTTATCGACATTTTTTTGAATTTCATATTCTCCAAACTAATATATAAAAGTATCAATTTTCGAAACTTCACTTTATACATTCAATTGAAAAGTTCTCATAGTTCGAACAGTATCTGTTCTATTAAATTGGGCACATACTGGACTTTCGTTATGCAGTACAGATAATTGAATTATACTATGGAAATATATTTTATTAATGTCCAAATAGAACATTATTTAAATATATCCAGCAATTTGGTGCAGCTATATTTTGCCGCGAATTTTCCAGTAATTTTTCATGCTTACGGTTCTATTAGTAAACAACACAATATTTATAATATATTTTTTTTTTTGAAATATTTTCCCACTTACCTCACACAATTCAGTATTTGCCGATAAATCCAGTTTATTTTTAATGACAATTCTTTGGTGAAATTCTTTATTGACTTTCCTGGGATGTTGTATCATCAACTGTAGGCCATAGTCACAGTCACCCAATGGACAATGACTTGTTGCCGCAGCATCAGCTGGTATTAGGAAGCGAAACTTGTACCTGTAATCGGTGTGAGGCTGCAGTATCTGCTGCTCTGTGACCAGTTCAAGTTGTTCACAAACATGTTTCTGGCTATCGGTGTAAAGTGTTTTCGTTGAATGCAACTCCTTGCTGCTGAAGTCGTTGTGTACAATTTCATCGGTTGCAGCCGTTTTGTCCAAATCAAGCCAGGCCAACTTTGTTTGACCATAGAATTCCAAAAGAATTGCTAATGACGAAAGAAAATGTAGCTGAATAGGTGGTTCTTGCAAGAACTTGGTTTAATGTTTTGCAATTGCCTTGTGGAGGACATTGCAAAACTACAACGTCATTAGACTGGGTTAGCCATAATTATATGTCTCTACATGGCAAAATGTTTTTTTTTTGTTCAACACGCACTTTCAATTTGTCGCTGTTTTAAGAGATGCAGTGTGACATGACCCTCCAGCACCTCACCACTGTAATAAATGTTTGTAGCGCGTGTCAATTCAAATTTACACGAAATTGACATGATTTTCAGTTGACAATGTGATACTATTTTTTTCGATTTTGTTTATTTTTACTAGGAAAATTATTGTTTACAGCCACGATTAGATTTCAAATTGTTGCAATATTTTTTGTCACGGGAATCATGGCCGCATTGAAATAATTTAATTTTTGCTAATCGCCTCGGCGTTACTTGTTTTGAGTGTTAACGGTTGGACGCTTCAAACGAAACTGTTACCAAAAACTCAAATCAGATCTGTTTATCTCCTCTCAGTTGAACTTTCTTTTGTTTGCTGTCACGTTTTATTGTTGGTTGTTTGGAGGAGCAGTAGCAGCAGCAGCAACATCACCAGCAGCAATAAGACAACACTTGTTGTTCAGTCGCTTGCTTTTAGAGAACACAATTTACGAAACAGCTTGTAGGCATTGTATGGCGTTTGCGACTTTGGTTGCATTGATGCACTGCCTGGATAACATCTGTTTTATTGAGGATGAATGAGTTTCGAATGGAAATAACAATGCACAGTGGGTACAATATATATACAAGTATTTATCAATAATGTATACATACAAACATATATATTTTGAAAAAAAAAAAAAATCTACCACATTTTTATTTTAATGAAATAATAATTTCCGGCCCTATAATGTATATAGGTTGGGAAAAAAACCATTAGGCCAGTCGTCGAAAATGTCGATAAAATTGGAGAAATATTCAAAGTTGACCGGTATATTAGCAGTCGTATCATCGCCCAGGAGGTAAAAATCGACCATAAAACTGTTTTAATCCATTTACACAAAGCTGAATTCAAAAAGAAGCTCGATGTTTGGTTACCACACCAATTAACAGATAAAAAATTAAGATAGATCGAATTTCCATCTGCGAAACCTTGGCCAAACGGAATGAGATAGACCCATTTCTTAAACACATGGTGGCTGGAGATAGAGAAATGGATCACATACGATAACCCTGTGCGAAAACGCTAGTTGTCAAAGAGCGGTGAGCACCTCAAACGATGACCAAACCAGGACTAACGGCCACGAAGGTTCTGCTATGCATTTGGTGGGACTGGAAGGGTTATTATTTTTTATGAGTTGCTTCTATATGGCCAAACGCTAAATTCTTATCTCTACTGTCAACAACTGCACCGTTTGAAGACTAGAAACGGCCAAAATTTGACAAAAGAAGAGGTGTCGTGTTCCACCAGGACAACGCTTGGCCACACACAGTAACTCGCCGGGAGCGAGTCACCGGCCTTGACATCAAGCGATTATCATCTTTTTCTTGCATTGCAAAATTTCTTTAATGATAAAAAATTGGTATCTAGGGAGGAATGGTAACTACTATTTGAACAGTATTTGAACAATACGGTTGCTGCTGAATTGTGAAGAAATATAGCCGATTTGCAAAGTAAATAAATATATAAATAAATAGCGTAGGTACCTGCATTACTCCTCTATTACTGTTTCCTCTTGGTTGAGGATATTTAATGTTCAACAAAGTTTATTAATTTTTTTAATTTAACACCAAATTGTGGAAAATTGCATTCAGGCCATGAAAATAACCTAATCAGTAAATATAAATAATTTTTGATCAGTTTTTCGGCATCAGAAACTTTGATTCTGCTGAATTCTATGCTTGGTACAAAAATGCATCTGAAACCACTGTGCATTTCATAAATGAAAGTAAGATTATATTGTTTAGTAGCTGTGAGCAGAAACAATCTGTCTCTGGTAAATTTACAATTACCAGAGACAGATTGTTTTGATTTGTTTTGTGCAAAATGAGTTATCTAAATTGCTTAGTTATGGAGATGTGAATTGTTAACACAAAATGTTTCCCCTTTTTATCCAAAAGGTGGTTAAATTGTTGGTGCATGAGCTAATTACCATATCGTTGTGTTTTTGTTTATAACAAAATTATAATTATTACCAAATTAATGAACTTTAATTATGATGTATTGGTTTCTGATTGTCAGTATTTTGATGATGTTTATATATGAAAAAAAAAAATCGAAACGAGGCATATGGGGGAATACATACGTGTACTTTTTTACGCTGAACTGAATAAGATGTTTGTCAAGTAGAAAGGATATTGAAATGAAAAATATAACTATTTTGTGTTAGGAAATCCATGGAGTTACGAAGATAGGGTAAATTTGAAAACAAATATATTTATACAGTTTTTATAAGAGCAAACCAGGAATATAAACAGAATATAATATATACAAAACCAATGCCTTCAATCATGACCTTGTCCTGAACGCACATTTTGCGCAATAAAATGTTATTGTATCCTCCGAAAAATAAACAAACTTCTGTGTATCATATATGATATGCGATATACGCATAAACTTCGAATTTCTACAACAATACAAAAAGGAAGTGCTATCACAACAAAACTAGGATACAAAATTATTTCTTTGCTTCCATATCTCTATCAAAGACTTTGGCCTGCCTCAAATATGGAGTAACCAAAGATATTCTGTGTTAGACAGTCAAACTGTCATCGGAATAGCAAATAAATACAATTACCATGTCTGCTAATATGAAAAGAAAATAAAAAAACTGCCAAAAAAGTTCAAATTTCGCATCCCCAATAATTCCCTCCTCCATCCACATAAAGACAAAGGATAAACGGGACGACAAATACTTGTGGCGCCATCGTATTGATTCGCCAAAAAAGAAAAATACGACAAAATCAAAACGACACAAACTAAATGAGTGAATTATAAAAGTAATAGGAGCTACATAAACAGTTGATATTGGTCGACTTTGTAGATAATTAAAATTTAGGATATGTATGTGTGCCAGGGAGGCACAGAGGATAAATTCTATCCTGACAGAAAATGTTAAATATGGTCCCTGTCCATATTATAGATTTTAAAAGTTTATTGGTTTCGGTTCCACAAATGGCTAAATTCTTCTTGAAAATATTTTGACAAAGTCTTCCCGACGATTTAGGATAGTTTGAATAACCCCCCATATCGCTATTTTTAATGTTTTCGATATATATTTTTTCTTAAGTGACATCTATTTTGAATTCAGAATTCCAGGTGAATGAAAACGTCTTCCCATTTTTTTTAAATAGACTCTAACAAAATCCCGCTTAATTTTTGATATATGAAAGTTCATGGTCTAGTGATCCAACCCGAGTGTTTAACGATTAACGAGTTTTATATATAACGAGAATTAACGAATTGTATATGCACGCCCAGACAAACGACGTACATATATCTGCATGTCACCGACAACATGATAAACCCAATATACCAACCCATATTTTTTGAACCCTAAGGGGTGAAATGATATCAATTGTTATGCCTCAGACACAGACAACACAGAACCCAGCCACCCCTCGTACTATGTCATGACATTGTTTATGGCTGCTGGCAGGACGCTTTGCTTTGGGTGCTTAAGAGCTGTGGTGCCTGAATTGGCACAACATTTGCCAAAGGATGCTGTAAGGAGACGGTTGTGTTTTGTTGCCAAACAAAAGAAGCAAGTGTTAAATTTATTTTCTCCTTTAAGTTACGCGAATCGTTCGGATAAGAAAAACAAAATACAATTAATTTGCAATTATTTTAAAAGTATAATTTTACCACGAAATGCCAACTACTTGTGAATTTGAATTGGATCGTATAAATCCAATTTATTCATCGGGAGAATATATCAATGGGCGGATATTATTGCGTACGGAAAAAATTAAACGTGTAAATGGTAAGTTCAGTTAATGGAAACACATCTTCCCACAACGTTCTTGGATTACATCACTCACATACTTTATAGCCGTCTATGTTACGCTGGAAGGAGAGGCGAAAGTTCAATGGTCGATTAGTGGTCGAGAGTCTGCGAGTTATTGTGGCCACCAACAATATCTGTATTCACGTGCAAATGTTTTCGACAACTCCGATTTTGCCGCAGGTTTACATGTGTATGTCTTGACATTGCGTATACCACCCGATTGTCCCTCATCCTGCAAAGGACCCTATGGTTATATAGCCTATAATATATCATTGGTTATAGATAAACAAAGGACATTTGATGAAGTGTTTCGTAAACCAATTTGTGTTGTACAAACGTTGGACTTGAACTTCCATCCGGAGTATGCGGTAAGTGCGGCATGAATGACTCCAAAGGGAATTGTAATGTTGTCCTTTTGTTATGTGTGTGTGTTTTTAGTTACCCGTCAAAGCGGAAAATGTCAAATATCTATGCCAATGGCCCTGTACCTCGGGTCCCCTGTGCTTTAGCCTCATGTTGCCCTATGCCGGTTTTGTACCCGGCCAACACATCAAATACTTTCTTGAGCTAGACAATCAGTCACCGCATTATGACATTGTAGGCGTGGAGGCGTCCCTCAAGCAACATTACGTATTTTTGGCGCGTAAGCCGATGAAACGCAATTTCCACACCAAAACCTTGGTGAAGAGCAGCATCGAGGAGAGTACACTGCGCCTGACCAAACGTCTGTACGAGGGCACCCTCTATGTGCCAAACGACATACCAAGGTCAACGCTGAATCTCAATTACATTGTCTTCATACACTATATGCTGCAGGTCAAGCTGAAAACGGGTGTGTTCCACTATGACACTGACATTTCGGTTCCAGTGATAATTGGCACGGAGCCATTGCGCCAATTTCAAGAGGAACAACAGAGGTTGCGACGGAACTACAATAGGAATTGTAACATTTGTACGGGTAGCAATAGCAGCAATCGAAGTGATACGGCCAGTAATCATAGTTCTGGATCGGGTAATTTGGTAACAACGCAACCCACAATGAGATTGCGGCGAGAGTTGGAAGAACTATTGGAATCTCAGGAGCAGGAAGAAGAAGAAGTTATGAGTGGTACACATTTGAAAGATTGTTTGGATGATGAACCGCCGTCATATGACAGTTGTTGTAAGTACATATTTGTATTGGTGTTTGGAAAATTCTAAAGGAATTTTGTGGTATAAAAATACAAAAAAAAAAAAAAAACAAGGAAGGAAAGTAATAAAGTCGGACGGGGCCGAACCAAGTATTAGAACAATAAAAATCCACCATAATGGATTTATATTTAATTCATTTAAGAAATGTTTTCTTTACACACATTCCTGGCATATATTTATATACTGATCTCTATTAATATGTACATTTCAGTGCCGCCATCATTTAGTTTTGCCACCACAATGGGAAGCCAGGCTGCCATGGAAGTATCGGAAATAAAACGTACCGAACAGCAACGAATCAATATACAACTGCCACAATTTCCTGGTTATAACACCTTCAATTCGCACACCCAATCGCCATGCTATCCATCCGATTCGCTGCTGGAAGATGAACATTTTTATAATTCGTGCCGATCGTTGATGACAGATCGTACTGGGAGATCATTGGATACTCTAGATGTTCTTAGCAATGAAGAACATGAAGAAGGGGACGATGGAAATGGAGATGCTAATGATGATAATGAAGAAGAAAATGACGATTGCGATGAAGAGAATGCCGAAGATGAAGAAGAGAGGGCTGAAAATCTTCCAAGTGAGAATAGTGTAGATGATGAAGGGGCAGATGGAAATATAGATGAAGGCAATGTCCAATTAGAAGACAACAATGTCGCTGCTTGCGAAGTTGTAGATGGTAATGCAAATGAAGACAATTAAAATGTTTACATTAGAAAAGAATAAAACAATGGGAACATACTAATCAGACCATTAGCAATAGAGCAATATATACACATACAATAGGACTTAAATACATTTAACTAGTATTAGTATTGGTTTGGATTATTAATTACATTCCCTGTCAATACGTAAAATAATATTTTATAAATATTAATTAACCAAGCCAAATATATAATCATAAAGAATAATTATTTTAGTATACGATAATCGTTAAAAAGGATTCAAAAAATGGAAAATATTTCATTAGTCATTGCTGCCAAAACATAATAATTATAATATTTTTCATTTTATTAACACATTGTTTGTGAAAGAAACTATGACTGAAAGTTAAATAAATTTAACCCAAAATTCCCAGTAATGTTTACGTCCAAAAATTACGTCCATTTCGATTTGCTTTAATTTTATAACAGATGTAAGTTAATGTGCCGAAAAATTGCCTTTCAATTAAATGAGATACCTCTAAAAATATTGTATTTTTAAAATGAGAGTAATAATAATTATTTTATATTATACATAAAGATACTCATTAAATATAAGCTTAAATCTAGAATCTTGTTAATAAGCGCCTTTACATTGACAATAAATTATGAAGACTATACCAATATGAGAAGTATTTTGTTCGATATCTTAAAAAAATTGTTATCATATGTAGTAAATTTGTATATTCTTGCAGGTTTTGGAACAGATAGATATATTGTAAAAGTTGTCTGTTACATGCTATTAATATAATGTTAACAGTTGCAAAGCTTTTGAATGATAGCTTTCATTAGCTAAACCGATGTTAAGTCATCTATCTGTAAACGCACACATTTACATAGCGAACTGAGTTGCGACTTTTGGTCTAAATCGGTTCAGATCCCATAGGTACTTTCCATTCTGCTTAGTATTATTAACGAAAATAATTATACCTAGTATGGGTATTGGAATTTTGGAAACGGCAAAATGACACCAATAGCGGGGAATTTAAAAATTACATATTTTCTAGAAGGACTGATTTCAGTAGGGGAAATTACATACGATTCTAAATAATGTTGGAAGACATGTATGATGAATAAAATCTGGTCAATATCGGAATTGTTTCATAAATGAATTCCAAAATCATGGTTTTCTATTATTAATCCGGGGTATAAAGCTGACTTAATATTAACTCTACTAAATGAGATTTGTCTTAGATTCTGATATATCCTTCTAATTATGTGTAATCTATGTGTATACAATTCAAATCCCAATAAATCGCAAATTCAAATTTTACTATTCATTCAAAATATTAATTAAATTGATACGCTATACTTTTCTACGAAAATTTATGGTTTATTGGATTACTTGAATTGTCATTAATTTCTTTTATTAGAATTCCCACAGCAGAACTAAAAAAATGCTCGGGCCTAATGATATTCAATTGATATCGGATTTTGTTTTTGGCAGTAACAAATTTGTTCAATACAAATACGAATTTAGGAAAAGTGATAAGATAAAAGTCCGGAACTGTGTACAATATTGTGTTCGGACACCAAAATTAAATAATACTAGAAAAATAATTCGAAAAAGGTTTCAGTTTGCGCTAGGACAGTGCCGTGAAAGGTTCTTAATATATATCTATCCGAAATGAATTTGATTTCGTGTTGTTTACAGCTGGAGAATTCCAGCGTTAGTTACCGACCCGGTGAAGTGATAAAAGGCTTGGCAGTTTTCAATGTGAACGGTAGCAGTGCAATTCTAATCAAAGGTGAATTGAATGAAAGTGCGAAACACTTGAATTGTGACTCATTGATTGATTGAACGAAAATAATAAAAATAATGTTGTGCTTTATCGATTATGTTTTTTTTTTTAATACAGCCTTATCAATACAATTTTCCGGCTATGCCAGTTGTAAATGGGAAAAAGAACAAGCCAAAAACAAAAAGAACGCAAAGCCCAAACCCAAAGAATACTATGTCAATCGTGAGGATTATGTTTTCACCAAAAACTATTTGCTAGGCTCAGAAGAGGCTAATCCCACTGCCATAACTCCTGGAATTTATAATTACAACTTTATGGTTCAAATACCCATAAATGCGCCATCTTCATTCAATGGTGCCTGGGGTTCAATTGTCTATGAACTTCAAGCCCATGCCGATTACATTACCAATTTGGATTGTTTGTGTTGCTCCGTGATTACAGTAGAACAACTGAAAGATCTCAGATGTTGGGCGCCAGCAATGCAAAATCCAAATGAAAAATCACAACGTGAACCAAAATCGTTTTTAAAATTTTGGCGTAATCCGCTTCAAGTCTATGCCAATATACCGCAAAGTGGTTACGTGCCAGGCGAATGTATTAGTGTACACATTAAAGTTGCCAACCATGGCCATTTGAAATTAAAGGACATCACCAGTAAACTGAATCGTATTGTCACCTACAAGGGTAGCTGGAAAGAGAAGAAGTCACAAGAGACTCGGGAAGTCACCGCCATTGCCTGCAACGTTTACAGTATGTTTGGACAAAATTCCAGTGATATACAACACATACAACAATTGGTGGTACCGAAAACTGTTCCTACTCTTGAATTCAGTGAATGCAATTGTATAAGTGTCACCTATGAGGTGGAAGTGAGTGTTAGTGCCCAGCGCAAGTTACGATCGGTTTGTGCAATTCTGCCAATTGTTGTGGGTTCAGTTTCGTTGAGGAGTGATGTGAAACTTGTAGAGGAAAATGTCTCAAGTAATCATGTATCCACAATAACGGTGGCCAGATCTATGGATGAATTAAATTTACCCTCTAGCTGGGATATGCGTGAACAAAATCAGAATATTCAAGCAATGGATGAAATTAGTGTTTCCATGATGTCATTAGGTAAGTTTTGGAAAGGTTAATTTTATATAAATATGAAATACTTTATTTTGTACACTTCTCGAATCTTTTTAATTTAATTTGTTTTTGTTTTTTTATTTTCAGCATCATCTTTTCGAGAAGCTGAATATATGACTGCTGTAAAAATAAACAAAAAATCAAAGAACAACCTAAATGGCGAAGTTACAGATTTTAAGCCAAAATATCTATATTTTGACCTTCCAGAGGAAATGCAACCCCATTTAGAAGATGATATGCCAACAACTAGTCAATCCCAGTCGAGACCAATAATAGTAGCAAAATCTACAGATGCAAAATTTTAGACTGATCTAAATATGTAAGACTTAAGTTAGTGGATTTATTTATTATTTAGAAATAATGTAAGAAATAAAAAGTAAAATAAGAAACTGTTTGAATTGTATTTAATGTAAAGGATTTGATAGTGAAAAATAAATATGCTCTTTGTGAAAGTGAATGATCATAATAATGGTTTATTCTGTGAGACATTAGCGGATAGCAAATGGGTGTAATTTAAAATAATCGAATTTTAATTAAAAAGGAGATAACTGAGAAAATGATCCGAAGGAGATAACTAGACAATTTTAAACAACAAATTTTTTACGAACTTCAAAAATTAAATGTCATTAAATGTCAAATACATCTAATCACATTTTTGGTTGATCTCAATTTATTGGATATTTGTTAGTAAACAATATTCAGTTTCGAATATGCTTTGTTTTATCATCAAGAAGTCTTTTACCTTAAAAAAGTAAATAAAATATGAATATTTGATAATGGTTTCTATGTATACCTTCAACATGTTATATTCAATTGATGAATTCAAATTATGATTTGTATGGTAAGAATACTAATATTGATATAATAAAATGTTATACATGTATAATACTAAATAACAATTGGTAAAGATAATTTATATGGCGATTTGATATACATGAAAATAAAATGACTCATTTTTGCACTACGGAAGAAAATCGAGGTTAATGGTTAATAGTGTGATATTTCATCGTATTAGGAAGAGCAGCAGGATACTATGGAAAATATTACTAAAACTTTTAAACCCTTCTGAAAATATAATGATGTCCTTGGAACCATGGTTTTTTGGATCCACCAGAATCCAAGTATTAATTAACAATTGTTGAAAAAAATCACTCATATTCATTCAAGTGGTTTTTATTTTGTATAGGGTATCAACAATTTAGAACAGTATCATTTTATAAAAATTGAAAGTAAAAAAATACTGTTTTATATTTATCAATCGATGTATGCATCAAATTTATCAGCATAACCTAACTGTCTGTCGCATACCTGAATGGAAACGATGCCATCATAGCTTCTTCAAAAGATGGAGGTGCTGAATTTAATGAAACAATGAAAAATTATCAAAAGAATTATTATTTTCTCCGCTGTTTAATACATACTTAAATCTCCATATGATGGTAGATCAGCGATGCAATTTACCTCATTATTATGCAGCTGATTGATATGACCATTATTGAGATTTTGTGACAAAATTATTGGGGTATTTGCAATAACATTCGCTATCGATTCCTGTTGAATACTCTGCATAGAAGGCACATTGACGCTTACCGCCGATACCTCTTGCAAACTTTGTATAAGTGGCACATTGCCAATCACAATTGGCAATAATATACAACTGTTGTTGTAGCACGCTGCCGTTAATATATCAACATGTAGAAAATGTTTCACTTGTATTATACCCTGATATCCAGTGTCCGGTGCTAAGCTGGGTAGCGCCAACGTTCCCTTGTTCTCTCGATTGGAAAGACGTAAACAGGAGTACATGAATAATTCCTTTGATATCACCAATTGCTTTTTTCGCTCTTTATAATAGGGAATTTTGGCAATATAGGTTATCGCTTCGACCAACATGATTTTGTAGCCACATATATCGACCATTGATTGATTGTTTATTTGCAAGGAATAGGGAAGAACTTGATTGGAGGCATAGCCACCAAATGGTATTGTTAGTTTGTAAGTAATTTTGGCACTGGACCAACAGCTGGGACAAAAGATTTCTTCGCCAATGAGTGGAACCTAATTTAGGATGTGAATGTTATTAGAAATTTCCTGAATTATTTATTATATTCATAGCAGTTTACCTTTAACGCTGGAAATAAATTTAGATTTACTTTATTCAAAATAGTCAACATTTTACCAAAAGTATTATTCGCCCGATGTGGTCTATCCACAATTAACAACAACTCATAACGAATTTCCCCATATTTGCCAATATGTGAGGTGGGACACGATTTGGGTATGCGAAAACTAAATTTAAATAAATGGCCACCTGTTGACAGGGTGCCTTCTCCTCTAGCAATGACTCCACGATCAATATATACCTCATCGGCTCGGTAGGCATAACTTTCGGATACTTTTTTGCTAATAAATTTTCCATAACGTCGTGTATCGTTCCAATAGACTTTTGCCTTACCCAAAAGACGTATTCGTATATCTGTATGGGAGGTGTTTGGCAGAAAATCAGACAACATGTGGAATATCCCAAACAGTGCTACTTACTACGAATGTCTTTGTCACTGGTAGTTGTTAAAAACACTGATCCTTCAATTGTTTGTCCAGCAAAATATCTTGCATCCGGGCGATTTAGTTTAAATTCACATTTTATAGGCATAGCAAAGATTCTATAATATATATAATTATTTCCTGTACATTCCGCTCAGTAAAGAAGAAAAAAAAAACGTTATTGCTTGATATCCAAAATAATACTGTTGCTTCCATATGGAAAAATTTGTACATTGAGATGGAAAATAAACATTAGGGAAAAACACAGGTATACAATTGTTTTCAATTTATTCTCAGAATCTGTGAGAGAGTACTGGTTTTTAAGAGAATTCATGCTAGATGTTTTCATTAAGTGATTAATTTGTATGGAAAATAAATAAGTAATTCCATAGTGGTAAGGGTCGTTTACAAGTTACCCTAAGCATTTATAAGTTTTTCTTCGGAAAATTGTATATCATTGTCCACTACCCCTGAGCAATGACATACTGCAGAATTAGATTCTTGTCCATTGTCCCATACTGTGTCATCTTAAATGTTGTGTTCTAATAAAAATACTAAACGATATTTAAATATATAGACCACTGTATTAATTTATCTTCCATGTCATTAATTTGAATGTAAATATCATCGTCCCGCTCTCAGTGACTATGTCTTCCTTGGATCATTTTGAAAATATACTATACTCATTTTTTAAATTCAACTACAATTATAATATAGAATCCCAATCTAACGATTCGGCATAATCTTCATATAAAAAATTCCAAATTCTTACCATTTTCTAATAAAAAACAGAGACAATTTTTTCTAATTTGTTGAAATCATAATTTTTATTAGAAAAATTGTCTTTGAAAGTCTTTTTGCATAGAGTTAGCCACCTCGTATTGTAAAAATGCAAATTTAATTTCGTCCATTATAATATCGGTACACGGGATATAATGGTTGAAAATCCTTGGCATTGTTAAATTCATTTGCTTCCGGGTCTTGAAAAGGTGTTGGGTGTCTAATTGCTTCTTCAAATGCTGGTGGAGCTAAGGGAAATCCATGAACATTTCAATATATAATATATATCACATTATTGAAAAAAAAACATACCTAAATCCCCATAACAAGGAGGCTCATCCTCATCACTTTCTTCTCCAGAATACGATGCCTGGATATGTGGTGGGGCATTTACTTCATGACCGCTGTAATCCTCATCATCATCTGATTGAATTTCTAAATTAGCTGACGATGGCAGAGGTGTGGCATCTTGTAAACTTTCCTTTATCGGTATGTTACCAATAACTATTGGCACCGAAATATTCTTATTGCGATGGCAACCCTTGACAATGATTTCAATTTCTAAATAATGCTCCAAACGTATTATGCCCTCACGGTCAGTATCCGGTGGCATTGAGGGCAAATCAATTTGACCAACATATTGACGATTGGACAGACGTAAACATGCATCGGAATATTCTTCATCGGCCACTGTGGTATGACTATCTAGCTCCTTGTATTCTGGGGTATTAGCCACAAAGGTCATGCATTCCACAAAGCGCACCTTGTATCCACTTATATCTGTCATTGATTGATTTTGTACATTAAGTGTGTATTCAAGGGATTGTCCGGAGGCATATGCTCCATAGGGTACATTCAAAGATAATAAAATAGTTCCACTTGCACATGGCCAACAGCCAATGGAACTGGTTTCATCTTGTTGCAGGGGAAGCTGGAATAAAATCACATTAGTTGGATTGTATGGAAACAAATTCGCCACTTACCTTGAACTCGGGATTCGCATTCAAATCGACCCTTTTCAACACGGTCAATGGTCTCGTGAAAACATTGTCATAACGATATGGCCGATCCACTCGTAGTTCCAGAAAATAGCGAATATGTCCGTGATTACCACGACACGATGTGGGACAAGATTTGGGCAAGCGAAACTGGTAGTTAAACACATAGGTATCCGGTGGCAATATCTCTTCGTCATAAACCACAATAGTTTCGTCGATGTACACCTCGTTTGCTTTGTACTGAGCTGTTCCACTGTCTTTTTCCGCTTCGCTCCAATGGACTTTAGCTTCACCCAATAGACGTATGCGAATATCTAACGATATTATTAACAAATTTATTTATTTTATTTAGTATTTTTGGTTCAAAGAAAATAAACTCACTTCGTATTGTCTTCTCTTTGGTTGTTCTCAGCAGAACTGTTCCAATTATCCATTCACCACTGAAGTAAACCCCATTTCTTTGATTTAGACGAAATTTGCACTTTGATGGCATTTCGAACGATCGGTTCCTAAATGACTGAATTCGAATTGATAGTGTCGTATTGTGGTTCTAATATCATTATTTTTTCTAATCCGCAAAAAACAATGCCGCCAAAAATAGCATGAAAAACATCTCTCGCACATTGCTGGAAAATACAATCAATAGGTGGTCGATGTGACCTAGAAAAACAGAGGAAAATTGCCAAAGAGAATTTCATAGTTGAGAAAAAAAACAACGCTTTTGTTGTTATCAAAGAGAATTTATAGTTTGGCCCTTGAAATACCCAATTGGAAATGCATGCCAATTCGAAAGAGAAGACAGCAAAATTAAATTACACTAATGGAAAAGAAATAGCTTCTCATTTCGAGTTCGCAATCTTAGAATGTAGTTAGTAATACATACATATATAAATCAAATGTAAAATTTTCTTCAAATTTTGGGATTTACCTCTTACAAATTAAAAAATAATTCCATTTGGCCAAAGGAACTTATTAGTTGAGAAAAAAGAAAGAACTTGATGGGACCTTTGAAAAATCTAATGGAAAATTTTTAAAATTAAAAAAAATTATAAATTTTAGTAAAAAATGTCTTCAAATATAATTGGATTTTTTTTAAATAAAAAAAAATAAATAAAAAAATTATAAATTTTAGTAAAAAATGTCTTCAAATATAATTGGACTTTTTTTAAATAAAAAAATTATAAATTTTAGTAAAAAATGTCATTCAAATATAAGTGGCATTTTTTCTTCCAAATATAAAATTTTTCGAAAATAACATTTTATCAAAACATAGGAATTTTTTGTCAAAAAAGAAAAAAAAATAAATAAAATTGTCCAATTGGGTATATCAAACAGCTTCCTCCAAAGACATATGGAAAGCAAGAGAATTTATCTACAACACAAACCTATGCATATCAGCTGATAGTGTGCGTATTGGTTGTATGTTTATATATAGATGTAGACAAATAAGTTATACGACACATATGTCAATGTAAAGACAATCCTCTTTATGTCAAACAGACAATGGTGTGTGGCATTGTATTAGACATTTTAAATTATTTTGAATATATTTAACATAATATTGCGTTGGATTTCATTTTAAGGTTCCACTGTTAAATTCATATTCTTTGGCTTATGTTGTGATGTTTTAGTTCTAAAATACATACAGATTTATATCAAATATATAGAACAGTATAAACAACAAATTTAATTCAAATATTTATACGAAAAAGTTAGCTAGTCGATTTTTTTGAGAAGGTTATTAAAAATCCATTTTGACTTAATGCATTTGTTGTTATTTATTCTGGCCCATAGCGTAGAGGTGTATTTTTTCTTTGATGACAAAAGATAACCTAGCTTGTATAATTGTACCATTGTACCATCATTTACAATACCACAATTTCCATAAATATTACGAACAAAGTACTATTTTCAATATTGCTAGCAATTTCTAAAAAATCCCAGATTAATAATTTCGAGCTGCTATTAAAAGAATGTCAAATAAATATATTATGGTGGATAAGTACACATGTATATAAACGTTGAATTTATTACAATAAAGTCAACTTTATTAATTATAAAAATATTTTTGTTAGATAAATATATTTACTAATGTGAAAAAATACACAAAATGCTCATACAAATACAAATCCAATATACATATACATGGACTGATTTTTCAACCTTGTAAATTCATCAATGTTTGCTAATAATGACATTTAAGTGGCGGACCTAAAGTATACTAAATATAAATTTGGCAGAATTATGAGGTAGACATGGTGTAAAAATGTTGAATAAATTCTTTGGAGCAGTTGATGTCTTTCATTCGAGATATTCCATGTCTTTATATTAGTGCACTGAATTTTTATTGGGTTTCATTTTTATGAGGATACACTGGATATAGGGGCCTAAAACCAATTACATTTGAGTGGGAATTTGCATCGGGATCTTCAAAGGGAGAGTGACTACGTATGGCCTCTTCGAAGGATGGTGGTTCTGAAAATAAACATTCATATTCTCAAATTAAATGAAATATTCCACAACAAATTTAATGACTTGAAACTTACTAAAGTCACCATACGATGGAGGCAAGTCACCGCCGACGGCATTCTCTTCGCTGGGTAAAAATGGTGCCGATGGTGCAATTTCCCTGAAATCGCTGTTATTTGTCATACTCTCCCGTATGGGTATGGTGCCAATGAATATGGGAACGCTTATGCTTTTATCAGCATGACAACCATCCACATATATCTCAAACTCCAACATGTGTCGAACACGTATTATACAGTCACCTTCGGTATCCGGTGGTAGAGGTGGCAAAATTAATTCACCCTCAAATAGGCGATTTGTCAGACGTAAACATTTATCGGAATGTTCTTGTGTGGCCAAAGTGGTGGTCTTTTCCCGTGTCTTATGGCGTGGTGTGTGGGCCGTAAATGTAATGTGTTCATTGAATTCCAAACCATAGCCATTTATATCGGTGTTTGATTGATTTTTGATTAGTAAAGTATAGTGTAAAGTCTGACCGGGTGCATAAGCCCCAAAGGGAACACTTAAGGTATAGTCGATGTTACCACCTGCACAGGGCCAGCATCCAATGGCGCTAGTTTTTTCAGCTTCCAGTGGTACCTAGTAAACGATGAAGATATTAATCGACATTCAATCATAATTTCACAACTTACCCTGTACATTGGGTTCAAATTCAAATCCACAGTTCTTATGACAGTCAATGGTTTTGAGAATTCATTGTCAAAGCGAAATGGCCTCTCTACAATCAGCCACAAGGCATAACGTATGTGACCATATTTACCCTCACACGAAGTGGGACAGGACAACGGCAGGGGTATATTGAAATTATAGGTATGCGTGCCTTTTGGCAAAACACCATCACCGCGTACTTGGGTAGAATTGTCTATGTACACCTCATTGGCACGATAATATACAGTACGGGTTCCATGATGACCATCAGATCTGCGATGACGTTCAGTTTCGCTCCAGCTCACTTTAGCCTCACCCACAAAACGTATGCGTACATCTAGCCGGATGAGAGTGCAATTTTAAAAATACACTGCAGACGTGTTCATTGTCCAACCGGGTTTTTTACTTACTTCGTACATCTTTGTCACTGGTGGTTTTCAACACAATTGAGCCACACACAACTTGGCCACTGTAATAGACGGCATTAGGACTATTCAAATTAAATTCACATGTTGACGGCATTTTACAAAAAAAAAAACAATTTCGTTTCAAAGGATGAATGAAATTAGTTGTCGCCAAACAAAAAATAAATATTGTCTAGTCTTTTTTTTTATTTATATAACGCCCTGCAATTTAGTCAGAATATTGTGCAAATTCCCAACTGAGTTTCAGTTGATACTGGCCGCAAATACGTAAATAACAACATCAAGTAACAACAAAATGGAAAACAACAAAAACTTGCATTCGCGTGAATTTTTGTTCTCGCTCGAATGCCGCCAGTTCGTTTGGCCGGAGAATGTGACATCATCAGTTCATGTTTATGTTCTCTTGGCTGTCGCACTGTGAGTATCGACCGGCAAGTAGAGCAAAAAAATATATATGCACACAGTCACACTGGGTGCTGATGCCGTTTATCTGTCGAAAACATTGTGTTTTTAGTATAAATACATTTTATAAAATATGTGTTAATAAAAAAATTTCCTACCTAAAACATCAAGCTTTGGTTGTTGTATCGTTTGTTGTACAACAACACTTGCTGTTTCCTTCTATTATTATACCATGGAGAAATGCAAAAAAATAATATTTCTCGATTTAAAACAATATATTTTGGGAAATTTCAAAGTTGAACCTTATAATAATACACACAATCTAACTTTTTATCGCTATTCTTCAACGACTCCAATGTGTTAGCATGGACATTCTCATTCTGCGAGTAAATAATAAGAGTCCATTGAGATTGATTTTATTCTCTTTTGTATCTTCAAAGTATTGGTTTGTATAAGAGTCTTTGGAGGGCTACGTAGGCAAAAGTGTATTCTGTCGATACTTTTGACGACATAATAATTAAAATCAGGAGAATTAAAGGATGAAAATAAATAACATTATAGGGTTTACAGTAGTCAGTTAATTTTGTCTGCTCTACCAATAATAAATATGTATTAAAAAAAGAAATTTGAATATATAAAATCGAAAAGTGTAAAACGTCTATATCAAAAACTTCTACATGTACGACTAATTTTTTGTGCGAACTATGGTCTGTGCTGCCAATTTAGCACTTTAAGTGCTAGATTTAGCACTTGAAAATCATTTAGCACCAAAAAAGTGATCTAGCACCTAGCACTTTTTTTAGCATTTTAACTTGTTCCTAATTTTTTCAAAATTCTCATATCCGAGTATAAAAATCAATGTAATTTATATAAATTTAAATGCCAGATATACTCCTCTAGGATATAATAACCACAACTTCTCGAAATAAAAAATGTAATTAAATGTTGTTTTATTTGTCCCGCAAAGTCTTGGTTGATTTGATTAGAAAAAATATTGACCGATTATTAAAAAACCTACATGCTTTTTCGTTGACTAAATTCCCTTCCCCTTAATTATTGTTTCATTGGTGTTCGGGTTATAAATGGGGCCTCTAGAGCGACTAGAAAATTTTACCACCTGAATATTATCCGATCACAGCCAAAAGGCTAAAGATTTTGCTTTCACTGTAACCGGAATTTATGCAAAATCTCATAGCTATCAACGCGACATTTCCACTTTTAGTGTAGTAATGGTAATACTAAACAATATTAGAGTAGTAGACCCCTGTAAATAGCTCGCACATCTCTAGAACGACCAGAAAGCAGCTAAATATTGACCGATATTACCAAACATAATAAGTGTTTTCTGTGGCCAGAACTGGATATGCAAATTTTCGCAACGGTCGCTTTACATCTGTGACCGTTACTTTGGTTACAAATGCTAACGGACACAGATATCTAGATTGACTCAGCTAGTTGATAAATGACCGTGTACTAAAAGGAGGGTCTATGACCAATAAAGTATAAAAAGTATTTTAATAAAATATAGATTTCATAATTATCTATAAACATTTTCCGTTATTTAAATTTTTAGCACTTTTTTCTGGCACTTTTCTAAAAATTTTAGCGTTTTTTGTCATATTTTTGAACAAAATCTAGCACTTTTTCTCAATGAAGTTTTGGCAACACTGTCTATGGTGCACTGTTTGCATGAATATCGGACGAACATATATCGCTCAATTGCCGCAAGACAGGCATAAATCAAAAATCGTGATTTTTGAGTTAATGATGCAGAATTGTTCGATATATCAGACCTTATTTTGTATAAAAAATACAGATAAATATCTCTTTCACGCTCTGACTGAGAAGCTGTAGAAGCTCCTCTGTTCCTTGTATGAGTAAATTTAAAACTTAAATCGCATTATCTCGATTTGATTTTGATTTATGCCGGTTTTGCAGCAAATGAGTGATAAATGGCTCAGATCAAAACTCACAACACGTCATACTAGTCTCAAGTCGGCAGATAGAGCTGATAAATCGTTATATATTTCTGGGGTCTTTGAGCTTTACAATTGTAATATTTTATAACATCGTGGGTCATGGATTACAAATGACACGAGGTCAAGGTCAAAATTTCATATTTTTGTGAAGATAATTTATATTTAAAAAAACGTTATATAACATTGACATGCATCAAAATATTGAAATATTATTTTGTATTTTTAGTTCGCAATGTGTGCACATGTTCTTACCAAAAATTATTATTTTTGCTCCACTATTTGAAGTAGATGTTGGCCGCGTTTTTCAACCAAATTGGCTGTAATCTAGAATTTTGAATATAAGTTGGGTGTGAAATCTTCATACCAAAAACTATCAATATTGACTTATTTTTCGGGGTAGGCCACATATAAACGAACCCCCCATTAGTTGGTAGTGTGGGGATGTTGGGCACGTTTTCCAACCAAATTGACTATAATTCATAATTAATATCGACATGCCATCGTTGTAAAACCAATATACATAAAAATACGATTTCTTGCTAATCTGATGTAAAATACTCAAACTATTTGGATATATAGTTGCATTCTATTTAATTTTCAAAATTTCACATTTGTAATTAGTGGCCAAAGCTCTACAAAATGTGTTAAAAAATAATTTGATTAATTAAATTAAAAAAAAAATGACCGCCGTTTTCGATCCACCCTATTAAACTTTTACGTTTTTCTTGCAGAATAGTTTTCGTGTTAATAAATAAACACTGAGTATTTCATATGATCAATTTTGGATTTTTACAATTTAACCTATAAAGTCGTAATATTGAATTTAAAGTTTATGTTATATGAAACTTAAAAAGTATGGCCTTTTTTATCGTAACAATTATTATTGGAATTATGGATATATAGAAATATATTCATATGTTTCCATATATTTAATCATAATTTGCAACATAGTTGTGGTTTAATCAATAACTTACAAATGCATAGCCATCAGAAAAAAGAAAACCAAAAATATATTTAACCACATGCGACACACATAAATACGTTCATATATAAACAAATATATGTATATAATAGACATTTCATTCTCATATTATTTAAGGTAATTTTGCTATATCCATCCAATAGTGAAAAGTAAAGTGACATTTAACACATCTTTTCAAGTGGTAGTACATCCATCGATTACGAATACATGGGGTAGAGAGGTCTAAAACCAACCACACGATGATGTTTATCTACGTCATTGTCTACAAAGGGGGATTCACTTTGCATTGCTTCTTGATAAGAAGGTGGTTCTGTGCGAGAAAAAAAAATTGATTTTGATAAGAAATTTTGCAATTACAATTAGTCATAAATATTTTTATAATCGAAAATTAACAAGCAATTACCACGAACTTACTTAGATCACTATAATTGGGCGGCATTTCGGAATCAGTTTTACCATTCGATGTCGGCATTTCGGGGGCAGTTGGGTTTTGATGTTCGATTTGCTCAGCAAAGTTTTGCAAACTTTCTCGTATCGGTACGTTGCCAATAAAGATGGGAACAGATATGTCTTTGGATCTGTTACAACCGGACATCATTATTGTTACCTTCAGCTTGTATTCGACGTAAATAATGTTGCTAGGTTCAGTTGTAGGTGGCACAGATGGTATGGAAAATTCACCACTGAATACGCGATTCGTCAGACGACGACATACTTCCGAATAATTTCGTTTTACTAGGGTACGTCTCTCGTAGCGATGACTGCGACTGGGCGAATGAGCGGTAAATGTAATTTTTTGAATAAAATCCATATAGTAGCCTTCTGTGTCTGTCATAGATTGATTTTGTAGGTGCAGCGAGAATTTGACAGTTTGTCCCGGTGTGTAGGCAGCAAATGGTATTTGCAGAGAATAAAATAATTTACCACTACTGCAGGGCCAACAACCTAGACTAGCATAATTTTCCCCCAACAGAGGAACCTGGTAAACATAAGTTATCACAACATTATAAAGCTATAAAAAGAATTCGCATTAGCTTACCTTGAACACTGGATTTAGATTTAAATCAACTGTTTTCAGAACTGTCAGTGGTATGTAATAGGTATTATCGAAACGCAATATTCGATTTAAAATTAATGAAATTCCATAACGTATATGACCATATCTTCCCTCACAGGATGTGGGACACTCCAATGGTAATACAATTGTAAATGTGTAGGTGTGCACGCCAACAGGTAATACACCCTCACCTCGTACAATTGTCTCGTTATTGATGTAAACTTCGTGAGATCTGTAGTAAGTTGTAGATGTGGTACTATTGCCATTCGAATCTGTTGTTGTAGTAGACTCCTCCCATTTTACTTTTCCCTCTCCAAGGAAAACTATGCGAGCATCTGCAAAGACACGCAATTAGTTTTTGTTGCATACATTTGGTACGGAAAGCCTTTACTTCGGATCTGTTTTTCGGTGGTTGTTTTTAGACTAATTGTTCCATTAATTGTCTGACCACTGTAATAAACTGCATTTGAGTGGTCCAGTGAAAAAGTGCATACCGATGGCATATTTCTTTTTTAATTATTTTTTAAATATTGTTACGTTCTTTCGGTATACAATTTTATGACGACTGTAAACAAAGCGTGTTTCAATACTGACATATTCGTCTTACATGGTATGCATATATACGTGTATAAACAAATAACACTTTTAATGAAATCAACAGAAGCACTCTTAATAATAAACGATAGACTCACATACATATACTCTCTTAAGTGCTATAGTAATGTTTCTCTTAATCAGATAAAGAGAAATTAAGTAAACTGATTTAGGCTGTACTGATAAAAAATATTTATGTTATTCCCCTGGACAAGTAATGAATTTTTTTTGTGCCCAAGAAGAATTGAAATAAACATATAAAACTATAATGAAAATATACATAGTTGCTACCCACCAAGAATCTGGAATACCAAATTAGGAATAAATATTATATAACGTGACTTCGACTTATAATAAACCTCCTCTGAGAATATATATTTACCCACCAAGAACACGTAATCCCAAGATATATTCAATTTGGTTGGAAACAAGTATGGAATCCTTGGAATAATGAAATTCGCGCGGTCCTTTAGGCCATGGCCGATACAATTTCAATATCAAACATTCCATAAGTAGTATCAATGTATATGCAAAATTGAAAATCTATTTCTTAAATATTGAAAACTCTACCGTGATTTCAACAGACGGACTTGACTATATATACAATAATATATTTTAGAATAATATACTTTATAGGGTCTCTGACTATACCTCAAGATATTGCAAAGCAAATGACTGCCTGTTCATTCGGCAAAATGGATCATGTGCTGACTGTTACGTTTGAGCAATGTAGGAGGATAATTATGAGTGCTACATCACATTTCTTTTTCCCATTTATTTTCCGCGGAGGAATTTTGACAACAAACAAGGGAAATCGAATCACAATGCTTAATGGCAATTCGATTATTTGGGAATCTGAATAAATAAAATCAACGCTATATAAGAATCTTTCATAGTATAGAATATAATTTCTTTCTATAGATTTTACTATATTTGTATTTAAGTATATATCATTTTTAATATATATGAATGTATGTAATTTATAATAATTTTATATTTCTACTGGCGACTCTCGTGGTGGCTTTTCCTTTTCGATATTTTCCATTTGAGGATTAATTCTCTTTTTCTTCTTCTTCTTTTTTATGGGTGGATTTGGTGGCGGTGTCTGACCCATAGAGGGAATAACCACATCGTCGACATCAAAGACCGGATAACGTGGTGTAAACTGAGCCTGCTCACTAACCGTATTCACATCGTCATCATCAGCAATATTGGTGGTCATATACATGGCTTCTTCATAGGTGGGAGGAGCTGTAAAGAGAAACGTACCACTTAATACTTGTCCTTCAGCAAAACGTTGCGTCTACTTACGCAATTCAAAATCTATTTCAGTTTCCTCACTCAACAAACTATGATCATTTCCGTTGGCTCTTTGCATGGCACAGGATGATGTTGTCGGCACATCATCAATATTGGGCTGAGCAACGGCAGCACTGGGAGTAACCAAGGGAACATTACCAATTGTAATGGGGATAACCGATTTGGGATTACGCATCAGATGATTCATTATGGCCACTACGCAAATTTCATAGGAAATGCGTACAACTTTACTCAGATGATCACAGGTGGGTGGTGTGGCTGGGACACGAATAACTTCGGCATAATCTCGTTCACTATGACGTGGCACAGTGCCGCAATATTTTTTCACCAAACACAGTTTTTCGCTGGATGTTTTCATACAGGGTGTATCCGAGACATAAGTGGCACGAAGATTTAGGCATATCATCAGTTTCTTTACATCGGCACTGGTGTTATTTTGAATATGTGAACTAACCAAAATCATTTGACCCGGCACGTAGCCCGTTTGCATGAGATCAACACGCAAGCGTACAGTTTGAGATGTGAAGAAACAAAAGCTTTCCATACTTTCATTGTAAGCTGGACTCTGAAGAGGGAAATTGTAAATAGATTAATAAACAAACGGAATCAGGATTAGATGATTTAGCTGCCTCAAGAAAAATACATCATAGCTATTACAAAAAAATAGTAATTTAATACTGCTTACCTTCAATAGTTCCGTTTCACGATTAAGATCCATCATTTTCAATACCGTAAACCCCTTACTGTATGTTCGATTTGAAGTACCCGATCGGATGGTTGTAACCTTAACCATATAACGAACATGTCCGTAGGCACCCTCAAACGATGATGGACAGTTCACGGGTATGGGACAAGCAAACGAATATGTGTGTGTGCCCGAGTCTATAGTAAAATTGGAGCCATCCTCTGAACCAACTAGAAATGTGGTCGACGCTATATAATCTTCGTGACCATGATAGACATGTTTACGTTTTAAATTTGATTTGTAGATTGGTTTCTTGCGGCCATGTCGTTCGCGCCATTGACATTGGGCATAACCACAAATTTGTAATTTAATTCCTGGAAAATTGAACGGGAATATAATAACAATTATAACTAATTTGTTTGCAAAACCATACATTTCCATTAATTATATTTTAATCTAATAATATATATAGTTTTTTCAGTTTTTATTGTTGTTGTATTGTGTCATCAACAATCAGGGCACATATGCTGTGCCATGAATTGTATACTCATATTTGTTGATAAGGTATCCACCCAGTTGGTATACAGTTTGACAGCGTTTTTTATTGGATTTTACTTGGCACGTCTGTGGTTTATTTTTCTTTTGTTTATCAAATGATAAGATAAGAACCAGTTTATAAAGATTATTTAAAATGTTCCAAACAAATTTGTACACTGCTGGTGTACAAATTAACAAAGTTTTTGACGCTCAAATGGTATAATTTTTTTCATTTTCATAATCCTAAAAATATAAACATTTAAAGTTTTTATGCCATATGCCAAAGGAACTTGTTCGGGGTTTCAAAAGGCAACTATTAACCTATGACAAATACAAAATACACACACGACTTTTTTAATTTAAAAGTCAAGAAATTTCATCCCGAACTTCGTATAAATTTTATATTTCATATTTCGACTGCGATTAAAGCAACTCTAACAATTCTAACTCATTATGATGGAATTGACCAGATGAAGTGGATTTATAAAGTCCAATTTCATATTTCATGACATTTGTGATATATGTGGATCAAAGTTGTAACACAGTTCCCATTTAAGGTTATTAGAAGAAATCATCCTAATTAAGGGAACCCCCATGCTCGATTTTATTTTTTCAAGATTTTCAAAGGGCTGGTAAATCAATACCAATGCCTGTTAATGTTTGTAACTTTGCACATATATATTTGAAGATTTAAAAGATAAGAAAAATAATTTACAAACAATTTTCGTTATTGTTTTTTGTAATTAAAGAAAAGTCCTTATTTTTGATGGCGGGCATGATAACTCCCCACTGGAACATCGGAATCCGAAAACTCCAACGGTGTTAGAAAGAGCACATGTCTGTCTCTCGTATGAACTGGGATTATTGACTTCGCTCTAATATTAACAAAATGGCGGACCTTTGAAAAAGTATTTTTGGAAAATCGCCGATTTTTTACCAAAAACCGAGTAAAAAAATAAGGAAGATCTTCACCGATTGGCTATATCCTAGTTCATACGATAGCTATACATTCACAGAGAAACGTGTAAAAATTTGGAATCGATTGGGTCATTAGTTTTTGAGTTATCGTGCCCGCCATTCACAAAAGAGAAAAACGCGTTAAATAAAAACGCGTATAAATCGGCTATATCTTCAAGAGTTCTTGAGATTTTCTCTTGAAATTTTGTATGGACATTCTTGAATTAGTGTAGATTCGAATAAAATAAAAAAATGTTTGACCCCGAGAATGGGGGAGGGGGGGGGGGTCCCCTTAAAGGTATTTTAAATGGGCCTGTGGCTGTAATCGGGAATATCAGTTAATGGAGTTCCTCGAAAAATAGGTCTACATTTTAAAAACTGATGGTGTAAGTTTAAAGTTATATTTCTCCGATTCTTTGAAATGTATCCTTATTGGAAATGAAATTAAGGAAACGAAGTTGAAGACTGAACATCGAATTCGCTACCTCGGTTAGTTATAATCGACATAATAGATTGACCAATATGTATAGACCAGAAATTTGTGTCTGGACGATTACCCATAACTTTGATTATATTGACTTTATTTCGTTATTATAAGGTTCAATACATTTTTGTAATTCATGACCTTCAACTTGACAAAATATTTCCATTTGCCGTGTTTCGTAAATAACAAACCAAACCAGTTTTTTAGAATTTTTGATGATCAGATATCAGAATGATATGATTTATGATATTATTGAGATGTATGTCTTCACAGTGCTTTAAAATTCTGTTCTTTTTAATTATATTTTTACAAAACTACAGAAGCACATTTCTAAAAATAACCACTTGACACTTGTTTTAATGTATTAGAGATTTATAATTGTTTGTTTTTATATCATATCATCAGCTGTGTCATAAATACTTTTAAAACTGACTATACGAATAAATTATTCCAGAATAATTTTTAAATAATACCTTTAAATTTTTTCGGTTTATTTAGGGTTAATATAACTTTTCCCGTTAATAATTGTCCCGTAAAATATGTCCCGTATTCATTTTGATCAAATGTTATAACGCAATTATTAGCCATGACTATGATTTTTTATTTATTTTTTTGTTTTGCTCTCAAACAAGTAGTTCGGCAACAGGCCACATTCTATTTTTCAGGTATTCCGTCCGCAGCAGTTTAACGTAACACTTTAGGTTTTTAACTGACTGTGACCGTTCGGCGAACATGTTAAGTTGTATCCATAACTGTTGTTATGAATCGGTTTAGATTGAGATAAGAGTCCATATGTAGGTGTGTGAGCGTAACTATCAAAATCATCGTCGTAGTCATCGTCTCTGTTATATCGGGCCAAAACTCACAAATAATTCAGTTAATAGCTAAGGTGTTATATTTGATGAGCAATGACGCCTCTGCCGGTCGGATTGGCGTTGAAGAGCTTAAGTGATAGACGAGAGAATGAATAAATCTCAGTTTGAATAATTGATGTGGTAGCTATACCGTAACAGCATGTGCGTGTGGCTGTGTTGTTGTAAGCAAAACACTTAATATTATATTTATATGATCAATTAGATTTAACGTAATCTATGACTTGCAGAAACTGATACTAATCAATACCGATAAACGTAGAAAAATAAATTTAGATATTTAAATATTGGTCGCTATGAATTTAAAAATGGCTGCTACTATCAGTGTTATAAAATATTTATAGCATACATCGTATTTTTTGAGCTTTATCACTATTTATTTTGACAAATTTTAACACAGTTATATATTTATTTTAACGTTTAAGTTGTATAATTTATAAATTATAAAATTTCAATTAGTGGAAGGTGTCATTTAATACCCTACCCAATAACAAAAAATCAATTTTATATG
Source organism: Musca vetustissima (assembly GCF_032173495.1). Lineage (NCBI taxonomy): Eukaryota > Metazoa > Arthropoda > Insecta > Diptera > Muscidae > Musca > Musca vetustissima. Next base: position 321,661 of record NW_026882330.1, read on the forward strand.
TACTTACATATTTATAAAAATGTTAGGTGATGACTAACTGACTGACGTATACATTATCAACGAAAAAGTGGATAGGACTGATATTTTGCATGATAGTGACGGCTGATGTGTGATAAGCCGGTATTAAATGAATGTTGGTACGAAATAAGTGCGTAAAATACTGGAATGTTAAGATGGATCTTCTCCACAGCATGATCAACACGAATCTGAAGTATGATATACTAAAACATTTGTTTATATTTTGTTTTAATGCATAAATAATACTGTTAGTGTTCAACGAACGATTTTTAAGTAAAATTTTGAATTTTTTTTAATAACACAATGCCAGTGAATAATTCTTAGTTTAATTAAATTAATTAAGTTGCGCCTGCTATTGGTATCCTCCATAAATTCAGATATACATTTAATGTAAAAACTAAACTTTTGTTATATAATTCACTAATTCAAAGTCATTTCAACTATTTGGCAATGATATATGCACATAAAAATAATATTTACTTGAAATCATTGCAAAGGACCCAAAATAAAGCACTTAAAATAGTTTTCAACTTGTCGAGATTTTACCCCACAACAGAACTCTACAAACATATTGCAAAAAACATTCTCCCTATACATGGTACTTATAAACTTCAAGTGATGACATATATGTTTAAAGTTATCCATGATATCGGCCATCGGTCAATACAATTTGAAATGAGTCAAACGCTTGTCAATACGAGGAATAATTCTGTTTTAAGAGTAAAAAGATGTCGTTTGGAATTAACGAAACAAAAAATTCAGCATAATGGATGTTTATTTTTTAACCACCTGCCCAATAATATAAAAAATATAACAAGAATTTCATTATTTAAAAAAGAGATAAAGTCATTTTTATTAAGTAATATTGAAATGCTTCTAACGTAATTTTTTTTAACGTAATTCATTTTTTTTATGTTATTTAATTTTTTTATCAATATTTTTTTTTTCATATGATAAAACACGTATTTTGATTTATATTGTAAACCAATTCGCCTCAATAAGGAAGACGCTGAGGCAAAACATACATATTGTAATAATATATATTTGAAATAATAAATACAAAAAAAAAATTCTATCTATCAGTCTGTAGAAATAATGGAAATAGAATAGAAATAAGGACTATTCGTTTTGAACCAAACATTGTACAACCTATTATCTTTACCAGGGATAGATCCAGTCCGAAGATGAGATCCTTGTTCCACTCCTTCTCGTACTTCCTCCACAAATGGTCAACATTTTCAATATTTTAAAATCCAATAGTATGCGAAATTAATGTCCGACCAAACTCTACACTACTCATTATCTCCACCAAGCCTAGATCATGAAGATGGGACCCATTGGTCCACTCCTTCCGGAACCTCTCCACAAATGGTACAAATTTTAAATAGTTACCAGTCCAATATCAGGCGAATGGACTATCCGAATTGAATTAAATTTTGTACAACCGTTTATCTTTAGCACGCCTAGATCAATTCCGATGATGAGATCCATTGGCCCATTCCTTCTGGTACATCTCCAACAAATGGTCCACATTTTTAATATTTATAAATCCAATATTAAACAAAAGGAATGTCCGATTTTGACCAAACTTTGTACAATGTATTATCTTCACAAAACCTAGATCAAGTTTAAAGATGGGACCCGTCGGTCCTTTCCTTCCGGTATGTTTTCCATGTTTTTTTTTTAAACAAATGCCGGTCACATTTATAATTTGAATAAAACAAACTTTATTCAATTTATGAGAATCGGTTCAAGTTTAGATAAATGAATACCGATTTAGCCTTAGAATGAAGTGTGTTGAGTTTTATTCAAATTGGTTCAGATTTTGGTAAGGCTCCCACCGAGTCTTATAACACCAGAGGGTACTCCCCGAAATTAAATCCTGAATTCTCCCATAAACATTGTCATCGTATTTGAAGTAAATGGTGAACAAATGAAATTTAGTCTGTCCTAGTGACATATCTTAACTGTAACTAGAATGATGTGTCTCAATTATGCTTCAAATTGGGTCAGGTTCAAAGTTTTTCTTATATATTTTTTATATGGATTTTATATAAATTATGCGTTTTTGTCTAATGTGATTAAAATCGCATTTCTTTTAAATATTGCTTCCATATGTACATTTTTCCGGTTTCATGTAAATGATGTACGATGCACCCTACGTCTTTCGATGATTCACGTTTGTTTCCGTATGTATTTGAACTAAATGACTTTTTAAAAAAGTCCCTTTTTTACTTATGGTGTTCGATTTGATCGAATTTATTTCAGATTTTACGTGATAATTATTTCGAAGGCCCTAGTCAAAAATTATAAACAAAATTATAATGTTTACCGATAAAAGTCCATTATAAATATAACTTAAAGTTTAATTTTACGACTAACTAATAATAGAAGTGAGACACAAAACACTTTACGGAGTTTGTTTTTACATTGCTATTTATTATTTTCATCTCCTTTCTCAAGTCACAAGTTCGCCTGTTCCAGCCATATATTATTCTTTAACAAAATGTAGGTCTTATCGGTCCCAAATTGTATCCAAACCAAAATTCAAGTTCATGTTACAACTGATAAGAAAAAAATTTCTCAAAAATCTATTATTTACAACATATAATAATTTTAGAAACAAAAATACACATGCACCTACACACACGCACACGAATAAAATTCCAGAAGCTAGAACGTGGAAGTTCTCAGCTTTTAAATTCACGGTTTCACTGTTTAGGTACTTATTTGCCAAAGAGAACCCATGTTCGCTGCTGCCATTATCATCAGTTGATAAACAATTTTCTGATAATATGGAGAGGGGGACTTTTTTGCATTGATTGTTTACCAAAGTTTTGGAATAACATTTGTACGAAGTTCCATTTCAGGGTAGTGGGTAAATCAATACAGTCATTAGTCGATGTCAACCCCGTTTGGTAGAGTTCTGTGTCGCGTGTGTGTTAATTGTTTTAAAATTTCGTATTGAATGTATTGAGGAATATCAACAACAACAAGAACAACAGCAAAAATGGTTGTAACTTGCGACATACAATTTGAAAATAATCCACAGGGATGTTTTTTTGCCGGTCAGGTTTTGTCGGGAAAAATCATTTTATCAGCCGATAAAATAAAACAAGTTAAGGGTAAGAGCCCTTTGATGACTCATATATACATACCTACGTGCCAAAATGCATCAAATCTTATCGCCATTGGTGTTGTTTTTTTTTTAGCTGTTGTCTTGAAAATAAAAGGATTTGCTCACACTTCTTGGTCGGAAAAAGATTCCAAAGATAAACACACCTATTATAGAGGACACATTGATTATATAAATTCAATAACACAACTCTTAAGTCAAAGTTCTTCAGGTAAAATGGAATTTGACATACTGCAGCGATGCATTGATTTTATTTATAAAATTCGGTGGTGTTTTTTTAGATACACCTGTTATTATTGAACCCGGTGTCCATAGTTTTAGTTTTGCTTGTCATATTCCCACAACATGCCCATCATCATTTGAGGGTAACAAAGGCCACATACGTTATCTAATCCAAGTTGATCTGGTGAGACCATGGAAATTTGATCAGTCCTATACACGAGGTTTTACTGTACTCAAAGTCATGGATTTAAATTACGATACACCGCTTCTGAAGGTAAGTGTACTAGGGAATGAAACGGGAAACAATGAAGATGCCCTTCAAACTGAATCCAGCTAAACCATAACTAATATTCAATTACAGATGCCTGTAAACAATCAAATGTCGAAAGTTTTCTGTTGTGGTCCCATGAAAACAGATCCGCTACAAATAGAAATTCATCTTCCACAGTCCGGTTATGTACCTGGTCAACTTATACCCATTAGCATTGTGTCGACAAATGATACCAAAGTTCCAATCAACGAAATTTGTGTACGTCTTGTGATGATGGTGTGTCTGTACAGTCAGACTCCAACTAAAAAAGCGGTCAATGAATATATTACAGTGTCGAAGCTAAAAGGCGATTCTGTACCGATATTGTGTAAAAAACAATTTAATTATTTACTGCCCGTACCGGCAACACCGCCAACATGTTTCAATCTCTGTCAAATAATACAGGTGGCCTATCGCATTGAGGTGGAGGCGAAAATGAAGGGAATTTTCTATCCCACCCAAGTAATACATATCCCGGTGACCATTGGCAATGTTCCGCTAATAAATGTCATACAACAACAACCAATGGCTGCAACAAATGGACGGACATTTACAGATGGTGAGAATGCTGATGTAGTTGATGGACCCAGTAGACAACCATGGGCTGTTAATGATAATATTCGTAAGTTATTTCGAAAATAGAATTTCTTGAAGTATACATAATTAATTTTTCCTTTTTGTTGTATAGCATGTCCTAGTTTTGAAGAAGCTGTACATATGCCCCAAGGCAAGTTGAGTGAGATTGGTACAAGTGACTATGGTGATAAGACATTCACTCCAAAATATCCCGTATTTAATATTCCCAGTCCATCGATTACGGATGGCCAAGATAATGCTTTTATGCCACCCACAGTAACAGATCCAAATAAATCAACATGGTTATGAGAACAATAAAAGATCTTCTGTGTGTTTTAATGTTTGTATTGGAATCCTGGAAAGAATACATGTACTGAAATCTCTATGAATACTGAAGGAGAAAAAAATCAGGGATTATAGACGTTAATTACGCACTAACAACTAGAAATAATGATATTACGGATGGATCGGATGCATGTGTAAAAAAAGGTTTATTATGCTCTAGCAACCAGAAATAATGCATATTGGTGTATATGTGTTAACGTAGATCTTCAAACATGACCAAGCTCCAATTTTTTTCAGTAAGGAATGTAGTAAAGTCAGACTGGGCAGACTATATGATATCCTTCACCACTTTGAGTATATTTTACATATGTGTCCTAACAAACGTCTCATTTTCGAAGGAACTTTGGCATAAAATTGAACGAACTTAAATATGCGATCTTTATCTATATGTGAACCGACTAACATCAATTCATACCATTGCCATTCTGCAACATATGCTAAATGTTGTAAGTAGATTTAAAGCAAATTTTACACACATTATTCGCTATGGTGCACTGATTAAAATGTAATCTCAATTAAGCACCCATTGATTATTTAATGTACAAGTGATCATTCCTTCCTTCCTATGGAAGCTTTGAAATATCTAAATCTGAACCGATTTTATAGAAACTTCCCAGAGATTAATTTATATTAATTTAATGGGTTTTAGTGCACCATTTACTTAAAATCGAAAATATATAGGAGCTATATGTATATCTGAAACTATTTCAAGAAAACTTGATACACGTAAGTTTATTGTAACTTCAGTACATTGTACAAAATTGTGTGCTAATCGGCCAAACTTTGGGTAATTAATGAACAATTTACATTTACATACCAAAATTCGTGCAAATCGAAACAAATATAGGGGCTTTGGTGTTCCATTACCATAAAATAGGACGTAAATATATATGGGAGCTATATCTAAATATGAACCGATTTTCACGAAACTTAACATAGATTTAATTCAGTACGCTATGCCAAATTTCATGGAAATCGAAAGATATATAGGGACTTTGGTACACCATTTACATTAAATCGGACGAAAACATATATGGGAGCTGAACCGATTTTTCCTAGTTTCAATAGGGTTTGTCCTTGAGCTTACGAGGAGCTTCTACAAAAGACAGTCAGATACGGTTAGGTTGTCTTAGAAATGTATCCTGATCAAGGGTGTATATGCACATTATTACGGAAATCGGAAATGATTATTCTGGAAGTGATTATTCCTTCATACAATGGTCAACTTAATTAAAACGTGGGTCTGTGTGTGGATGTGAGAATAATATACATGCTGGAGTTTACACACGCCTTATTCGATTTTTTCCAAAGAAGAATGTCGAGGCAATTGTTCGATACATATAACATAGTTCAAAAATGATCCCTTTTAAACCTAACCACCCTAATGTTGAAACCTTGTATGGTTTGCTAAATACCAATTGCACATTCATTAACAACAGCAAACCACCAAATAAATACTCAGAGAAAAATATCATTGAATGGTTATTTCAATTCCACATTTTTCACCGCTTCTCTAAGTCAACGTGAATGGAACTCAACACTCTTCGTTTACGCTCCCCCATTTGTTTTGCTTATCGTTAATTAAGAAGTCTACTCCACACACACACGCAAACATTGCTACCATTTTCGCATTAAAATAGCCAAAACACACGTTTTAACTACAAATACAATTCATTGTGTTATTGTTTTGTGATAAAAACAAAAATTACGCTCCATAATAATTTTGCGACATTCCTGACGTTGACGACGACAACACCGCCAACAACAACGACCACTGCCGAGCTTATCAATGCCAGTTACGACGAAGAGACCTGGTCACACTAATTAAAACATTAGAATTAATTTAGACCAGCACTTTTTCGACTGTTTTTTAGTATTACTCTGTTACTTGGTCACAATGGTCGTTCACTGTGACATCGAATTCGATCAGAATCCAACGGGCACCTATTACGCCGGTCAGCTGGTTAGCGGTAAAATTGTTTTGAAATGCGATAAAGTTAAGGAAGCTAAAGGTATGTAACGAAAGGCATTGACGTGGAGAGTGATCGAATTTCAATGTAATGGTGAGAAAGTTTATCACATCTACTACGTAAACATGTGATATTGAAGGGATTTAGTTTGTTTACTAAATGACAGCGACTATCTTTAATTTTTGTGCGGAATATCTAAAACAATGACCAAATACTTAGTCACTCCAGGTATTTTTAATTGTGGAATAATATAGCAGTAAGAGGGAGTGAAAGAAAATTTAATAAATATTTGAAATATTTACCGACATTTTAGTTAAATAACAACGCACAGCCCCGTAAACAAACACACACATGCGAGGTAGAGAGTACTACTCAAGAATTTTGATTGTTTCATAAAACGACGACGACAACAACAACAACAACAATAATAAACGAATATAGCTAACACATTGTGTTTGGATAAGATTAAGTAAAATTTGGAAGCAATGTCTGTGGGGAAGTGGTTTGATAAACATAATTTTTAATCAACGGTTTTTTTCGCTAGTTGGCTACTATATTTAAATTGAATTTAATGAAAGCCAATACTTCTTGTTATGCTAAAAATTTGAAATAAAATTTCATTTGTGCATTGCACAAAAAACCTGCAATATATAATTACTTCGCAATGAAGTTTTCTATGTGGTCATATCGATGTACTGATATGGAGGTTATTGGTGGAATATACCTAAATTGAAGTGGGCAATTTTATATTCTGTAAACCTTTGGTTATATTCTGGAGGTATTTTTAGGGTTAGAACTTCTTCGGTAGTCTATGAAAAATATTTTAACTGTGCTGTTATGGTATCTGAACCGGCCTGAACCAGTAGTCATAACACCGTTACTCTAGACAAAATTAAGTCGCATGTACATTATGTGATGTGTACGCCAAACCAAGATAAACTCCGAAGATGAAGTCCATCGGTCCATTCCTGCAAATACCTCTCCCACAAAGGGTCTAATGAGAGAATTGTCGTTTTTTAATTATATATATCTCTGAGAAGACAAATATTCAAAGGAAAGAACAATTTAATGTTTTCATGAACGAGATAATAGGAAGTTCCCCTCTGGATGACGATTTGACCTGAGAAAACATATCCAATATAGATAGTTGTATGTGTAGCCCTAATACTATAAGAACAAAGATTCTGTCGACATCGTTGACCGGTAGAATTGAATTACGGATTCGAAGGCGGTTTTAATAATTGTCATACACATTTTTACTCCACGTATTATCAATACAAATATAGGGTTACGTTATCACTATTACGATATAATATTTTGTATTTTTGTATATTTTATATATTTTGTATTTAAAATAAACAAACCTGTAAATGCAATTTTAAATTATCTAGCCAATTTTCTAAATTCAGTCTCAATATAATATTGGTCACCTCCAGTCGATAAGATAGACGCTTATTTCTGAACGATAATGTTATCTTAGCTGGGAAGTTTGAAAACTTGGCGAACTTTAAATACTCCAAATACATATATATTGGATGAATTCTAATGAAACAATAAAATTTGTATTTAAATGTAATATATAAATTCTTATCACGGGATAATCGCCTAATATCAGCAAATAATTAAACTTTCACATTTTTTATATATTTACCAAAACTTTAAAATTAGGAGCAGATTGTGTGATAATAATAACGATTTCCGGCAAATGAAATTAGAACTAAATTGGGATATGATATCAATCACATTTGTTTCGTTTATTTCCTAAATCGTATCTGTAAACTATGAATTGTTAAAATACTATCACGGTTATCAATGTCAGAAATATTACTATCAATTAGATTGAAATGACGAGCTATTCAATAGAATTTCAAATAAACAATCTTATCAAATCAGACAATAATTAACTAAATGATTCAAATAACACTCCCACTTTTCAAATTACAGCCATTCTCCTAAAAATATCCGGCTCGGCTGAAACATTATGGAGCGAACGGCATTTTAGTACAAGACGTATGTACTATGGCCGGGAGGATTATTTGTCATCATCGACCTATTTAATGGGTTCCGAACAGAGTAAGACCATTATACACAATTGCCTTGAGGATGGGTTTTGTTTTAATAAAATATTTCCAGGTCCCAAAGCATCTATAGCAGTCGGTGTACACACATATACATTTGCATGCCAATTGCCTTACAATTGCCCATCCTCATTTGAGGGTGTGCATGGCCATATACGTTACACCGTCAAAGTGGTTCTTCAGCGACCATGGAAGTTCGATAATGTTTATAACAGGGCCTTTACTGTACTAAGAGTCACCGATTTGAATTTTGAATCACCACAAATAAGGGTAGGTTCGGAAATGTATATTTGATGCCCTGAAGTTGTTCTATCAATTATATCAATTTCAGATCCCCTCAACGAGTGAGGCCTACAAAACATTCTGTTGCGGCCCTTGCACCACTGAACCCTTGAAAATGGAACTAAAAGTCCCTCAAACGGGCTATGTACCTGGCCAAAATATACCCGTACAGGGTATTGTAATAAATAACACCAACATGGCTGTTTCGGAGGTGAAATTTATGTTGGTCATGTTGGTACGCTATACCAGCAACAAGCCACATCGCATCAATGTTCAACGGGTGGCGGTTAGTAAAATCAAAAGCGATTCAGTATTACGTTACTGTACCCGTGCCATGAAAGAGGAATTACATGTACCGGCCACACCACCGACCTGCATCCAAGGCTCGTCCGTCATACAGATCGTCTATCAAATTGAAATGTACTGTAAAATGAAAAGTTTGAACAAAACGCAAGTGGTAACAATGCCCGTGATAATAGGGAATGTCCCACTGGCGAATAACACGCGACGTTTCAATGTGATCGATGAACAACCCACATCGAGCAGCCGTGATATAAGAGAAGTGCCATCGGATGCGGACGAATCCAAAGAAGTTGGTTCGCCACCAACATTAGATTTAAGTACACCAAATATGCGTAAGTTGATGATTATAATTTGTTCGTAATTTCAAGCTGCTTTAATCAAAAATTCCAAATTTTATTCCAGCACCCCCTTCGTATGAAGAATCGGTTCACACGCAACGCAGCAACATCAATGAGGGAGAGGAACACACATTTGGTCCCAGTGAATTTGCACCTTTGTATCCAGTTTTTAATATATCAACGCCAAGTTTAGATCAAACTCCTCTGCCCATGGGTATTGAAAACAAAAGTTTTTCACCATAATGTCATATTTACGTTATAGTCGGATTCATGTTTGTTACTCCTTTCTATTTGCAATTTGTTGTTTATTTCAAATACACTAGAGCCCCGACTTGCGTCGTTAATAGGGACCGGAGAATCGCGACGCAACTCAAAACGACGCAAATCGAATCACAAAGAAAAGGGAATTCCCCTTATTTCACGCAATTTGAAAATTTGTTAACGTACAGGTGACGTGCCAGAAGTTGTAAAAATGCTAAACGACAGAAAAGGTGCTAAATCAGGCACTGCAAATGAAAAAATAGGAATCCACATACTGGGGCAATCTCGTTCAGTTCAGTGATCGAACGAACTAGTCCACAATAGCTCCTCGGACCAACCAACACAACTTGAAAAGCGACGCAACTCGAAACGACGCAAGTCGGGGCTCTATCTAGTGCAATGTAAAACACCTAAATTTAGTATATGTGTGTGTCTTCGATACAAATTGTAATTTTTATAATGGTTGTAGAATATGATGAGTAATTTTTGTATAAAAAATAAATTAATATAGTAATTATAGTATGGTTGTTGAATGTACTAAATCCACATTGAATACATACTACAAGTTCCACACAGTGTGGGATGTGGATGTAGATGGTGGACCTAAAAGCAACACAAGTGGATTGTGTAATCGAATTCCCAAAAATGAATAGTGGACTATAAAATGTGTGGGCTATGTTTTATAGCAAGTACATACTATATATAGGTCAATAGATGTCGCATGTAGTGATTTGCTTAGATGTCGGATGTAATGATTTGCTTAAATGTTGGTTTATGTACTGACTATAAACCACTTTTGACCTTGGTACCTTTGTTCGAATTTGCTGTAGTGTTGAACGACCGCTGTGGTGTGAAAATCCGTGTACAGCGTTGAAAATTTCTTTGCGCAATGGACGGACATGTCCCGTTGTTATGTCACAATATATTGATGTATTACCGTAATGAATTATTTGCAGCTTCAAAAAATTGTTATCTTCAATTATAGTTTTTAACTCTTCGTCGTATTCTTGAGATTTTTGAATGGCTTCGTGTGAGACGCTTGGCGGCATTGAGATTTCGTTGAGTCTTCAAAATGCATCTGTTGTAAACTGAGATAAAAAATCTAAATTTCGGAGTTGTCTGGGCGATGCCTTTGAAAATCCGACGTTGAGAAAATGCGTATATAAGCGGTTTATGATCAGTTTTGATGAAGAAATGTCGTGCTTCCAGCATGCGTCGAAAATATTCCATTGCTTTGTAAATTACGTGCAATTCTCGATCGTATGTACTGTATGCTTTTTCGGATTTTAATAACATACTCGAATAAATTCCTAGAGGTATCCATGTACTGTTGAAGTTTTGTTCTAAGACGGCAGTGTCTGATGCATCCGTTCCAGATCTGGAGCTGGATGTGCAAGCATTGTGGCTTTACAAAGTCTTTGTTTGCAGGTCTCAAAAAGCGGTTTCTATTTCCGGTGGCCATGGTACTTTGCGTTTGTCATTTTTCTTGCAGTTCCCAACGAGTTCGTTTAAGGGTGCTTGTTGATGTGCTGCGTGGGGTATACAGCATACCCATAAATAATTTATCACCTGAAAAGCGGCGTGGACGATCAGCAACTGGAGTTCCTGTTGTTTCGATGTGATGAACGACGATAAATTCATCTGTTGGTTTCCGAAGCGTTGTCGTTTTTGTAATGTCTTCAAACTCCTTTAGCAGGTTTGTGAAGGATTATGCGGAATTCAATGTCGAAATTCCAAACTCTTTGGTTTGTAAAATGGTTTGGTTTTATTGTAAATCAAAGTTGACTACAAAATCGGCACCTATTTTTGCTGTGTGTACTTCAGCAATCACAAACAACCATTTGAATTCTCGTCGAAGTCCGAGGTCAAGTTTCAGTACACAATCACCAAAAGTTTTGATTTCGCATTGATATGCATCCGGAAGTGCAAGTTTGGACGGCTTGAGTTTCTGATTTATCATAGATGGAGGTACTATAACTGATACCGCCGATCCAAAATCTTCAAGAAATCGGGTATTTGTTGATTTGTCGTAAAGAAGTAGTAGAAGTCTTTCATATGTGTTTTTGTTGCCGCTGTCGCCACCCGATTTGACTGTCGACAACCCAGCTAGTTTTCCGGCTGGTATCTTGCACAATCAGGTTTACGTTTTCTTGCGTTGTCGCCAAATTTTTGATGGAAGTAGCATAAATGTGTGTACGACAGCGTTGTGAAATTCCACGAAGTTTGTTGTAACTTTTAATTTTGTTTGTCCGTAGTCGAGGTCACCACTATAGTTATTGGGGTTGTTGATGAATTAAAACACAGCGGTTATCTTAACAACACTTAATAACTATTTTATTTAATATTATTTGAAAAGACAATAAAAAGTAATTTCAATAAGGTCGATTTGCAACACACAACTGTGGTGTTGAAGATTTCGCGAGCAATTAACTTTTGCTTTCTTCTTTGTTGCCTCTTGTCAGAATTACCATCTCGGAGATGCCACAGTTGTTTGGACTTTTTAATTACGAAAGGAGTTCTAATTTTGGATGTTTTTGGTACCACCGAAAGCTTTGAAACAGGAAGTTCCAAGTTGGTTTTTGGTTATAAAACAAATTTAAGTAAATTAAGTTTTGGCTAGGCTATAATCAATCAATCAATCAATCACTGGGTGACAATATATTTTTGAGTTTGAGAAAAAATATCAGTCTTATTCAACATTTTAAGCGAACATTTCATATAACACCCTGTCTGATACACACACATGTTAATTAATAAAAGCTTCAATTTCAAAGCGAATATAATTTATGAAAAACTCCACGCCATCCATGGAAGCTTTCAATACTGAACATCTAATCTGTTGTACTAAATTTTTTATATCTAGATAAATTACATTATTATCTATAACATTAAAATGTCCCAGTGTTTATATTATACCATAAATTATGGGAAATATGACATAATTCGAAAATTCCTATTTAGAACTATTTATGGGAAGGAAATCGATTTATGCCAAATACCAGAATTATTTTAAAAAAACCAAGTTTTTATGACGAGCATAACGTATTATAGCATATCTTAAAACTTTCTTCTATAAAATGTTTATACGTACATAGAGTAATAAACGCAATGCTATTACTAAGCTTTAAGGATAATTGTAGCTTTTAGGAAATGAAAATACAATTGAAAAGCTTATTTATATTTGAATTTTTATTTAAATTTATATTCAATGTTTATACGCTTCACCACGCTGTGGTACATGGTATTATGTCTTTGTGCATATGTACGTCCGACCGTCCGTGCATTTTTGTGAACAGAGTACAGATCCCATATATAGTTTGGTTTCACCAAACTCCCAAGATTTGTCCGATTAATACAAAATTTTGCACAGCTTATTACAATAGGTTGAAATCGGTTCAGATTTAGATAAAAGGTGCACCAAACTCCCAAGGATTGTTCGATTGATGAAAAACTTAGCAAAGCGTATTGAAATAGGTCTACATTGCTTATACAAAGTTTTATGGAAATCGGTTCAGATATAGCTCCCATATATAGTTTTTCCGATGTTTGGTAAATGTTGCACCAAACTCCCAATATTTGACCGATTCAAGCAAAATTTTTCACAGACTAGTTTGATTTCTGTGAAATTGTGTCGAGATCTATTAAAGAGTATCATATAGTCGGCCCCGTCCCACTTTTGAACTTTCCTTACTGCTTTTATAAATTTTATTTTAAATACATACAAATTCAATATGAGAAAGATAAACGTTAAATTATTCTCAAATTTTAGGCGGTTCAACATTATTGAATGCAGTACTGTATATATTCAAAATGCAGTAAATCTGGATAATTGTTTGCAGACCTAAAACTAATTTTACCGGAATACCGATGTTTTTTAAATTGATTTAATTATTTTTAATTTTGTGATCATATAACTAGATCAGCAAAACATTCACTGCTCATAAATGTTGGTTCGAGCCAAAAAAAAAAAAAAAAAAAAAAAACTGATAAAAAATTATCTTCGTAATCCTGACTATATAGAGTAACTTCGGGTAATGTGGACCACCATTTTCTTTTTTTGATATTGAGGGCGTAACAACGGTAAAAAATAAAAACAAATTGTTTTCACAACATGGTAGATTTGTTGGCTAATTATATTCCAGGTCAAAAAGTATATATATTTGTCCATAAAAATATTATTGCATTATATTTCAAAAAACTCTAAACTGCGAGTAAAAATAACTTGGCGGGTAATTTGGACCAGTATGTGTGGGTAATGAGGATCAGTAAGTTAAAGGTAGGTTGTGGATTAATTGTGATAAATTTCAATTTATTGCACTCTTGGGTAACAATGAATAAATGTTTTGAATAGCCCCCATTTAAGGGTACCACCCCATTTGCGGTATTTTGAATGTCCTTGCTTCATTATCCAACCGAGGCACCTATAATTTCGGATATCGAGTTTTCAGAGGATAGAATACCTCCTCGCATATTAAATGCGTCCTTGTTTCGAACTCGTCCTCATGAAAATGTCCCACTTCTTTATAGTGGTCCACATTACCCGACAATGAATATTTTTATTTAAAAATAATTATCGGCTTCAAAAATGAATAAAAATTTAAAAATAACCGAAAGTAATTACAGATAAACGTGTATTTTTGTTAAAGAAAACAGGAAAACCACATAACCACTTTATATTCGAGAAAAACAAAATGTTCGACTATTTTACAAAATCGTTCGACTATTGTGCAAAAAAATTTTCAAATCACGCTTTTACAATCAGAGCTACATTTCCACCTATTAAATTTTCAACATTGCAATTATTTATTAAAAACCAAGTTTGATGTTTGTTTTCACTAATTAGGAAAATATTTATCAAGGTGGCATTGACATATTTCAAGTATTTTCTTAGATATGGGGGTGGTCCACATTTGACGCATGGTCCACATTACCAGAAGTTACTCTAGTCAAATAGAGACAAATAATACAGATTATCGAATACAAAACGAGTTGTGAAATGCAGTCCAGATTACCGGATAATCAAGATTTTACTGTATGATTAATATTGTTTAGTAAAATTCGGAAGTACTATTTCATACGAATGTCAAGGTCAACATTGGTATGAAATAGTCTTCAAAAATTAAATTGTATGAACCTATACTATCGATTCAAATTGTTGTATTTTTTGATCACCCTTTATTATTTCACATGACCCGAGGACACACACATTAGGGTCACAAATAAATATGTCAAAGTATTTTTTTTAATATTCGTAATTTTGGATACTTATCTAATGTTGAATATGAACCCCTTAGATCAAAGCTTTTCAAATGATTACATTTATATTTTGTTGTGTTATTATCAGTACTTAATGCTGCAATGGGTTAAATGCTTATCTACGAAGGTGTATCGATTACTTCTACTTATTCGTTTTTCATCTTCCAAAACCAGCCAAATTAACTTTCACTGATTCCGAGCGTTTGCCAACTTCTGTTTCACCCATGTATTCGTTCTTATCTCGTTTCTTGAAATTGCATTGCTTTACATACTATTTTCGTGAATTTTTTTGTTCGCTGTGTTCGACTTACCTTTTTACGCGACTTTTTTTTGTCGCTATCTATGAAGTTTATATTCTCCAGACGCCTACAAACTGTGACCTTCATTCAAACCTTCATGCATACATATGTACATGAATAAACAAGGATATCCGCTATTCTTTGTTCGGTTTCTTGGAATATGTTAACAATTTACACAGCATTCGAAGTCAACAATCCCAAATCAGTGTGAAAAAAACTGTGTAAAAATCATTCTGTGGCGCCTCGAGTCACAATAAATAGTTTCGTAAACAAGAACTTAAAACGAAATCGAAAAAAACGCACACATACACTCGACAAAAATCATGTAGACCCCAAAAAAGAGGTAGAACACAGATAGGCAATTAAGTGCGATAGTGTATGTGTAAGGAATTACTTGTTTTTTTTTCAGACACAGACCACTTCAGGTATGGCAAAGGAAGTAAGGAATTTTTCGAGTCTTTTCTCTGTTGGTAAACAAAGTCAGTAACAAGACTTAACTCGGCCCAAAAGAGATTCATTGCCTTGACTCACTTCAGCATGCCAAGCACTTTTGATATGCGAAAGGACATGCTATTATCCAATTTTTTCTTCCTGATAGGTGTATACGGCTTTTGTGCTAAGTGGATGCATTTGAATGGCTTTGCAATGTTTTCAAATGGGTCTACCATTTATCAGGGGGAATGTCTTTCGATTATTGACTAGCATTGGGTTTGTTTGTTTCATTACAACTGCCAGTGGAAATCCTGTAAATTACTATTTAAGCAATCAAATTGGTAGATCTTTACCAAAAATGCTGTCAAATTAAGGATTAATCTTGCAATACACGTTCACTTGGCTATTCACACTGTTCATCTGCTGATGTATGTGTGTGTGAGTGAGTGCGGTTGCAATTCAGTTTGGTAATTTTATATGGGAAAGTGAAAATGAGTTTGTACCAGGGGAAATGTAAACACCAGTAGGCAGTAATACAAATTTTCAACAGGCCTTGTGAGTGTGTAGTTGCACCAAGTCCTCCATGTAAATATTAACAGGATAGAGTTAACTGAAGTGGCAAGACAAATGGAAATGGTTTACCGAACTAGATCATGTCGGAAGGAGTGAACATTCAAAAATATAACTGTTTAAAAGGATTTCCCATGTATTGTGATTGGGAATATACAATTTTTTCGAATGGTGTCCAAAAATCCCAATTGAAAATCCATTCAGAGTCATAATTGGTAAAGCTTATATGTATTCGTATTCCCAATACATACATACACTGCAACACTTTCTATTCTAAACATTGTACTTTGTCTTTATGATCTGAACATTTCCGGAAAATGGTCCCATTTGTGTTTGCATTACGTTGTCAGTGTTAGACATTGTTCTCATATTTGTTTGACTTGCAGAAAATCTCAAACACACACACGGTCGCACAGATATACACCATACTTACATAGATTTCGCCAGCGATTTTATTTAAAACAGTTAAAACTCATTCAATACGAATTCGTCGAAATGAAAATGTATATCACACAGGACAAACTTTGGGTGTGTGCGTTATGTTTTCCGAAAATAATTAATATGAAAGAAAATGAAGCAGATTGAGTTCCATGAACTGAGTAAAGTATATTTTCGTAGAATCGTAAGGTAATATTTTAACATACATTTTAAATAAATTTAGTGTGAAAGCTTGGAAAGGGAGAAGAAAGAGTCATTATCTATTTTCCAGTTAAAATTTCCAATATTTTACTATTATTACCAGTATTTTACTATTAAAGTGATGCTCATCCAACTTTGTTAAACGACGGCTTGTCAAATAAAGAGAGAAATCCTCTGAGTTGTTGTTACGACAATTTACGGAGCTGATCAAAAAGTTCGCCTCCAAGACTTTCTTCTTGATCTTCTACAACAAATTCTCTATATCGATTTATTTATCCCATGAGGTCGTCTACAAAAACTGCAATGCGCAAAGTGGCTATCTCCACTGTTCCGATTTAATTTAAAAATTATGTTATTTCATTATGTATTTATTATTTCCCAACATTTTATTTGTCATAAAATGCATCCCATATTTTTAAGGTATCGAATGCCGGCATTTCTTTGCATTCCAAATGATCATCAATTATCAAACATTTTGGTGCTTTCTTAAAATCATCAACTGGCTGCCATGTTACCTCTTTAATTTCATCACAATTTGGTTCCGATTTCAATGCAAAACTATACCACATTCCAATCATTTGTTCTAAGCAGCGATATTCCTTGCACTCCATGTCCAGTTTATCTGGTACCGTGCCATAGAAAAAATAGGATAATTCATCGGCATGACAGACTCCACGCAACGAAGCACCACAACATGTTATACGAAAATGATTAAAGAATTCCGAATCGAAGTTAAAACTGTAGTAATAGGTTGTGGCATTTTTGGCATATCTTCGGCGATCTTTAATTGTACGCCAAGAATCATGAAGGAACATTTTATGACTGAGCAATTCCAAAAATTGATTGAAATGCTCTTTGGCATTCGGTTTGTGGCCATTGAAGTAAGTTTCTTTCAATTTCAATCCCATTTCCTTGAGGTTCATATAATTGTGGCTTGTTTTAACTTTATCCGGTAGAAGATTTACGAAATCACTGACCTCATCAATGAGAAAGGGATATTTCTTTAACAAACTGGTATAGAGCAAACCCTCCAAAGATGTAGTGCCCACAATAAATGGTATTTTATTGCCCCAAGATGTTTCGACAAGTTCTTCATAAGGTTTAGTTGCAATGCAATCCGGTGTATCATAGGGTTCCACCACAGGCATATAGTTAAGAGTCTCCCAATTAAATAAATCATCTTTGGTTAAAACATTCAAATCGGCCACAACTAAATCTTTGGGATATTTTTTGTTAAAGAATTCATAGATTTCCTTATCATTTTGGGGACCTTTGTAGCCAAGATGTAGGGCATTTTTATAAGCCAAATTACGATTGGTGGTGTAAGCCCATTTGCAATACACAGAACCGGATTGCAATATGACTTTGTGGAAAAGACCCCTAGTCTGTTCGGTTAGAGTTAACATATGGGCCGATGAAGCACCAGCACTTTGACCAAAAATGGTAATATTATTGGGATCTCCATTGAAACTGTGAATATTTTCTTTAATCCATTTCAGGGCTAATACTTGATCTTTGATGCCAGCATTTCCGGGTATATTAAGATTCGGATCGTCAAAGCTTAAAAATCCTGTAAGAAAAAAAAACATAACACAAAATGAGAATAATGTCTGATGAAGTGGTGGTTCGTATTGCTTACCAAAAATCCCCAGTCTATAGTTGAATGTAACCAGAATCACATCTTTGCTCATAAAATAATCGGGAGAATAATAAGTTCGGGTAGCTTCGCCAAAATGAAAACCTCCACCATAAATCCAAACCATTACTGGCAGGGGTTTCTCGCTCTTTAACTGAAAATAGAATATTTTAGGGGAATGGGTTTCTTTTGGGTGTCTATAATAACTCGCAACTTATTTCTAGTCGTTCATAATATTCCCTTATGAATATCAATAAAGAATCTCTGTTGGATATTCTCATTCAGATATATACTTACCTTTTCCGTGTATACATTCAAATACAAACAATCTTCAGATCCCTGCACACTTTTGGTCACATAATCATATTGTATAGGTTTTGATCGGCACCTGGTACAATCCAGTAATTCCTTCCATGGTTCTGGTGGTTTTGGTGCCCGAAATCTTAACTCGCCCAATGGAGGCTGGGCAAATGGTATACCCTCAAATGAATAATATTGGCCATATTCGTGGTACAAATTGTTAAATTTGCAACCTCTTATTGGGCCGTATGACGTCTGAATAATTTCATATTCTTTTGTTGCTAGTTGATATTGTTCGAATTGATGTTTTAGAAATCTACAACGAAGAAAAAAATTCATATATTAACACTTGATCTTTGAGAAATTCAAATGTTTCGCGTACTTTCCAAGAAGTTTCAACTTTTGAATTAAACCAAGATTTAATTCCATTTTAAGCGAACGAGCGATAAACAAAACAAACACGTCTAATAACCACCAGTCAACTGAAACATAGAGAAGCTTTCTAATACGATGGACCAGCAGAATGTTGACTGCGACATCTTCTGCTGTTTTGAGATTCTAAAAAAGCTGCCCTTCAAATAAAACCGCTATCACTAGAAGCTATATTTCTCTGCTCCTAACATATATTTTATTTAAATTGTGACTTTTAATTCATTGATTATTTATTTAAATTTTAGTCTAGAGTTACGAAAAGGTTGTGTTTTGTGTTTCGGTTTGTTGTGTCTCATTAACATAACAAGTTTCCCTGCGTTGTAAATTCCGTAAACACAACCGAGTTGCACCCTCTATTCTATGACGTAGTGGATGTTTGAGACAAAATGTTGTTACGATCAGTGATCTCATAAACTGGTTACCATGGTTGGATAGGTTTTTTTCACAAGATTCATTGTATTTTCTTCGGAGATTGTCAGAAATTATGCATATTCTTTTAATATTTTGAAATATGGTTTGAAATAGTAAAGATAATTGAAACAAGTATAAGTATTGTTTTATTCGGCAATGGCAAACCTTATATTAGCTCCATTAGTCGGAAAACTAATTAATATGCATTTAAAACTGAAAGTGAAAACCGGTCATTTCATTAATTTGTACTAATGGCAAAATGTTTGTTTTTGCTTTTTTCGATTTCATACCAAATCTATATATAACGGTAAAATAATATAATAAACCAGATTAGATAAAAAATCAGTTGGCAGTATAGTCGGACGGTGCAGATCATATTATACCCTACATAACTACCACGGAAAGCTAACATTATGCGGATCTATATTTGGCCTCTTTTGAGCTATTAGAGATCAATAGCTTCTCTTTCTTATCCAGGCATATTTTCCGAATCTCGTTTTCCCGGAGTGAACATTTAAGGCTTAGCATGTAAATTTTGTACATTTACATTGAAAGGTCTTGGTCGATTTGACCTGCTGAATTTTTGGCCAAACAAAGTATATATATGAGCTATATGTAAATCTGAACCGATTTGAAGAAAACTTGTCACACGTAAGGTTTTACTAACTTCAATACATTTTACACAATTGTGTGCCAATCGGCCAATCTTTGGGTCTTTACTACACAATTTACAATAAATCGGACGAAAATATATATGGGAGCTATATCTAAATTTGAACCAATTTCCTTGAAAATTAGCCCTCATCATTCTATACTCAATTCAGTAATCTATGCCAGATTTCGTGCAAATCGAAGGACATATAAGGACTTTTGTGCACCATTTACATAAAATCAGGCGAAAATATATATGGTAGGGTATATCTCGATTCTATACATAATACGCTGTATCACAGTGTGGTGAAGGGTATTAACAGATACATTTTTATACCATTACAACCCCTTAGTATCATCCGATTATCACCAAAAATTATAGTGGTCGTACTTGACTATAACCTGAACTTCATTAATTTTTCTCACAAAAGATTTGACCCGCTAAATATTGACCTTTGTAAAAAGGTTTTGCTTATTTTATGTAAAATGGCTCTGTGTAAAATTTCGTGATTTTCGGGTCGTAATTGTGGCATCTAGAGCGACCAGAAAAACACACAAATACAAAGTCCGTAGTCCATTTCATCCCCTAAATAAAAACCGATAATTACCAAAAACTTTAGGCGTTTTCTTTGGCTTCAGCAAAATTGGCCGACTTCGAATTCTTAACTAGGTTTAAAAAGCTAGTTTTTTGTTATTATAAAATATAAGAATGTTTTTAAAGGATTCGTATAGGTATCCCAAATATATATATTCTATTCATAGAAGATTAAAACAAGTAATTTCAAAAATATGTTGGAAATTACAATATTTTTTAATCTATATTTTTAAATAAACATTAAAGAAATTTTGTGCAAGCCCACGAGGTATATCTGTTAACCGGATTTTTACATTTTAAAAGGTAGTCACTTCTATAGATACACATATTTACAATAGGACACTCATGAATACATGTGTACTATGGTACATATCTACACACACACACATACAAGTGTCATATCATCACATGTAAAGTAAGTAAATAGCCCAGTTTTGTGGGGCAGTGGACTGTAGCAGTTATGTTTGTATTTAACATTCATTGTTGGCGAGTTTGTTGCCGTTCTGTGGTTTTTGCAAGCAGCCGCCAATGATAAACCAATTGTTGGACAGAGAAAGTGTTCGGGTGTGCGAGTGTGTGTGTTTATATGTGTGCATGTGTTCCTCTCTGCCAACCAGACAAATCCTAAAAAGCTAAGGACACCAGCATTGGCAATGACAACAGAAAAGACGTGAAATGAATGAAACAAAGACCAGCGATGTAGGTAGACAATGAGACGATTTGCTAATGTTGTTGGTGTCCGATATTTGTTTTTGTTTTTTTTTTCTGGCCAAATTTGCATTTTGTTACGTTCGGGCAGTAGTAGATATTGGTGATGTTGTTGATACTGGTGTCGGTGTTGTTAATGCTTTCATTGTTGCTGTCTGTAATGATGACCAACCAACCAAACGTCAACCACCCATGTCCAGCCATTTGTGTTAAATGTTAGCCACCGAAGTTTTAGGCCATGCTTGTTGTTTTGCTTTCACAAAACAAGCAATTGTGGCTTTGGATTTCGTATAATTTCAGAGCAATTAGATCTTATGTCAATTTAGTAATAGTCAATGCAAATTACACAAACACATACACAACCACAAAATAGCATGCTGGGCAATTTGCGTCTATTGCCTTCAATGTATTGATAGTGTCGTAAATTTTTAGTTCATTTTAGGCAATGTGTCTTTATTGGCAGTTTTATAGTTATTCGATAACCAAACTATTGTTAAAATATTATATACATTTTATTTAACTATTTTGTACATTTTTATATTTCAAATAAAATGACAAATTTGTCTATCCCATTAATTAAAATTGCATTTTGTCATTGTGTCAACGTGTCAGAGTCAATTGAGAACAAAAAAATGAACCGAGTTGAAACGCAACTATTAACAATATTTCACAATTTAATTTGCTGCGGTTTTGGTGCGTTGTCAATAAATTACACGGAACTTTGTCTGCCTGCATTACGTCCATAGTTTGCTCCACTATTGCCACTCCAAGATTGCATTGCAACGGAACAAAACTCGGCAGCCAGACGATCATTGACACACCAAAATGGAGACTCTCTTTCTCGAGTATTTGCTGGAAACAAATAAATAATGCCACGAAAAAAGAATAAGTAGGAACTTCGTTTAATAAGTTTCAAGTGTCTTGGCAAATCGATTTTTCTAGTGGCAAAAAAATTGTGAATGTGTGTGGTAAACTTTACGAAAATTCAAGTCATAAAAGAGAAAAACTATAATAATGGGTGGTAATTATAGGCAACACATTAAATTGGGATGATAGGTATTTTAAAATCATATAGGATCCAGAATTTTTTGCAGGACCAGTGTGGGGGCAGTATAGTTGGACGAGGCTGACCACACTACCATCAAAATCTAACATTCTGCGGTTCTATATTCTGAGCCTGGAGTTATTTCGCTATATTTGTACACTCTTGACCGAATATAGTTCAACAACTCCACTTTCTAGCCCTGGCATATTTCCAAATCTTGTTTCCCCTAAGTGTATATTTACGCCATAAAAAATTGATTACTTTAGGTTTTTTTTTGCCAGATCCCTTCATTGTGTAAATATGTGATGTTCTGCATATAATAATGGTCACTAGAGTGATGTTCTGCATATAATAATGGTCACTAGAGTTACTAGAAAATCTGACAAACCCCCCAAAAACTGTAAGCGCCGTTCTTGACCATAACCGGAACTTCATGTACAATTTCAAAGCGATCTGCGCGACATTTTCAATCTCTGGTGTAATTTTTCACACAAAGGTCTGACCCGCTTTATATTGACCGATCTTCATCAAAGCAGTCTTGCTTTTTCTTTGGCTAGATATCCTTCCTGGCTTCTAGAGAGACCAGAAAACAGACAAAACAAGGTTTTTTTTGTCCATTTCATCCTCTAAATATTAACTAAAAACAATAGGGATCTTCTTTGGCTAAGACCGGTCCTACATGCAAAAATTCGTGACGATGGGTCCATAACTGTGGCCTGTATCGTATTTACAAATTATAATGGACAGACGGACGGAGGCACATGTCTAGATTGACTCAGCTAGTCCAATAGTTCGCGGCGCTACAAAATCTTGGTGCTGCACAAAATTTGAAAAACGAAGCATGACAATGCGATCTCTTCCACATCGAATTGTCAAACGCAATATAACGTCTATAATATATTGTAGATTATATACATTGAATTAAAATTAAGTGGTTATTTATACTCTTTCGAGTCGAGCTTGATGATCTAAGGACTGTTCCTAGAATGAAGACAAATGTCGAACTTTGACAAATTTGAATTTAATTCGCATATGCAAGTTTCGCATCAGGGCGGAATAAATACAAGTTATCAACGTACGACATTTGTAAAGCCAACATAGCCCAATATGCCTGATGAGCCGCTTAACCAACGGCGAAACGCGTCGCATAATGGTGGGTACGTAGGTTCTTCTCCTGGCTTTCCTTTTCATTGCAAAATTTAGATCATCAAGCTCCACTCGAAAGAGTATAAATAACCACTTAAAATTACTTTCAAATGATCACTGCCCTTACAAGGCAAAATTCAAATAACAAAAACAAATGAATTAAAATTAATATATTTTTATTCCAATTAGCATTTTCCATCATTTCAAAATATTAGGGTATGAAGAATATACAAACAAATATTGTTACAATAATAGGACAATATACATGCTTACACACACACACACACAAAATAGGTGCATTACTTAAAAGGATACTGGGGGCATTTTCATCATCATCCTCGTCGTCATACGTTCCGCATTTTTCCAACTCCAGCAAACCAAGAAAGGAAATGCCTCTGTGGCGGTTTCTTTGAGTGCCAGGGAGTGTGTGTGCGTTTGTGTGCGTGATTGTGCCCGTTATTATAGCTAAAGGAATGCAATATCATACGGTCGATATGTTTCCCGACCAAGCCACTTTCTCCCCGGCCAAGCCACTGGTGGTACTTGCGGTTGTTACTTTTGCTTAAAGAGCCGTTTAGTTGTGAAATTGCGGTTTGATATGCTCTTGTTGGTGTTGTTTCTCTTGTTGTTGTTGGCCCCAAGGTTGATGATGTTCAGTGTAAAATGGGCTAACTACTTTTTTGTTGAAAAATGCCAACCAATTCCAGAATTTGGAACCATTTACACTGCTGTTAAGCAAGAAAAGCCATAACATTTTATATGCTCGGGAAAGTTGTTTGGCAATTAATACAAATTTAGGATTTAACCACTTTAGAACGGCATGGTACGAACGTTATTCGTCTTTCTTCCCAAAAGGCATTTTGTGTAGGTATTTTTACTTGGCATGCGTCTATGTATGTGTGAAAATGAAATTTCTTAATGAAATTCCTATTTTTTTGTCTAGGTTTCCACTTTTTTGTGCCATTTGCCGTCAAGAACTCAACAAAAATTCTCCAGAGTTGGCAAATAAATTGTTTAAGTGGTTGTTTATGATAGAAAACCATGAACGGGACATTTTTTTCGCTCAATATTTTATCGCGTTATCGTCGCTGTTGTTGTTGTAGTTAGGACTCTTGCCCAGCGCTCTGTAATGGCCACTTTTAACTTGTTGTTTCTACCGAAGTTGTGAAAACTGTGTGTAGATAAACAAACAAACATTTATATCGTAACCACACGCAAAAGTCATACGCATTCACGCTTCAGACCCTGATAGATAGGGAAGTGTATGTGTGTGTGCGTGTGAATGTGAATGTGTGGCTGTGAAAACCAAAAGTACCAATTATGACTCTTGGATAGGGTGAAGACAGCAGGTTTCGCTTTAAACTTCTTTAATATCTTTAACGCAGTTTTAATGGTTTCGTAAAGATTGTATTTATGTATGTGTATGTCTTTGTTGATGCTGTTGTTGTTGTTGCTGATGTTATGTTTGACTTTAAAATTGTTTTATTGCTGAGAAGCAAAACACATTAGTAACATGGGAATTTGGTAAAAGTTTCTAGTTTTAGGGAGTCGACAGCGGGGTTATGTGAATACACACCCTACACCATAAAAAGAATTAATTTTTCTTATCGATTTCGCCCGATTTTCTTTAAAGTAGTTAGATTTGTTGAATAACACCCATTTAAGGTACCAACCTACATTTTGGGTTCTCAGTGGCTGAAAAACCCGCATACAGAACATTGTTAAGATATCCTCGTTTTGAGATTGATTTCAGATATGCTCAAGTGACATCACAATGAAGAATATAAAAATATGGCCCATGGACAAAATTTGGGTCATATCGAATATAATTCCTTGGTGTGGAGGTATTAGAAGAATTGGCGAATAGGTTTTCAAAATGTTGACCCTTAACGGGGAGGTACAAAAAGACGCCAGATTACCAGAAAGACGACGAATTTTACTAAAAGTTTGGACAAAATATGATACTTCGTTCTCATGATATTGTTTTCTTCAATATTTCGACAATTTTGTGGAAAAGGTACCAGGAGGAGGGAACCGATAGTTTCCATCTGTGATCAAATCGGGTAACATCCCTCGAGAGTTCTCATTTTCGTCGTATCAAATTATATATCCTTATGAGCCTTAAGGCTAAGGGTGTACAATAAAGAAATTCGACCCAAAAATCTAACACGAAAATTTCCCATAACTTATCAATATCAAAATAATTAAAAATCAATACCCAAATTTTGGTTAGAATGCAAACATGTAGTACTTTTTGAATCGCAATTAACAAACAATTCGCAATCAACTTATAAAGAATGTTTTTTGTTCATGGTGTATGGTATACAAATTTCGAACTAGTTTACTTGCCAAACCTGTGAATTTGTAAATAAATCTGATTTTAAATTATCTTCCGTTCTTCCTTTAGTATTTTATTATTTCACTATATACACAATTTGTCTATTTTAAGATTTCCTGTGTTTCTACATTCCCCGCGCAAAAGCCCATTCCAAACACACGCACACACACTCTCTCTTTCTCAGAACAACCCACTCCAAGGACATTGTAAATTATCCAAAACTGTAAATTAGAATAGCACTTAATGAGTCTTCTCCGCTTACAATGCTCGTAGCCAGTTTTGTAGTTGTAGCTAATTTTCTATGTTTTCCTTCATCTAAATCTTAAGATAAAGTTTAGTCTTTGTGTCTTAGACTGACAAATGGCATAAAACTTCCGCTGACAACATGTTCAAAATGATGTTTTGGGCAAAAGTTTTTGTGGCTTATGATTTGTACCTAAGGAAAGATGTAAGACAACATTATGAATATCTGTCATAATAAACTTTTTCGTATTCAAATTGCTGTAGGTACCCAAACATACATACACACAAAGTAGTTGGACAAGGAACTGGGATAACTGTGTGTGTGTGTGTGAACAGGTATTTTAGCAAAGAAACTGAAAGTGGAGAAACTTGAGAAGAATGTAATTTAGTTTAGTTCATATCTCTAAGTCCTATTACTTTCTTCCACACAACTTTACTCATCCACTCCCCTCTCTCTCTCTCTCTTTTCCACCCTCCCTCCCACACAAATTATCTTTAAGTTTTACTTTCTTAAGCCTTAGTTCGTTGCCTGCAAATAGAAGCCGAAGCGAAGGGAAAATAATATTAAAATATTCACATACTTAAATATGCAGAAAATACAATGACTTTATCAGGGATTGTTTACATTCTCGCTTTGTCGTTTATAAGATTTCGAATTGCATTATACTTGAATGTGTCGCAATGTGTACTGGTGTGTGCGGCAATGTTTGAGTGTCTGCCGCAGTGTCCTTTTTATGCCACACTAACGTCCTTGTCTCGTGTGATCAACGAAACGGGAACGTATCTGGCCTTGTCGTGGATGGTGTATTTCAACGTGGAAGACAAACTACAAACATTGTCCTCAACTTCAAGTGCGAAGAAGTGTCCCACTGCTCATTGCTGCGGCTGGGCTGTACTTGTACATTGAACCATTTATGCAAATTGAATTGTCTTCATGCTGTAGCATTGAAAAAAAGAACAAACAAACAACAACAAGCAAACAAATAAACAAAACAGAAAAAACTTGAACTTAATCGATTTTGTAATTCAAATATGCATTATAATTTCGTATTAAGCGATTCATAGGACTTAAGGGAACCCCACCCATTCTCGATTTTAATTTTTCAAGATTTTCAATGGGCTGGTAAATCAATACCAATGCTTGTTAAGGTTTGTAACTTTGCATATATATATTTGAAGATTTAAAAGAGAAGAAAAATAATTTACAAAAAATTTTTGTTATTGTTTTGTTGTTGTTTTTTGTAATTAAAGAAAAGTCCTTATTTTTGATGGCGGGCATGATAACTCCTCACTGGAACATCGGATTCCGAAAATTCCAACGGTGTTAGAAAGAGTACATGTCTGGCTCTCGTATGAACTAGGATTATTGACTTCGCTCTAAAATTAACAAAATGGTGGACCTTTGAAAAAATATTTTTGGAAAATCGCCGATTTTTTACCATAAACCAAGTTAAAAAATAAGGAAGATCTTCACCGATTGGTTTTATCCTAGTTCATACGAGAGCTATACACTCCCAGAGAAACGTTGCAAAATTTAGAATTGATTGGATTATTAGTTTTTGAGTTATCGTGCCCGCCATTCGCAAAAAAATGTTTAGAGAAAAACGCGTTTAAAGTTTGAGAAGCCCTTCAGCCGTCACTTGATGCTGACACAATAAATCGGATATATCTTCAAAAGTTCTTGTGATTTTCACTTGAAATTTTGTAGAGACATTCTTTAATCAGTGTAGATTCGAATTATATCAACAAAAATTTTGACCCCGAGAATGGGGGGGGGGGTCCCCTTAAGTGCAAATTATGGTTTAACTTCTAATGCAGAGAATTAGGTTTGGAAATGTGTCAAGCAAAGTAAATTTTTGAGAATAACAAAAATATGGGACGCTTTTTAGAATGCAAGTTAAACGCATAAACAGTACAAAAATACATTTAAAATTAGGAATAAAACAATTTTAGGCTCAAACTGACTTTTAATAGCAATTAATGTCATCTTCACCGATTGCCTAATGAGAAGAAATTCTCAACGAATGAATGAAACAAAAGAAAAATCGTACTACAAAAATTATTTGAAAAATTTTAGAGTAGCTTTAATTAGTGTATCACCAATTAAGGGAATTAAAAGGTCGTTAAGTTCGGCTGGAACGAACTTAAAGGTGACTCTTATGGGACTTTTATATGGAGGCTATACCATTACAAATTGTCTGCCAGGAGGGATACGAATTTCTGAGAAAACAAAATATCATATTGCAATCTCCCAGGTTGGCTTATCCCCCTATTAGGGAATTAATAGGGGTGTCTGCAAATATATTTTTGGAAATTATTACAGTCATATTGGTGAAAAAATAACATTTAACATTAATTTGTCACTTCGCTTGCAAAAACTACACAGAAAAATGTTAATAGTTTTTTCCATAATCCATGAATCTTGCTTTGAATATAGGTACAAATTCTTATAATCATGAGAAAGCACTATTAAAAATATGTAAATGTTCATAATTTCATTAATAGTGAATTTTTCCTACTGTACAGGGACCTCGCTTTGAATATAGGTTAGCAAAAGAAAAAATAATAATAATAATAATAATAATAAATAATAAAATTGTAAACATTTATTAATTTCACAACTAGTTTCCTACTTCGCTCTACTTTACCACTATTTGCGCTCATTTTTCCTCTCTCTCTTTTTGTTTTCCTCCCAAGAAAAAAAAACCAAGTTATTTTTGCAATCGTTTATTTGACGACTGTTTTTGTTGCTCACTCGATTGTGACTGGTTTTGCATTCTTGTTTCTTTATTTCAGACACTCTTACCGACTTCTGCATTGGTGTTACAAAATTCGCATATGCATTTTCCAAATTATTTCGATATAAATGCAAAATACAATACATCACACAAGTGTTGATAAAAACAAGCCCAATCGAATGTTAAACATTTTATTTGTTTGTTCTAATGACGCAGAACATGAACATGTAAGTAAATAAGAAGAAACGAGGCAAGACATAACGAAAAAAAAACGTAAAATCACAATAGTAACATTTAGAGACCAATGAAATAGAAACCCGCCGCCACCACCAAACGCACACTCACTCCAAAGTTGTTTTCCACTCCATCTGACAAGAAACCAGCATTTAAAATTTTATGAATTGCATTCATAAAATGCTGAAATCCCGACATTGGTAACACTTTCTGAACACTATTCAGTCGCTCATGATACAGTTTGCAATATTTATGACAGAGTTCGGAATCCACATACTAATATATTGTTTTTACACCTAAGATGTTTCTTTTTGGTATGATGAAGGTCCAAGCTGATTTTTCAACTTTAGTTTTTAGTTTGGTACATCGATTTCTTAGGGACACCATAAACGACCGACAGATTTTAGATATTTCAAATGAATGAAGGATAAAAAATGTTCGACCTAGACAAAATTGTATTTCGGAGAGGTACATATGAATTGAAAAAAAGAATCTGGTACAAACTGAGTAGTATTTGTTGTAATAAATTAATACAAATGATTTTAGCAATATAAATCGTTTACGTTACAATAAAAACTTCAATTATATCATATTTTTTGTCAAAGGCAATTTGTAAAATGTCTGGCTTATTGAATCAGGTATTAGTTTACATCTTAACAACTGACAATTTGTTTATAAAATACTAAAACATGCCAATTTATGGCCAGATAATTTTAAAGCTTATACCAAACACATGGAGTCAAGCAATGTCAGTGATTTTTTTTGGATTATGTTGTTGCTATTCCTGTTGTACATTGTAAAACTTGTTTAACATAAAATTATATTTGCATTTAATATACTGGGAAATGAGTGTGAGAGAGAACGAGTAGTGCCGGATAAAACAAGAATCCTGATTTTCCAGGAAGAAACAGAAGAAGATATGTGTCAACTCATAGATAAGCAGAAAAAAAGGAGGAGGAATGAAAATAATAAAAATGTAAAGTGATGCTTGAAACAGATTCAAGAAGGAAACAAAGTTAGCACATATTTGAAATAATTTTATCCCGGAGTATTTAGACTAAAGTGCAATTTTCAAAGACGACATGCAGGAGAAGAGGGCACGTCTATTTGAAACAAATATAGCAAAAGATGTGACAACTATCAGCAAAGGATGCTGGGTAAAAGGATACAATCGAACTCATCCATAGAAACACAAACACACACAGACACGAAAAGATTCATTCGTTCGTTCGTTCACTAAAAATCGTGTGGAATATCATGAATGCAATTGAAATGCTTGAAAATAAAATATATGTGGTGCTTTGCTTCGAAATTGAAGAAGAGGAAGAAAATTCAATACACGTTGTGATACAATATACAGTAGTTCAAATTGGTGTAACAAACAGATAAATCTGGAGTCGAAAACTTTTTTAGAACATCAAACAGCAAACTCTCATTTTCGAAAACATTTAAAGATATTGATTCTTTATTAAAAATATGATCTTTGAGATTAATGTTTAAATATTTAAAATTCATAAACTGTAGAAGATGTGTAGGGAATACATTTTTAGTTTCTCAGACACATTCGGTTTAGAATCATGTTCATCGTGTTGCATTCTTGGTATTTTTACAGAAGACTTAGAACAAAAAGTATATGCAGACTGTACGCCCTCCATTTTTGTGGAACAATTATTGTTAAAGAAAAAACAAAACCAATTATTTTATGTTGAGTATTGTCTGTTTGCCGGCCTTTTGCAATAGATTTTTTGAGATAAAAGATTCGTAGAGTTTGATACCATATTCTTAATTTCTTTTAAGAGGCAACGAATATTTTTACAAATTACCATTCAGAATATTTTCGATTTTTGTTCTCTAGTTTACTTTTTCGCATAATGCGTACAATAAAACACCTTCGGAGATTATTCCGACGATTTTTTATCCTGGACAATTTATAAAATCATTATTTAACACATTGTGCTAGAATCAAAATCTGTCTAAGAAATTACCCGTCTGCCCAGCCTTCTTTCAGATAGTAACTTCACATTTTAAACCACTGTCCAACCTTCGTTCCTAGAACAAACGACTGTCAACAAAGCTTTGAAAGCATTTAACGAGAAATATTTTCCGTGAAAAAAGTGGTGAATTATTTCAAATTGAAATGTTTACATTTTGTGTTAAATATTTTATCGATAGTTTTGTTGAAAGTGCAGACACTTTTCGAAAAATTGATGTCTCCATGCATTGACTAAACATTGATTTATTGTTGGCAATATGACCGACCAAATCGATTCTCTTGACTGGCAATTTTGTGCGGGGCTATACTATGACCGTGCTTTGACGGGCTGTAGTGTTTGTGTTGTTTTAGTTAATGCACGACTGGAATCTACTGCAGTCTTGATGTTCTGCCGGTCCTAGTACTTGTATGGGATAGAAAGTTTAAGAGCAATGTGTGACGTGAGTGGTGTAATATGTTTATAAATTGCTTTTAGCAATAAGTGTAAATTTTTTAGTTTTTTTGCTTTTCTCATCCAAAAAATACACACTGTGACAATACAAGTATGTTTCTCTAAATTGATTAAATGTTGTATGCGGTATATCCTTTTTTGGGAAAAATTACCCTACCTGTGGTATTATTCACATTTATCAATATTCTTATATGAATTTTCCATTTTATTAATATTTTTAATGAAATTTAAATTTAAGATCCGGGTTTCGTATTCGTAGTTTTTGTTCCTTTTCGAGTTGTGTTCTAAATTATTTACTAACTTTGACTAGGAACAGTGTCTTTATGTGGTAATTTCGGAAAATTCTTAGTTTGTCCACTTCGGTTGGATAAAACCTCCAAAATATCGAAAATGGTTTGTGACTTTATTTGGGTTGTATTTTATTTTGATCAGCAATACATACCTTATGGGTTCTCCGATGAAGAGGAAAACCAAATTCTCTGTACTTTTTGAAAACTTAGGTTAGAATTTCTGTTTTCAAACATATTTCCATTACCTTCAAAATTTACTATAGCATAAATTTAGGTCGCCACGTCCGGGTCTAAAACATAATTCATTTAATTTGTTGGCCTCCGGCTAACATAACATATGTATGCGACATGTCACCACTAACTAACAGGCGACGACGGCGATGAGAGAATGCTTCTGTGCACAACTATATTTTTGTGTGTGTTAAATTTTGCATATTGTCTCTTGTTGCTGTTGTTACTGTACATCCATCTGCTTCCGTTTCAACTGTTTTCTTCCATTTTGGCCAACCTATATGTTTTTCAATAAAAATATAACGAAACATTGGTCCAGGCTTTCGTTGGTGATATTTTTACGCCTGATTGTTACCGCAAACATAGGAAAAGTTGAGACTACAGTTCAACAGATTTTCTGCTGCTGCTTTAGACCAACCAACAACGATCCATGGTCATTTGGTCACATCAAGTCCGGCATCAATATTACGGTCAGCAGCAAATGAAACAGTGGTGTTAGTGTATCTGTGTGTGAGTGTGTGTCTGTCTGCATGTGTTTGTGAACTGGATATTATTAAAGTTTGCAGTTGATGGTTATTGGAAATTGCATTAGTGTCTTCATCCAGACGGTATGCGCTGAATGCCACACTTTCACACACACATACATACACTCTCTCACATTGAAGTTTTCCTCTGTTATTGGAAGTCAAAGTAAAATAGACAAGAGAAAATTTTTAAAAAAAAGTTGGTTGTGATGACTACATTACGGTAACTAAATTAAAGCAACTTTTTTACATCAATCTTATTTATGTGGGACATTTTGTTTAACCCAATGCAAGATGGTATACATAATGGTACATCAATAATGCCATTCACGAAAATAGTAGCGGAGGGGGAAGAAATATATGGGTAATTGTTAATAGAAATGAAATGGTGGAAAAACTCTTTTCCTGTAAAGGTTTAAAAAAACAAATAATTTCAACAGTTAATTGGGGTTATTTTGGTGTTTGAAACCAGAAAAGAAGTCGGGAAGGGTCAATTTTGGTTATAAGAGGTTACCTTAGGATTATTATAAGCCTTCTTAGGTGTATAATAAATAGTGGATTATTATCATTGTAACACAATGACGTGCCAATTTTGGATTAAATGGATGTGTATGAATTTTTGTTCAGTATTGGAACTGGTCCTAGGAGGGGTTTTATATCCTCCACAGACTATTTTCAATATAAGTCCATCTTTTCACACAGTAGTTTGATATTCCTATGTTAATAAAAATTTCTTACCATATTTCTGATTTTCAGAGAATAAAATACCTGTTGAAGGTCAATATAGATCAATGCTTTGTCAAAGCTGCCATAGATCCTGCTCATCATTCATTGTTTTGCAGCCGAGGTTCCAAAAATTAAGTGCTTGAAGTTACCATCGATATCCTGTCTAAAATTAAATTAACTATGACCAGTACGGGTTCCAATTTAAATTTTAAAGTTTACATTTTTTCATATGTGTCTGAAACGGGGGCGTTATATAAAAATTTTTTCAATGTTTATATGAACTTTTTCAAACGTGGAATTATACTAACTTCGATAATTGGGGTTTTTTCTTCTGAAACCCCGAAATTTCTTACTATAGCCCCATCGATTGGAAACTACCTAAAATAAGGCGGTTCATTTATGTGGGGTCTGTGTAAAAATTGAAAATTTCTGGCAATTTCCATTCAATTGGTATGTAAATTTCTAATTTGTAATGCCTGCATTCCAGAACTGATGTCATGGTATGAGAACATTTTCAAAACACTACCTTAAGTATGGCAAGTTCTATCGTGGTTTCACCATTAACATCTTCCTTGTAATTTGGTATTTTTAAAAATAGTTCGTCTAAGAAATTCCCAGAATGGCAAAAATACCCTCCATAGAACTTTCAGCGAACAAGTGGGCGAATGTGTAGTGAATATTCGCCTACCAGTTCGTTGCCTAGCTATACCAACTACCATCTTAGCTCCAATTGAAACCCGCAAGCATTAAAAAAATTTCCATCGAAACGGGGGACCAAAGTAACTGTTATTTCTGCAGTTAATTTTCATTGGAAATCTCCCATTTTCAAGTGTTTTGCGGTAAACACATTTTTCACTTTGATGTGTTTTACGAAACTTTTCCAATACTTTGATATAGATGTTGAATGTAGTCGTTTTAACAAACAACTGCTTCCGTACACTTTTAAGGCATTACTTGCACCAGCAACACTTTAGTATTTCCTCAACGCCACCGAAGGAAAAGTTGACATTTCTATACCAAGTGCAGCGGCAGCAGTCGGGTTTTTGTGGCTGTGACTGTGAGGCACCAAAGCTCATACTCCTACAAACTGTAAATCCATTGATCAAATGTTGTGTGGCTTGATGTTTGTTTAAGTTTAAAAATATATATAAATTTCTAAATGTGAGTAAATTTGTTTTTTTTTCAGTTTGGGCACCCAAAGCAGCTTACCCTTGCTCTAATACCGAACCGAACTTTGACTAACAAACTTTGAATAGATGTAGAGCACAGCAGAGAGAAGCAAATATCGTCATCAGCGCTGGCATTGCCATGACCAAGTTTACCACCTTGCCATCATTTGGGCCGAGCGTAATGCATGCATCATGTGGCGGTTTATAATGGAGCGAATTTGTCGCTGGATACATGTGTAAGCGATAATGCATGTTACGGCCTGGTTGCTTTTTCATCGTTGATCCACGGTTGGTGGCATAGTTTTAGTTGTTAGTTAGTTCCGTCTATTTTCTGGGTTGTGAGTTTATTTTGGGTTTCCATGCTCTTCTCCTGGTGACTCTTTGTCAACCATTACACACATGCACACACGCACAAACACACATCTATCATCAAACAAAAGTTTAGTTTTCCAACCAACAAACAGCTTAAAAACAGTTAATATTACCAAAATACTCGAAAATTACACAATCATTCGCAATGATGGCGTTGCCGAAAAAAAAACAGCAAAGCTATCCCTACTTAAAAGGGAACGAAAGAAACTTTTTGTTTGTGTGGTGGGGTGTGGCCACAGTTATTGTTTGGGTATGATGTATGTGTTGACATCAACCACAAATAGAGAAATGCTATTTCGATTTCGGTTGGTACATTGACGAAATGTGATATACTCTACGGAATTTAAACAACAATAATTTCAGAGATGTTCCTTACAGAATAATTTTCAATATACGTGTGATCAAAAATTTTGAAAGGTTTGGTGAATGAAATTTTATACTTAGTCACCGATGATCCAGATCTGCAGCATAAGGTCATAACTGATGGTGAATCATGAGTTTATGGCAACGATGTGTCGACCAAATTTGTATAAGGATCCTTTTCGGATATGGATATTTATTTCAAGCGTTCTATTGGAGTTTAAAACATAAACCTATTTCGAACTTAAAATGAAAGTACATTGAAACTTTTCTGACACCTTTTATCCCATGGATATCCGAATTTTCAAATTAAAGTCGCTTTGATTTGAATATGTATTTAAAATTGACAAACCATGAACCTTTCTTAAAACTGTTCTTCAAACCGAAACGTTAAATTACGGTCATTTCGATTAGAAAATAAGTTGGGGAATATTTCAAAATGTTAATCAATGTAAACATCCTAGGAACACATATAAATAGTAAGATACTCGGACGTGGCATATAATTTTACTCTGACCCAGGATATATTTCAGGATAAATCTTTGAATTGCAATATATATATATATATAGCAGGGATGGTCCGTTTGACGAATTTTTAGGTTTTCGACTGTCAGAAAACGTCATATACTTGTATAAAATGTAATAAATGTAGTAAACGTCATTTATTTCAATATTATAACCATATACAGTTATTTTCAAGAATATATATTATTTTTACGTACATCTGACTATTCCTTACTAATGCTAATAAAAAATGCTGAACTTTTTTGAGAAGAAAATTTTGACATTTTATATGGATTTGAGTAAAGCGTGCGTAATTTTCGAATTGATTAATGGGAATTTCTATCTTGTCAAAAACATAATGGTTTTGGGGGGGGTTTCTGACGTATGTATTATACGTCGGAAATGTATGTCATTTACGTCACTGTTTCTGACAGGCCATCTCTGATATATAGTACACACCATTTTTTTATATTTGTCCTCACGACGCATTACTATAAACGAAAAATATCTGCCCTTTGAATTCATACCACCCCTAGATAGACCAACTTCTTTCAGAGGAAATTAACTTGGAAATGCTTAAGGTTTTGTACTGTACATTCAAAATTACATTTCCCTATAATACACTTACAGTCAATGCCAATTGTTTTTTAGATTACACAGATAACCATACATACATACAACCATACATCATTACCACTACCACATCACTTTTAACAAATGTGCTGTGGACGGCTCCTCACTGTTTTGGGGGTAAGTGTATGTGTCCATCATAATTTCTGCAATTTGTATCCATTAGATGGTGTTTAGAGTTCACTATTTATCCGGTACGGTAGGGCATAGCTGCTGTGAATTTCATTGAACGGCCATGAATGTTGTGGGATGTGGGAAGAAGGTATTGCTGAATGCAAATGTGATAAATTATGTGCTGATAATTTGCATAAACTTTCATAATACACACTCAACAAATGTCGACATGGACACCAACACACTCACACATAGACAACAAAATACTCTTATAAGGGGACTTATACACATGGATACCCCATTTGTTCGTTTTTGTTTTATTTTTTTAGGTTCATTGCCATCACTCTTAGTTCAGAGTTTATTTGTGTATGAGCGATAGTTTTTTTGTTTGTTCGTTAGTAAATGTGTTATAATTTATGTATAAAGTTTCGTTTGTTCTCTGTATGTGTGTGTGTGGTAGGAGGCGTCATTTGTGCATTTAGTATAGTTTTGGTTATAAATAGCTTATAGTAAAGTACCTATCAAAAAATATCACGAAAGTTGTAAAAAAAATTGAGAAAGGAATAAAGTATTTAGTTATTGAACTCGACCCCCCAAACATTTCACAGATTATTTGGAAAAAAACTTTGATTTACAACTGCGAGCTTACCTAATTTTATATCAATCATTCGAATTAAGCTTATAAAGATTTTAATATTATAAGAACTTTATATTTGAAATTTAAATGAAAATTAAATCAAACACAATTAATTTGTTTACAATTCATCGTTAATTGTTTTAAGTATTTTAAGGGTACTATCAATTGTAAGAAATCGGTAGCATCCTTTGGCAAACCCATAAAAACGTACCTCCAATTTTATATATTTTGGCAATTTTTTAACGTATTCTAAACGAATTGGCTGTAATTTCATATTTAGTAATCTCGTATAAATTTCCCAAATATGTATCCAAATATAACATATATCCAATAATAATCTCTTGTTGTGCAATTGCAAATAACGCAGTTGTAGATTTTATATTTTTTATATAATTTCCAAAAAAATGGTAACATTTTCTTTACATTTATTTAATTTTAAATAAAACAACACTTTAAGGCTTAACAGTTTGTTTTATCCATGGTATATAGTCGACAACACGTGTATAAACACCTGGCCAGCCTTCTAGACCACAGCGATTACCGAATGAGACAACACCCTCCAAATACCAACGTTTCATGTGTGATTGGCGCATTAGTGGACCACCAGAATCGCCATCGCAACTGTCCTTTGCAAATTCTCCACCAGCACACAATTGAGAACTGATAAGATTTACTTTCTTTGTGGCGTATTTTCTGGTACAGGCATTGTGATCGGTTACCGGTATGGCCAATTGTTTTTTCACATTTGATTGGCGAGCTGGAAAATAAAAAAAAAGAAATCAATTACATGTTTCCATTTATATTATTTTATTACGCCATCTTACCCTCTAAAGTTCTACCCCAACCAGCAACCACAAGCAAATCACCCGGATTGATGGGTGCCTCACGAGTTTCTGACAGTGGCAAACAAACGGGTCGTATAAAATCAGAGTATTCAATATTTCGATCCAAACGTATCAGTGCAATGTCATGATGGTTGTTGGTGTTGCGCACATCATACTGAGGATGGGGTATTAGCTGCTCGTAACCCACTTCGACAACTTTTTGATTGCAATCATCGGCAATACAATCAATTTCCTGATTTATGTCGTATTCACCCAAACGGATGCGGGTCCTATTGGAATTTTGACAAGCAAGAATAAAATATTAAAACAAAAGTGTTTCCTTTCATTGGAAAATGAAAAAAGGACGACAAACTTACAAAGGCCCAACTACGGTTTCAATTTCACCTTTTATACAATGGGCCGCAGTTATAACATAACGCTTATTGATAAGACTTCCGCCACAATTCAATATCAAATTTCCATTTTCTTTGGTAGTGACCGGCACATAAGAACATCGACAGGAAATAAATAATAAAGAATAAAATCGAATATATCAGATGACCTTGTATAAAATAATGAATCTCATTTTTGTATTTCTTCGAAACTGCTCACATACTTTTGGTTCTGTATTCGAGTAACACCATCCAGGGAAAATCATCAATGTTGGTGTCGTTGCCATTGTAGATTTTATTGCCAATCGACTGAGGGCCACATTGTGTTCCTACCGGCAATAGCTCATTACTGTCCTCTGCATAATCAATATCCGACGTACAACAGACAAAGGGTGGGGAGCTGAAGCTACACTGTGACTCCTGCATGAATCTCGTCTGTTGGGCACTTCTGCTTAAATTCTTTAATGAATTCAACAAACTGCTGCAGTCATAAATTGAAATACATTCACCGGTTTTTCCATTTGGATTGCTGCAGCTATCTGCATATAAAGATATAACAACAACAAAAACAACAATGACAGCAAATAGAGTAGATTGCATATGAAACGGGTTATTAATACGCTACAAATGTAAAATATATTTATTTATTTTTCTTTTTTTTTATACGACAGCAACAATAATTAATTGCTTCTATTTTTTGATAAATATGACATGCTTGTTGATACTTCCACTGCCGCTTCGCGGATTGCTGCTGAATGACGCTCTGTTTGTTTAACAAAACAAGACAGCGAACGACTCGGATGGCTACATCAATTGTAAACACGTTTATTTCTCTTCTTTTTGCATTTTACGCTGACGCATGCAACAAAATGTTAAATACTTGGCTACGTGCATACACACTCACATATATTAACAATTTATTCTGATGGAATGCAAATGACTAGCTTTTTACTGCTTAATATCAGTTTGATAGTTCAGGTTACTGGGAATTTTTATTTAATAGTACGATTGATGATTTTATGGGTAGTATACGTTTGCCGCTTAGTTTGTAACGTTTTGAATTTTTACATATATTAATTTGGCATTAGTAACATTTTCAATATATTTTTTAGCCATTGTGAGAATTTGAGACCTTAGGACGCTACACAACGATTGCAGAGAGAAAATTAGTTCTTCAATGTTCAAAAAATTATATTGTGGCACAAAACCGAGAATCAAAGAAATATCTGGAAAAGAAAAGAAATATCCAGGAAAAAAGTCGAAGAATTTTGCGTAAGCGTGGCCTACACTGAAAAAGCCATTCCCATAACACCGGAAAATCCGATTTACGTATCCCTTACGGTACGTAAATCCCTTACGTCGTTTCCACGACAGAGGGGTTTACGATCCGAAACGACCCGAGTAAGAACTCGGCCAATGTCACCTCAGCCCATTGTGTAAAAGCAATAGGGCTGCTACAACAACTACAACAACAACAACTGGAGTTCGTTCAGGAACACGAAGAAAGGATTTTGCATTTCGGTTATT
This sequence comes from Musca vetustissima, assembly GCF_032173495.1. Classification (NCBI taxonomy): domain Eukaryota; kingdom Metazoa; phylum Arthropoda; class Insecta; order Diptera; family Muscidae; genus Musca; species Musca vetustissima. Next base: position 361,917 of record NW_026882330.1, read on the forward strand.
TTTTCCTGATAAAAGGAAATTTAACTTGTTTGGGTCGGATGGACCAAGTAAGGTATAGCGCAGGGCGAACAAACCCGTTGACCCTAAGCACACAATTCGGACCGTAAAGCACGGAGGAGGCTCTGTAATGATATGGTACTGTATGAGTAGGAAATCGCGTTTTTATTGAAGGAATTGTGGATAAGATTTATTATTTAAACATTCTAAAACATAATCTGAAATGAAGTGCTGATTGCGGACAATATTTCAATTTTGTGAAGATAATGACTCCAAACAGAAGACCCAGGTCGTTGGAGAATGGATGCTTTATAATTGTCAAAAAGTGGTTCAAATACCTCCTCAGTCCCGGATTTGAATCCTATAGAGAACATATGAACTTATTTGGAGAAAAGTATTAGATGCCATAACATCTCAAGTAAACCAAATACGGAAAACTTGGTAAAACCTGCGCCGGCAAAGTTGAAAGGTGTAAAAGATAGCAAGGGATATTATACCCAGTATTAACCATTAAAATCATTGATTAACATGAACTTGTGGCATTTGTATTAAAAAAAAAAACAAGTGGATACTTTTGTCTGTGACCCACTGCATAGTGTATGAAATTTGCGCTCAATCCAAGCACAACACACTTTCCACAAATTAATATTTTTCCTAATAAATATATGTTCTAATTTATGACATCGGATCAATAATTCGAATTCGAAGTAAATGTATTTAATTTTTGTGTGTTCGTTTTCCAATATGAATTCATAATGATTACCATGAAAAGTTTTTTATTTCAGTACACGAAAGCAGAATTATACACAGTCTGTATGTGTGTCAAAAAATTGAATTGATTAAACTTAATAAGAAGTTCATGTGTAAGTATGATGCTTTTAAATGAAAACTAAAAAATATCAATGAAAAATACCTTATATATTTTGTAGTAATTAAATATGAAGAATAAAGAATCCCAACCGTTTGACAACATATAAAAATTGAAAAAAAAATATTTAAATTTAACGATTTACAATACGAAGTTAGAAAAATTAAAATTCGAACTTCTTTAAATTAACTCATATCGCAATGATCAGTTTCTCACAAATTTATATAAGACACTTTATTATTGGCAATGTTATGAAAATACTCACACTTCTGAGATCAAAGTAGATATCAAATTGGAATATGTCAGAAGTCAGAGCTATTTCAATTAAATTTGTAATAAGAAATCTTGTAAGTGAAAAAATTTAGATATTTGGGATGTTATGTATGTGGCTACAACTGGCCGCTGAATTAAATTAAAATGTGGTTTTATTAGCATATTTTACCTGAGCTGTCGCGTTCGAGTATATATTTTTATGTATATTGTTTAATGTTTCCACTAACGGTAATTGGAAAATTATTTTTTTTATTTTTGTTATTTAGTTAATAATAAAAATATTTATTTATTAATTTTACATACAAACTATACAAATAATATATCCGTGAATTTAAATTTAAAATATGATTATTTTCTATTCATATTAAATTCTTTAAAAAAGTGCTAATTGTAGCTACTTTGGAGCATGGCACGTTCAATTTCATTCATGGTGTCATTGAAATTCATTCACATTTTTTTCAATGCGATCCCTTAGAACAGCTTCTGTGTGTGTTCTGTACGGAATATGTCTACGTGACCTATAAAAAATAAATGTAAGTGCCATAGAATTTCTATTAACACCACATTTTGTCCACAAAATGAGAAACATAATTTGACTTAATTCATTTAATGGTGATGGTGGTGAGTGACACCATTGGGAGATTCAACTTGTTAAACTACTACGTGTACTAAATATGTACACCTGAAGACCAGAGAGTAGCATCAGGTAATAACGGCCATTGAATCGAAGTAGCAACAGTCTGTTAATAGCTCTAGAATTTAAATTCGAAATTAAAAAAAATAATTTTCATATTAATTTAAATTACTATATAGGATGTATAAATACAGTTAAGAGCATTTAGAATGGTAAGGCGTACTGGAAAAGGAGTGCAATACATTAGGAAGTGAATACATCGTTTAGAGAGGGATCGTCATATAAATAGGCGCACACATTTTCATTGATATAACTCGAGCACGAACACGAATCAAAGAAATGAGCGACAAAATTTCAATATTTTCTATTTATTTTCAAATAAAAGAAAGTCAATTTAACTAATCAAGCAAACACGTTCTTTCTTTATTAGAACAACAAATAGATCAATGAAAAATGGAACGTCTTGTTTTTAATATTCATTGTCCGTACAGAATGTATTTTACATTTCAACACTTTAAGATGCATGAATTAGAATGTGGTGGTTTCGATCATGTGAACTTGTAGCTTGTTTTCAAAACGTGTCTCTGTGCACTTGAAATTCGAATCACAATTTACTTTAAAACTTGTTTATATTTTTGTGTGAATATTGGATGAAAGCAGTCGGTGATTTTTTTGCAAAGAAGGTTATTACTTTACGAATGATTTATGAATTTTTTTACTCTCTCTCTCTCTGCCGGTTTCTCAGTGTTGTTGTTGGTAATTAACAGCAAAACAAGTTAGCTGCTGGCGTCGAAAATCAGCAGCAGTAAGTGGCGCGGCATTTATTAGCATCATTAGTGGTATAACCGATTGAGGCAAACCGGTGATTCATTGAATTTCATTGTGTCAATAAAACGAATAAGAATTTCTTATTATGAATCTTTTAGATTCAATGTTATGGCTTATCATCACATACGTCGCTGTTGTTGTTATTTTTGTTTCATTCAAACCATACTTACTTTGTGCCTGAACGCTGCTGTGGCTTAGATTAAGGGCCACGAACAAAATTAAAGGCCATAAAAATGCCATCGACCGTGTGGGTAAAACCATTGCAATTATACTTTACGACTTTATTTCTATTTCCTATCACAATTTGGATTTTCCAAGAGCTTATCACTTCACTAACCGACTTAAAACAATGTCGCTGACCTTTGTCTTGGACCTTGATTCTGTATGTTATCGACAAAGATTTTTAGTTTTACATAGAACGCGCAGAACCTTTGTTATTTTTATTGACGACGATGCGATTTTTGTTTGTTTGTTGGGTGTTGATGAACCGAATCAATCGCCCGTGTAGCGATCGCAGCCAACCTTTTGATGTGATGGTCTGCGGCAGACTGATGTCGCTGAGATTTTTGAATAATCTAAGTTGTGGTTAAAATGAATCTGCCTTTAAGTTGAGACTGGAACTTTGTGAGAAATGTGATTTTTTGAGTGAATCGTTTGAGGGACAGTGGTGTCAATATGAAAATAATTATTAATGCGATTTTATGGTTAGTCAAATATGATTCTTTGTCCCCTACATCAAAAATAATGAAGCACGATAGACCCTAGGTAACTGCAACAAATACAATGCAACAACAACCACAAAGAAAATTGTTAGTGTATGTAACACTAGTGTCAATTTGATATGTCGAAAAATGTAAACAATACATATAAAATACCAATAAATTCAATTTATTTTCAAAATGAAATATTTTCGAATTTTTAGAAAAAAATTGAAAAACTTGAATGCAAATCTTGCTAGTTTATAATTCTATCGCTTCCAGATATTTCCTCCAACTGAGTCATTATCATATGTAGTGGTAACTCACACAAAAACACTAAAAATATCGTTGCAAAGGGATTTGCTGCTTCAAATGTTCCCATTAGGAAATTGTAAAACAAATGGCAATGAACCTCTGTTGCGTTTTAATTGAAATTTTCATGCCAATTCATGGTTGTAAAACCGGTTACGAAAAAAGTTAAATGCAGGTAATATATTTTTCCATCGTCTGAAGATTTGAGAATATAGCAAAGATAAATGCCAAACATTTCACAAATGGGTGTTGTATTTTTTCCTGGTTTCCTACATATTGTAAAGCTCAAATTTTATGATCGTTTTTCTTATTTTAAATATAATGAGTTCAAATTGCATAAATCAAACATGTCATATCGAACTTGACACGAGTATTACGATACAATCAAATCAGCTGAGTATTAAAGAAATTAACAAGTTTTCCGTCCAAGATGTCTGAAAATTTCCCCCATTCTTATTGCAAAGCATTATTCAGACTTGGCATGACTTCTAATATTTTTGTGCAAAATACTTCAGTTCTCTATAGGATTCAAATCCGGGGACTGAGGAGGTGTTTGAAAAACTTTTGGACAATTATTAAGCAACCATTCTCGAACGATCCGGGACTAATTAAATATAAATGTTGTCCCCATCCCAATTTTTCAGCTCCGCTTTTCAAATGATCTCTTAGAAAGTTTAAATAATAAATCTTATCTATAATACCTTCAATAAAACGAGATTTCCTACTCCGTTAGCGCTCATACAGCCCCATACCTTTGAAGAGCCTTCTGTGTGCTTTACGGTCGGAATTTGTGGTCAGGGTCTATGGCGTTATTCCTTTTCACGTGTTCCTGAACAAATTCCAATAGGATTTTCCGGTTTTTGTGATTTATGAATGGATTTTTCAGTGCAACACTACCATGAAGACCTATGAATTATTTCTGGGTTACATTTGTTTTCAAAATATTTCTCTGCGATTTCAGCAAACTTCGTTACACTTAGCTTTGAATATTGGCGACTTATCGGAGCAACGACTTTTCGTTGTTTGTATTGAATATATAATTCTCGCTGGGTTTCGGATTTTTTAAAATTATATTCTCAGTTTTGTGCTTCAATATAGTGTTTTGGACAGCAGATCTAGTTTTATTGATTATTTCCGCTATTTTCCGTTGAGATTTTTCTAGTTCAGGATGGTGAAGAACTAATTTTCTCTCGGCAATCGTTGTGTGGCGTCCTATGGTCACAAATTTGTGCAGTCTTACGTTTTGTTTTTAATATTATAAATTATTAATGCTATGACCGGACGGTCATATCTAAACTCTATATTTATTAGATGATCATCATTGTCATCATCATGTGTTTCAACTATATTAGTTTTCGTTTTTTCAGCTTTCCAATAGAAACCAATACAAATACTAATATAGCGCATACCTCTGGCACAAATAATATTCATACCTGTATTAAATTCCACCTTAGAAATATACTAGTATTTCACGTCTGAAAAGCACTTTTTTGCACATTAATTAAATAAATTTGAATTTACTATGAATATTATTTTTCAAATTTCATCATTTTTTATGTTTGTAATTCGACATTAATTCGAATGAATTCATTGTTGCAAGTGTTCCATTTCGTTAGCGTTATTGTCTTTGGTTTCGTATTTTCCTTTCCGAGGAATAAACATTTATTTCATTAATTAAATTTGGTTGAAGAAAAGAACGAACTACAAAGAAATGCACATTTCACTTGTTTTCCATCTTACTTACATCTTCCGTTTTGCTTTGTATCAATTGTTCAGTTTATTTATAAGCTCAAGTATTTGGCCATTCCAACGGAAAGGATGGCTGCCATGGTTAATGGACGAATTGTTGTTAGTTAAGTTTTTCGTTGTTATTGTTGCTGTTTTTGGTTTAACAGAGAATTGCATTTAGAATTTTTTTGATTATTATCAATATAGATTCTGATTACAAATAATATTTCTTTTCAAACCCATGTACCTATTCTAAATCAGATGATTATTTGTATCGCCAGGGGATTTTACGTAAAACCTGATTTCCCCGATGACTAATAAAACTAACAAAGAATACATTTAATGCAAAAATTATTCATAATGAGGTGTGAATTGTATTTTTGATATACTTACATACCACAAACATCCCCGAAAACATTGCTTCGCTGTTAATCAAGGGAAATGAAATATATAAGCAAACCTGTGCGACTAGCTGTAATAAAAATGTGTTCAATGTAAGGAGATTATTCACTGCAGTTCTCTTCATATTTTTAAAGTGAAGAATATTTAGTTTCACCCATTTCGCTCTGAGGTTTTTTTTGCCACTTCTTTCACTTGGTCAAATAATGGAAGTATGTTCAAAAGTAACAACATTTGTTGAATTTTCTCGTTTTCCGATTGTTTTGTTAGGTTGTGTTTCTAAACCTATGCTAAGATGGTACAGAATTTTGAATATGTTGTTAATATTTGACAGAAATATTATCCAGTTTAAATTAAACCAAAAGCACCTCCTCTGTTCATTTTTATACCCTTCACCATACTTTTTTTATATATAGCTTCCCTATATATCTTTCGATTTGCATGAAATACTGAATTGAGCCTAGAATGATGTGTGTTAAGTTTCGAGGAGATCGGTTCAAATTTAGATATAGCTCCCATGTATATTTTTGTCCGACTTTATGTAAATTGTGTACCAAAGTCTCTATGTACATTTTGGTGTGCATGAAATTTGGCATAGCGTACCGTATTAATTCTAGAATTATGTATGTTAATTTTCGTGTAAATCGGTTCAGATTGAGGAGCTATACTTAATGAAAATTAATCTCTGGCAAGTTTCGTTGAAATAGGTTCAGATTTAGATATAGCTCCCACATATATATTTTCGTCCTCTTTTATTGTAAATTGCGTTCTATTTTAAATTGATGCAGATGCAGACATAGCTTTCATATATATTTCTGATTGAGATTCAATTTTGAATTACCGAATTTGTCATGATATTTTTTTATGAAAACAAAGTTATGGCAATCGTTTTTATTATTCTTTCATACAAACGCTGAAAGTGGTTAAACAATGCTTTTCAACAAATTCGATTTAAGATCCTCCTTGGCCTATCAAATGCTTAACACCATCCAGAACTTGTTTGAGATCATTAATTCAAAAATCAACCGAAAAAATTGTGAAACCAAAGAAAATTCATTTGAATATTTTAATGTATACCTGTATGCCTAAAGGACCTTCGAGTGTCCTCCAGAATAAAGGATAGGCAACGAAATATTGAGTTTAATAGTTGTTTCTGTACCTTAAATTACAGGTGCTTTAGTTTTGTCCGCTAGTATTCCCTACTTAACATGTTTTCTGAATTTAAAAAAAAATTTGTTTTTAATTCCGACTTTTTTACGTTTGTATTTTTAAAAATAGAGATATAAATGATAAAAAAAATAAATGCAAATTGTGTAACTATGTTTTCATAAAAAAATTATCATTTTAAAACTATTTACTGAGGGAGTGCTTAGGTTTAAGTCCGCACTTAATTTTAGTGCCTAGTATCAATAAATAATGATAAATCTCTTCAAATTTCCCGTCTTATGACCCATTTTAATTTTTATAGATCGATATGTAATCAATGTTTTATATTACCAAACATATTACTATAATTAAATTCACTTTTTTCATGTGAAACGATGTTTGTTTTTGTCTGACATCAGTTGTGGAAATGCTTATCAATTACAACAATTTCCACGTATTTCAATTCGGCGAAACGAAGATTTAGCTTATGCTTATTATAGACATTCAAAACACACAACATTATGAATGCCTTACTAAAATTGATTACAAAAAATCCCATCGCTTCTATCTTATCTCCAGGGAATTTTCTAAATTAATCGACATTTGTAAATCTCTAGTTTCGTAGGCAACCAAATTCTATTCTTCGTCAACATTTTGCAGCAGCGTTAAAGTTCCGTTTAATTGTGTGTCTTTTTATTGTTAAGCATAGACAAATGTTTTCTTTGTTGGTCAAAAAGAAATTACTTAATTGTGTTTCACTCCTTTTTTTGTTTTGGTTACTTTTTTCTATTCCTCCAATCCTGGGGAGGTTCCAGTTTCTAGTTACGATTAAATCTATTGTTTATACCCTTCACCACACTGTGGTACAGGGTATTATGTCTTTGTGCATATGTTTGTAACAGGCAAAAATAATCGAGATAGACCGATGGTTCCTTTTGAGAATATGCATAGAATCACTATCTAAGTCGATTTATGCATGTCCGTACTTAAAGGTCCGTCTGTCGCGGCGTCTGTCCATGTTAAATTGTAAACAAAGTACAGGTCGCATTTATGATCCGAATTGGATGAAATTTGGCATAGGTCACTTATTCGGCCCAAGGACGAACCCTATTGTTGAAATTGGGAAAAATCGGTTCAAAAAGATTTAGATATAGCTCCATTATATATATATATATATATTTAACCGATTTAATGTAAACGGTCACCTATATATCTTTGTGCATTTGGACGAAATTTGGTACAGCCTAATCATTTAGGTCTAGAATGATGTCTGCCAAGTTTCATGTGAAAATCGGTCCAAATTTAGATATAGCTCCCATATATAGTTTCGTCCGATTTCATATGTAAATGGTGCCCCAAAGTCCCTATATATCTTTCGATTTGCACGAAATTTGGCATAACGTACTGAATTGAGCCTAGAATGATGTCTGCCAACTTTCGAGAAAATCGGCCCAAATTTCGATATAGCTCCCATATATAGTTTCGTCCGATTTCATGTAAATGGTGCCCCAAAGTCCCTATATATCCTTCGATTTGCACGAAATTTGGCATAACGTACTGAATTGAGCCTAGAATGATGTCTGCCAACTTTCGAGAAAATCGGTCCAAATTTAGACATAGCTCCCATATATAGTTTCGTCCGATTTCATGTAAATGGTGCCCCAAAGTCCCTATATATCTTTCGATTTGCACGAAATTTGGCATAACGTACTGAATTGAGCCTAGAATGATGTCTGCCAAGTTTCGTGAAAATCGGTCCAGATTTAGATATAGCTCCCATATATTTGGCATAACGTACTGAATTGAGCCTAGAATGATGTCTGCCAAGTTTCGTGAAAATCGGTCCAGATTTAGATATAGCTCCCATATATAGTTTCGTCCGATTTCATGTAAATGGTACCCCAAAGTCCCTATATATCTTTCTATTTGCACGAAATTTGGCATAACGTACTGAATTGAGCCTAGAATGATGTCTGCCAACTTTCGAGAAAATCGGTCGAAATTTAGATATAGCTCCCATATATAGTTTCGCCCGATTTCATGTAAATGGTGCACCAAAGTCTCTATATATATTTCGATTTGCACGAAATTTGGCATAACGTACTTAATTTAGCCTAGAATGATGTCTGCCAAGTTTCATGAAAATCGGTCCTGATGTAGATATATCTCCCATAAATAGTTTCGTCCGATTTTATGTAAATGGTGCCCAAAGTCCCTATATATCTTCCGATGTGCACGAAATTTGGTACAGCCTAATTATTTAGGTCTAGAATGATGTCTGCCAAGTTTCGTGAGAATCGGTACAGATTTAGATATAGCTCTCATATATAGTTTCGTCCGATTTCTTGTAAATGGTGCTCCAAAGTCCCTATATATCTTTCGATTGTTTCGTTCGATTTGCACGAAATTTCGCATAACGTACTGACTTGAGCCTAGAGTGATGTCTGCCTTGTTTTGTTAAAATCGGTCCAGATTTAGATATAGCTCCCTTTTATTATAGATTGATTTTAAGTAATTAACGCACCAAAGAACCAATAGGAACAAAACGTTCTGAAATTAGTATAACCTAACCTGTGACAAGTTTGTTTGAAATCGCTTAATATTTGGTTAGAGCTTCCAAATATATATTTCCGCCCGATTTCAAGTAAATTGGACATCAAACTCCTCATGTTAGTCAGATTGACATCAAATTTTGCACATCGTACAAAATTGAGCATAGAATAACGTAGTTGCGTTTTCTAGAAGTACAGACATAGCCCAACGGATGACCTATTTATATTTGTTTGAAGTCGATTTACATACTTTATGGATAGATCTAGGTAGATTCACATTTAGATAAATACAACATATTTTATTTCATCCAATTTCATGCTAATAGTCCTGTTTAATATACCCATAGTGGTGAAGGGTATCATATAGTCGGCCCCGTCCGACTTTACTACTTTCCTTACTGGTTTAGTAAATGTAATTAAGAAAACGGGCTAAACGAAGAGGTTAGGTGGCGAAGAAGAAAAACAGGATGTAGATCAAACATTGTATGGGTTTTTCTGTTATGCTTTTCATTGTTAAGGATTTATTTTTTTTATTTTGTTTTCATTGCCATGGTATTATGCCTTGGGATGTAATGAATTAAATATAAACTTGAAACCAGAATATTTAACAATAAAGAAATGTGTTTTATTTTGGAAAACCGTACATACTGAAATATAATAATGGGTGTTTGGCATCGTTTTTGAATAACACAATTGGTTAGATTTGTGTTCAGTCGAATGGTTCACTGTTAATAAATGGATCATATTTTAAAGGTTTTAAATATTCAGATTTATTATAGTCTACCTTTGATGTTACCTATATTGTGTTTTTGTTTTTTAAATTTTGGATTCAATTTTTTAGATAAAATTTGGTTCGAAAAGTACATTACAATCTGATTATTTTGCATTAGAATGAAGCCATTGACTTAATTACGGTACGCTAAACGATAATCACGTCTTTTGTTTTTTGTTTCTATTTCTCGCTTTTTAGTCGAATTATAATTCCGGTTGTTCAGTTTCCCTTGTGTCACTGTTTTGTGCTAATGATGTTCCGACACAATGCCAAGCAAAAGGGTGGAGTGAAATTAAAAAAAATTAAAAAAAAATAGTGTAGTATTGAGATTTAAAAAGATAATAAAAAGTAGTCCACTATAAATTATTATGTTAAAAAATTATAGAAATTTGAATTATAATTTATTATGAGCTCCTCTAGTATATATCTTGGGTATCATAAAGTCGTCCCTGTCCGGCTTTAGTCGTTTACTTGCTGGTTGTTATTTTTGATTTTACTCCAGGATTGCTTTACAGTTAGAAGAGTTTCCTTCTCTTCCTTAACTACTCTAAACTAATTTTATATTCCTGATAAAAAAAGTGTTTCCAACGAATCAACCCTAATCTATTAATAATAACACTCTCTCACTCCCATTTATGCATCCAGACGTTGTACCCTTTGGCGGTACATTTGCGAAATGGAATTTAATTCACAGCATTTGCATTAACATTTACAATGTACCGCGCCAAGCTGAGTGTTGAACATGCAAAAGGGATTGTTGTTTTTTCTCATTTCCCCATAACAGAAATTCTAGTTGTTGTAGTTGTTGTTGTCATTGCCATTTTGTTTCCTTTATACATGTTATTCTGTGTGCGTTTTTCTCTCTATAGAATGGGTTCAGTAGTTGCTCATTTTTTGTCTCTGCTGTGTCATGGAACAAATGCTAAAGGTCACAGAGGGAGAAAAACTGATTTGGTTTGTTTTTTCTTTTGTTTTTGGTTTATAGGGAGATAACAAAAAAAAAGCAATAATAATAAGAAGGGGACTGACAGTGACATTTGTGTTCCGTTTTTGATTATTCTTCTATCACTTTTTTTAGGTTCGATATTTGCTTTGTGTTCTTTGTCGTTATGTTGGCAGCAATATTGACGCTCTGGGCTTGAAATAACACAGACCTAACCTTAGACAATTATGAACACATAGTTCCCTTTTTTCCTTAAGGAATTTGCATGCGAAAGTTTTTCAAAATGTCTTACAAAGGCAGGCAAAGTCATGCAATGTGCTCAATGTTTTGTGGTTTTGAAAAACAGGAAAATGCGAATAAATAAATATTGAGGATAAAACGTGTGTGGACATGTGTTTAATGGCATGCATGTTTCATGTCGCATAAGTGATGTCTTATTTTGCTTCAATTTACCTTCGATAAAGATAATGGTTGGATATTACTTCACATGTTATTAACATTTATGGAAATATTTAGTTTCTAGGGATTTTATTGCGAATGAGAAGACTTTAATAGCAATAGTAATTACGCTTACATTGAAGCTTGATTTATAAAGAGTTGTCCATTTCGTGGTTTTAAAAGTATGGGACTGGAATTCGACATCTGATGTTGAATCAATATTTTTCCCTTTCCCGTTGAAAGTTTCACATTGCCTATCTCACAACGCATACCAGATATCTAAATCCGCTAGCAGGACGAACTAGTTCGTCAATTTTCAGTGACTAGTTCCCGAGGCGTAAAGGAGATTCCAGTTACCATTGTCGTATTTGGGGTTCTGAGAATCCTCAAGTAATTGAAGAGAGGGTAATGACCAGAATTTTTTTTCACTTTTTGAAGCGCTTTGTAATATCGATATCGATCGATTTTACACAATTAGACTTATTTTATGGGGCTACGCGAAGGACAGTGTGGATAAAGAAATCGGTTCAGATCGTTTCAGATACATATTTTCGTTCGATTTGCACGAAATTTGGCATAGCGCACTGGATTGAGCATAGAATTATGTGTGTTTGGTGAGAATCGGTTCAGATTTAGATATGACTTCCATATATATTTTCTTCCGATTTCATGTAAATAGTGTACTAAAACCCATATATTTCTTTCGATTTGCACTTAATTTCGTGAAAATCGGTTCAAATTTGGTATAGCTCCCATATATATTTTTAGTCCGATTTTATATAAATTGTGCACTAGAGACCCAATGTTTGTCCGATTGGCCCACAATTTTCAACAATGTACTGAAGTGGTGTAAATGGTGTAAATGGTGCACCAAAGTCCTAATGTTTGTCCGATTGATACGAAACGGGTGTCTGATATGATATACCGAATATCGTGTACCAAGTTAGTTTTAAAGCGATGTATGTAGATCATCACATTATGCGCAAATGACTCTAAATCTGCTAAAATGAAATGAAATTTAGCATAGGCTGCAGAAAGGCATTTGGATGGATTGATGTCAGAGATGGCCTGTCAGAAATAGTGACGTAAATGACATACATTTCCGACGTATAATACATGCGTCAGAAACGTCGGAAACCTACCCAAATCCATTAGGTTTTTGACAACATAGCTATTTCAATTAATCAATTTGGAAATTACGTGTGCTTTAGTCAAATCCATAAAAAATTTCAAAGTTTTCTTCTCAAAAAAATTTAGAAATTTTTTTCAGTTCTAGTAAGGAATAGTCAGATATATGTAAAAATAATATATATTCTTGAAAATAACTGTATATGGTGATAATATTGAAATAAATGACGTTTACTACATTTATTACATTTTATACATGTATCTGACTTTTTCGACTTTTACACCTTTTTGACAGTCGAAAACCTACAAATTCGTCACACGGACCATCCTTGATTTATGTTAGTCGTTTCACTTTATATAAATATCACATACTTTAGTTTGTACAATTTCATGTCAATGTTCCTTCAAAAAGGCGACGTCTGTTAGGCCCAGTCCGACTTTACTAATTTCCTTCTAGGTTAACATACAATATTATATGAAAAATATTTCATTATAATAAAAAATTAATAACATCAAATCAAGAAAAAATTGCCATTAATCATGGTTGAAATTATTGATTGTTTTTGTAGGCCATTTATTTTCGTACGTTCGCTGTAGTACAGTGCCATGCAGGGTTCATGTTACAGTCAATATACCAATGGTAGGGGGTATAAAAATAATCCCTTTTTTCTTATGTATGTCCAGAATTACACTATTTCCATTATTAAACACTACGTCCTTCAAAATATTTCCCCAACAGTTGATCATTGAAAATCTAAATTATTTAATCACTTATTTATACCCAAATAATTATTGAGTATAAATGTCCTTATTTCATGAATTATTCATCGTTGATTCGAATTTATCTGGATTCCATTTCAAATGGAATTCGCAAGCATTATTTCCATTTAGTATTAACTTTAATCTTTGAGAACTTCCAACACTCCGTGCTAGTGCTGGGTGAAAATGAAATGTTATCAACATTGGTATCGATGGAAGCATCGACTTGGGTTTGATTGTCTTTGGCCATAAGTAGCTTATGTTAACGTATTCACTTTGGTCCTTATGTTGTTTGCCATTTGTCTGTGATTTTGTCATGCCCTTGAGTGAGTGGTAGGTTGCCATGCATATGTGAATAGATAATCAAAAACAACCAGGAGACGAAGAAGTAGCTTTAAGTGTATCATCAGGTGTATTTTATAAACGTTTCAGAAGATATTATAAAAAATTGAAACACAAAAAAAAAATTAACAAAAATTATAATACTTATAGCTTCTAATGCTAGTACTAAATTGATGACATTTTTTGTTATAATTTTTTTTATAGATATTTTATACTTGTGGACCCATCTCAATGTGTATTGTGTTACATATGGCAAATCTCCATAAAGCCTTTATATCATTAAGATAATGGTTCTCTTCGACGAAGTATATAAACCTGTTGCAGCAGACATACTGAATAATTGAAATGATTTCTTGGAAGACCATATTGCTCGAAATACCAATAACTGCCATTAGATACAACAAACATGACAAAAATAGAGCTGACTGTGTTTATTTAGATGATAAAGATATTTGCTGGATATACTGGAATGTCGGCGATGGTGTCAATAATCGCTAGTTAAGTGTGTAATTACAAACGGTTGCTTAATATATAGATTATTTTTTAATTATTGGAAGAACAAAATTGCAAATATTGAAAAATTTTGGAAAATTCCTAGTTTCTATATAACACGTTTTTAGTTTCTATATAACACGTATAATAGAGTACAGAATAACTAATTTTTTTGTACCTATAACTCAATAATTTTGCTGCAATCCAAAATTCCTTAACTTAAATACGCACACTCTAAAATTAATTTTTTTACTGCAATCGTACATTCCTTAGCAATTTAAGATATCCACAATTCAAACACTCAATCAACCAGACACTAAAACTGTCAATTAATTTGCATATTGAATTGACCCAGAATTGAAATTCGTTACGGCGAAATCAATTTTGTTTGGCGACGACCTGAAATTAAGTTTCGTGTTTCGCCAAAATGTAGTGTCCTTAAATGGTTTATCGTTGTTATGACATGCTAGTGTGTGTCGGCCGAATTGACATCCGAATGAGTCGAAATACCGGTATATACGATGCGCCTACAACAATGACAACAACAACAACAATGAAATGAAGCCTTTATTTAATGCAATAATCACTACTCGTTTATCCAATAAAAATACAAGCGGCCAAAAGTTGTCAGCCAATGTTGTTTATCAACAACGACAACAACTGTATTTGAGTGGATGTCTGGATATAACCCCAGGAATATCGAACAAAAAATGTCCCCAAAAACTACTAACATGCATAGATATCATGTTAAGCTGTCATAGAAAAAATGTGAGAGGGTGATTGTGTGTATGCGAGTGAGTGTGTTTAGATTTTGTTTTGAATTTAGCTTTGTGTTTACAATGGTGATGGAAACATTTTTGATCTGGCAGTAGGTTTAGGTTTTGAGGAAATATTTGTGGTTTTCAAAAAAATTTGAAATTTTTGAGATGGGATATTTTTTGTACCCACTTAGAATTGAAAAGGTTAAATTAAATTCAAGGAGTGAACATTTACGACATAACAGACAATTTTTTGTAATTTTCACAGGGCATTTTAGTGCATTCCGTGGAAAATTTGTGGCGTTCGTCTTATAATTGTGGAGAAATAAGATGTTGGTCCATTTTATCCACCACAGAAAACTACAGTCCATACCCAGAACTTAATGTCCAAATTGTCGAAGTTGACGGGCATGTCGTAACATCGTCCAGGAAATCATTTACAATCGGCCAGAATTGGCAAACAGGAGAGGTGTCGTTCCCAAACCTAATTTAACCAAATTTACTTTACCCGAATATTTAGTCTTCATTTACATAACCATACCATAAAATGACTCAAATTGGTATTTCAAAATAATTCAAAAATGTTTTAAATTGCAAAACTTATGTAGCTTGTACTGATGTTACCCACAACTATTTGCGGAAAATACCAATATGAAAAGTGAATGTTTTTTTGGTTATGTACCACCCATCACTGTTGTTCGTGGTGGCCATTATTGGAGCGGTGCACTTTAATTGCATTTGGCGTGTCGGTGTAATGCTCTTAAAAATTCACGAATTTTTAAAACCCATACAAATGAATGAAGTCAAGGCTCAATTAACACCCGCCGCCTCAACATGCATAAATTCGATTATGATTATTTTCATTTTATGCTGTTGGCAATTAAAGTTCAGCTACAGGATGCAGCTGGTGATGCTACTACAACTGCACAGTAGCAGCAGCAACAACAACAAGATCTTCGTCATCACTAACCGCAAACTTTTCTCTTTGGTACTTCATGAAAGTTGGCCAAAATGACTTCTGGAAATGTTCGATGTCAGTTGCAGTTACTTTAGATGTGGTTGTTCATTCGGTGAGCACGACTGGTGCCGTTGTTGGCTATTGCAGTTGCGGCTGATGTACAATTCGACAGTTCAAATGCCAGTGATTGGTAGAGAGTTTGTCGATAAGTAACGGCAGCAGTTTCACAAAAACAAAATAACTGTTCTGACTAATGAAATTATAGGAAAACGCGTGCGAACAACTTTCGATGGAATGAATATCCCCATCTAGCTATGAACTGAAACAAGAGAAGGCAACATACACATACACACTCATGCACAAACACATCAATGCAATGCAGAGTTAAATGCAATTGGTAAAAGCGCTTTAATTAACACATTGATGTAAGTGCCTTGGGCGTCACATGCTACCCTGTCTACTAAGTCATTCGTATCGTATATGGATCTGTGTGGCTGCCTGTCTGTCTATCGGTTGCATATTTGTAGTTGGATTTCTTGCATTAGATTTGATTACTTAGTATGCATTAATGAACATTTGAAGTTTTTAATTAGATTCCTTAGACTAAGGCATCGAAATGGAAAACAATGAAGCCCATTGTGGCACACTTTTGAAGTGAAACACTAACGGAAGGTAAGATTTTCTTCTGAATTGCAACAGTTTTTGATATCAAAACGATTTAATTATTTTCTGAGGAATGTATGTCAATGGACAATCGAATTGAATTCATTCTTAAACTGCATTGGCAATTTGGATTACTTCGAGAGGGCATGCTTTACCTAATTTTATTCAGGAATACCAAGTATTGTGCATTTGTGGCCTTTTTATTTTTGTGAATATTTCATTCTTGTACATTTGAGTACATATAATAATAACGTAAATATACATTTTTTTAAATTTAAATTCAATAAAAAATATTTACTTTACACGTTCAACGTTTCCATTGGAATATTGTTGAGTTTTCACAATTACCAAAAATACAGTAAGTGTGTATTGCAATTTGAAATTCCTATTTGAATAGATAATTGTGTGACTGGAGGGATCAAATAGTCATACACACACACATATACAACCATTTGCAAATACCAATATGCAAACAAAATTGAAATGAAACTAACAAAACATTTTCAGAAATTCAATTGCAAATCAACGATATCGCTGAATATTTGTTATGAATTTGCTGTTAAGGTGTTTCACTCCCCTCGCCAGTACAAATATTGACAACTAGGTACTGTCACATGCAGCATACAGCCATTCGTGTGCATGAACAACAATATGGCTGAAATTTTGACACTATTAAATGTTTTTCACAATTTTGTGTAGCAGAAAAATACAAATTTTGATTCGTTTTTCGTTTTCCGTTTTTTTTTTTTTTTTTTTGGTTTGGCTTAAATCACATTATCGGTGAATTTCAGCCGCAGGATAATGTAGAGTAGTATTAGGAATATTATAAACAGGATAGAGTATTAGTTGAGATGCTCTTCTATAGTATGCAATAAATGCAATAATAATAATAATTAAAAAAAGGAAATAATGTGTATATCCAACACCAGCGTATATTTTAAATATGCAAAGAAATTCATATTACTTATGATATTTTTGGAAAATATTTGGAAAATTTTATTTGAAATATTGATCGATGTATAGCAGATTTAAAATTATATAACTATTTATTCAGTTTTGGTGTGGGAAACAAACGACATTATTTGAGGAAGTTTTAAGAATAAATAACTACTAATCGGTCTGAATAGACGCTACTTTGATTGATTGGGAAAGGAAAACAACCCTCCTCTAACTTCATTGGGAAGCTAGAAAGCAAATGCAAAAACCTCTTATTGAATATCTCTAGTCGAGATGTACATAGGACCAATAAAAGCAAATGAACAATAATGGGTATACATATCGAAATATCGGTAAAAACTCTAGGACTTCTAAAATATATCTACTGTGACAACTGAGCCGTTCACAATTTCAAAAGGAAATAATGTGTTGATCAAAGTCAAAATATATTTCAATGTTTATAAGTCGAATTCGGATAAGCAAACACCGGTTTAGCGAAAAAATCGGTTAATTGAAACTAAAAATTATTAACTAATATTTTCAATGAATTTTCAAACACTTTACTTCGCTTAAAAGAAACCCCGGTTAATTTAAAATCCGTATAAGAGAAAGACTTTTTTATCGCAAAACTGCAAATATATATATATATATATATATGAAACGAGCACCGTTTAGGAGAAACACATTATTGTTATAAATATAATTCATTACATTTTTCAATGTGCAATTCCTAAAATTATTGTGCAAATATTTCCAACCATACAAGCAAAATACGTATATAAAAAGTAAGCTCTTACACAATTCATTTCATATTTTATCAATTTTACGGTTTTTTTCACACATTGATTGAAACGAATTTCGCTTATCCGAAGTCCCTATAATTGCAAATTCTGCATAAGAGAAAACAAATTACTCATATTACGCGTTTTCGCTTAACCGACTTCGACTGTATATAACTTCTAATCATATCTAATTTTAAATATAAAAATAAAAATTTTAATCCTAAAATGTAATATAACACACAAAGTTTTAATTTTTCTCCGTATTTTATTTTTTTTTTGTAATACTATATTCATCCAAGCCTTTGACATGATTATACTACACTTCCATACTGTGGTTTTTCCCTGCTGTGTTTATTGTTATTGCAATTACCAATCCGAATATAACTACAGACCTTTAAACTGTAGTTTTTAGTGGTTAACCACTGTTTTAAGCTTCAGTAAGTCAGTCATTTAGTCAGTCTGCTGGTCCGTCGGTCTGTGCATACAAACATTATGGAAATCGTAATAACAGGAAACCAGACAACTCAGCCAACCAACTGGCAAACCAACAGAGGATGAAACAAAAGAAAAGCCATGTAAACGTAGACATGAACATGTGTTAATGGTCAATTCCCTGGAAAACGATTTTCCAATTGAAAAGTTATTAATCAACAACAAGGCCAACAACAACAACAACAGAAGCAACAGGAGAAAGAACTTTCTGGGAAACCATAAAGCGATCAATGCAAGAAAATTGTAGTGCAAATTAGTCGGAATCGTAGACACCTAAAGGAGTTTGCTGTGAAATATCCTCAGCATTTTAATTAATAAATATACAAGAATTTATCCCATTGGCCTATATAAGTATTGTTAGAGTGTGTTCTTATCTAAAGTTTGCTTTCGTGTACAATAACTACTTAAATAATTAGGCATATGGGTTGTGGCATACAAACAAACAAACATATGAAAGGGCGATAACAATGATTATCGCCGTTGTCATGGTAGAATGCGAGTGGTGGTTCAACTTGTGGCAGCGAGGGATTATTGTCAATAATGTGATTTCCATTAACGACAACAATATGTTGCACACTAAGGAATATGCTACCGATAGCACACATACACACACACAATCAAGTACATGGGTGTCTTGGAATTCAGTGTTTAATGCAATAAGTTTGTTGGTATGTAGAAATGTGTTTTTAAATTTCCTCCAGACATGTCATATCAACAGTCAGGTAGATTGTGTTCTATTGTTAACAGTGGGTTTGAATAACTGCCAATGCATTGATAACGTTTTAATAATATGAATACGAAAGGAGTTTATTTTTTCAATAATAAGGGGATTTTTTACAGAATATGTTTTCCTCCTCCAGGCCTCTTCTAAATCGAGAGTAGGTGTGTGAGAGCGTAACTGAGAAACCATCATTAACATTTACTCACTTATAGAGAAAATAGAGAATAGAGACGTGCTTAAACATCACCGCTTTGGAACTATTTTGTGCATAAGTGATCTAGACTCAAGTCGATGGTAAAGACATGGGCCAAATAAATGGGAAACAACGAGTCTTGTTCTATTGCATGGCATAATTATGGTAGGTACAACAACGTAGAAACCATAAGGACTCGACAAAATGCATTTTGACAAAATAGTTTATAAAAAAATATCCAGGGGAATCAGGTATAACAGAGGCATGTTAACAATAAAAACGCCAATACACGATAATGTGTTTATAAAATGTAAATAAAATCAGAAATCTGCACCCGAAATATATTTCTTTATTTAATAAGCTTAAGATATAGCTTAAAAAACGTTTAATATTGTTCTCCCTGTTGTTATGATATCGTAACAACAGAGGAAAAGCCATCTGTTGAAAATTGTTTACGTATCAATTGTCCTATCTTTATACTTTTATGTCTTTGGTAGGTAGTTAATATGTAACCCATATTCTAATAAATTGAAAAATAAATTTAGTAATATTTTATGTATGTCGATTTTTATAAAGCTGCGCATTGTTTTTAGGATGTAGATATGGGTGTTACAACTTAAATTTTAGAACTTCAAAATAGTAATAAATATAAATAATATTGTAGTTTTTGCCACTAACCACATGCTGTGAGTACATTTCGAAGGAAGGTACTGTCATTAAATTTTGAAAGCATAAGACTGCAGAAGACTACCTTGAACAAATATGCCGTGGTTCTATTTTTTGACTTTTAAGAATAATAAAAAAGTCGAAGATATATAATTGTATTATGAACTATTTTGTACATATTAAACAAATATTTCGCCACCCTTTATCCACTGTACGCAAATATTTACATATAAAGCGGTTGCTTTCGAAGCAGGTAATTTACCTGGGCTATTTTGTACACAGAGCTCAGTCGGACATTGAACGCACTATTGACTCATATATAATTTAGGATTTTTATGGGTGGAGAGAACACATATAGGCGTGCGAGGGTGGGTGTGTGTCTATTGACACGCATTTGTGCAATGAAGATATGGCCTGGGAGTATTATCGGAATTATTTACTTTCACAAATTGCAATACTTTGCTGTTTCACCGTTTTGGTGGTCGTTGGATGATTGTGGATTTTTCGCATTTTGATTTCACAAATGAATAACTGCTGTTGGCGAACAAATACGCTACACATACATATATGTATACATTTAATAAAGTTTTCTATGGAAATCCTAATTAATTTTAATGGTCATATTACGAATAAGGTCAGTGTAATTTAGTTTGTTTTAAACATTTTGAACAATTGGGAATTGCTTCCCTATTTGCACAAATTCAAACTGCTTATTCTTAAAGTTTCCAATATTTCTCCTAGGAGGAAGAAACTCATCCCCTTTCACTTTTTAATATGCTTAATAAAAGCAATATAAAATAATTGTATAATAACAAAAATAACAATTATACAATAATATTATGAATAGTTAATAAGATAACAAAATTGCAAAAAAAAAAAAAAAAAATACATAAGCCATTCTGACAGCAAAAATATCGGAAATTAATAAAATTAAACTCCATGGATTGTAAGGGCACACATTCATACCAGTTAATAGTTCCACCTGACTATTTAAAATGGTTATGACACGGCTTAACTAATTATGTGTGCATGTGAGTGTGTGTGTGTGTTTTTGGTGTTTTCTCAATTGCATTTTAAATTAGACAGTTTACACGTTTGAATTTTGCACAAGAGCCTAATTAAATTTTCATATGATATTTGCATAATTTTAACATTTGTTTAGATTGTAAACGGAATAACGACAGGAAATCGAGAAAAAAACACGGTCTACTCTTTTTCGTTTGGCTTTATCTTGCCATGCTGTGGCCACTGTCGTTGTTGTTATTGTTCGATTTGCATTGTAATTTATTTTAGATTGGGAAAACAACAAATATCGGACAATTCAACAGCATTATGACAATGTACTTTGGTGTTCGATCGGCTTACAGAGTAGTTGTTTCCTCATGTTGTTGTGGTTACTCAATTGTTGTTGCTAATTTAGGTTCTACTTGAAAAAAACCAAACATTTTCCATTTATTTATAATTCATTAAATAAATATTTGGTATTGTTTTATGAGTGGTACTTGGAATATTCTGAACAATAAATGAATGCCTAATAATGCCAAATTTCCCTGAAAAAACTACTTGGCTTATTGTTAGGTGATTACATTTTATTTATTAAATTAATTGGGATTTTTTTTTTGGAATATATAAGCAAATTTAAGTCAAGTGCATGATAATAGATGTTCATGAGTGTGCTGTATTGAAACCGCATTCGAATAAATGTTAATTTGTTATTAAAATGTGACACATTTTTAAATATATAAGCTAGATACTTTGTGGGTTTATGTGTGTTTTATATGCGTACATATGTAATTGTATGTAAATAATTTAATTACATTATTTGCTAATAGAAAGCAGAAGCCCAAAACTTAGATGTTAGTTGTAACAAGTAAAACTAAAACGAACATTTCAACAGACGTACGAGGTGTATTATATGATATCCTTCACCACTTTGGCTATATACAAAAGATGGTAATATGTTCAATATCCTGTCGATAGAATGGACATAGCATCATTGATGGGACATTGACTCAATACGTTATGCAAAATTTCGTCTCAATCGGACAAACCTTGGGAGTTTGGTAAATCATTTAATCATTAATGTTAAATATTACAGACTCAGACATTAACAAATTGCCGTGAGAAAGCCTAAAAATGAAAGGCTCATGCCACAGTATTGCAAGGGTACTGGTAAGCATGGAGGAGGGTCAATAATGGTATTGGGCATGTTTTCTTCTTATTGAGTTTGATATATTTACGAGATTAATGAAGTAATGGATCGATGGTCCATACAAATGAGTTCGAAAACGATATGGTTGCCTTGGCTGAAGAAAATATACCGCTTGTTTGGGTGTTTCAGCTTGACAAGAACCTCCAAACTTCAATTTAGTTTTCCACAGAATATTTTTTTTTACTTTAAAATAAATTTTAATTATTAAATTACCTACTTATATCTGAAAAAAACTTGCACTAAAATTTTATTTTCAAAAAAGTTACAGGCAATTTATTCTGTTTGCAATTTTAGTTGCTTTAGTTTTGGCCACCAGTATATCTGAATTTCATCCGATTTCAGTGAAGCCTAACTTAATTTATTCTAAACTCAAATCAATACGCTATGCCGAAATTCGTCTCAATCGAACCAACCATGGGAGTTTTATTAACAAAAAATCAGACGAAAATATATATAGGAGCTATTTATAAACCCGAAGCGATTTTATTCTAGAATCTATTTAACACCACAAGCTCATGTTCGTATCTATCGGGAGTTGTATCTAAATTTGAACTGATTGCTACAAATCTTAACACACGTTATTGTAGACCTAATTTAATAAGTTATGCAAAATTTCATCGTAATCGACAAACATTTCGGAGACCTAAACTCGAACGAAAATATATATGGTAGCTGTATTTATATCTGATCAGATCAAAAATAACACACTTTCGTTCATTTTTTTTAAATATGCACAAATTACTACACTATGCTAAATGTTGACAATTCATCTTAACTTATTTAATGTGGCTACGCCAAACAGATGTAAATGACAAATTTGAAAAGCTCTGTCATAATTTTTCGATTTTCTACATCAAACTCTATCTGAGTATATTTAAAATAACCATGAGAATTTAGTTGTCGAGTTTTATCGATTTTTTCCATGAAGTTAGATTATTATTTTCTTTTCAGTTCAATAATTCTCAAGTCTCTTCACAAAAAGTTTTTAAAATCATCAATGAAAAATTACAGCAATTTTACGGCTTAGCTATACATACATATATATCTGAAACATTTTTATAACATATTTCCTTTAGTAAACTAAGCAAATATTTGTATTTTATTGCTATACAAAATATTAAAAATTCGCTGTCTAGACATAATTTAAATGTAAATGGTTAACATTTCGATTCATACGTTGACCTGTCTGTATATTTTACGTATGAATATCAATCATCAGGTCAAAGGCACTTGGCAGTCCTTGGGCGACATCTTGTCTCTTCGAATAAAAACAAATAAAGTTTTTGGCTTATCCCCTAAGAATGAAATTTTCTTTTAGGTTTTGAAATTTAAAACATTATAAATATTATTTGTCTTTGGTTTCTTTTAACTAACATCATTATGGTAAGTTTGTAAAGGTATCTTATTGCTACTAAGTGGAAATTTTCTCAAAATATTAATACTGACAATGGCAGCAGAAACAACAATAATATAGAGCTAAGCTCTCGCTTGCTCTCTTGACAATGCGAAATTCATTAAAACTTTATGATGATGCTGATGATGTCGGCTTTGTTTACATAGCAATTCTGTGAATTAAATAAAATTCTTCATTTCTTTAATATTTGGAAAGCTTCCGTTTCCGGCCAGACAATTTCAATGTATAGAGTGTGTGCAAACAACCGCATCAATTTGGTACAGCCACACGGCCACGAAGTCAGCCAAAAGTACGGATGTACGGTTGAGTAATAATATTCCACCTGTTTATGGTCTCGCTGGGTTTTGTGTGTGTGTGTGAGCATGCCTGCGTGGAATGGTGTTTATTTACATTTTAATTATCACACAAATTTTGGATTATTAAATAAACACAAATATAAATATTAATAATGTTTTAAGGATCTTTGTTGTTGTGTTTTTTTTTTTAAATCGCCTGTTAATTCAAGGATAATATTGTGTGCTCTTTAAGAAAATAATAAAGACTTGAATGAAAAATAAATTTAATTATTTCCATTATATGAACAAAAAAGAAAAAAATATTTAGGTGTTATAAACATGACAATTGCCATGGGCAAAACACAGTGTATGGGTATGTGTGTGTGTCTTGGCTGTGCCACCTGGGAATTGTGTCAGGCTCTGTCAAATGAAAAGTGATATTTTGGCCAAAAAAATTAGCCACATAAAAATTCTGGTATTTAATTTTCGTAAAATAATAATGAAATATTAGAATTTTTTATCAATTTAATAACATATAGACTAAATATACTCAAAAAATACAGAGAATTTCTCAGTTGCGAAAGTTTTATTATATTTAGTTGAACTTGTTGGTGCTTCCTGTAAAACATATACTGCTTGACATGATACATGAGGTGGTTGACTTTATTTTTATTTGAAATGTGTTTCTTATGAATAAACTATTTATATTCATGGGGATGGTGGACATTTTCAAATAACGGTGACGATGCTATATCTGTTGAGTAGAACCTCATGACGGGTTTGAGTTGATAAGAATAATATACCATAGATCGTAATAGTTTGCCCTTATGTAAAAAAAATACAGACATTCCGATTGGAAAATTTAGCTAAAACCTTCAGCATACCAAACATGGGACAGGACATTTTATGGAACTATGTCAAAATATTGGGTAATATTAAATGTGCTAAGGTCCATGAATGTACCTAAAATTGAAAAAGTTCGAAATGCTCAGCCCAAAATACAGCCAATTATTTTGAAAACTGCAGCATGCCTTCAAAATACCACAAATATATTGATTTTTTTTCTATTATTTTCTATCCTCCAAGAATCCAGAATACCAAATTACATCCACTTGTGCTTCCAAAATTTTTTAAATACCGAAGAGTAGGCGGTACCTTTATTTAGAGACAGTAATACTATATAATTTAGAATTTTTGCAAGGAGAATGAAAAATTTAATATACATCCCATATTATACTGGAGGCATACGTTGTCGACATCCTTCCTTTCGAAAAATTATGTATGTATTTATTTTTTTAATATGTTGAGGTGATAAACATTTTAAAAATATCCACAATTACAAACTACCCTTCTTGTGCATTGGTAATTTCGTTTTGTTGATTTTTCATAATAATTCCCATTTAGAGCAAAAAAAAAAAAACTATTTGTTCAATTTCTTAAATGAGCCCGTAATTACTATAATTGCATTCGTGCAAACTTTTGTTCACACCAAACGAAAACAGAAATCAGTTTACCGAAATTGCACTCATTCTGTCGTATTTTTGTTCGCAATTGTTTCGCTGCTGCGTGACAGTTGTATCTGATTGCTGGCATTTCATTTGTTCCGATTGAACTTTGAAACAAATTACGTGAAAGTTTTGCTTGCTACCTTGATTTCGATTGTTATTTGTGCTCAAATATTTATTCCGTTGCATTCGGGGTATTACTGCATTCCAAGTCATTCATTCATTCGTTCAGGCATTCCTTCATTGTCTTTGACATATGTCAGGCAATTTCTTGTCATTTCGTTCTTCCTTCCATACGTCCCCTGCCGTGTTTGCTTGTTCGTTGATATTTTTGCCTGTACTTTGGAACAAAGAGAAAAATCATCGGGTTTCTTTCACTTCTCTGTCCTTCGTCTTCTTCGGCAATGTTTTCTTTAAGTTTTCACTTCGGAGTCATGACAATTTGCAATTACAGCTGTCAGTGTGGTGGCAGAATTTATCACTAGGCTCTTATAAAGTTTTTATAGCATTTATTACCTTAATTGCATACATTATACATGCACAAACACTTGTACAAAGAGAATACCCGATTACCATACACCTGCAATTCATGCACCACTACCATCACACTCGAATATTCAAATATTCGGAGTGAGACGCACAGCTCTATCTGCTCTCGAATGTTTGTTGTAATTATCTTCCCTTTTGTTGACACATGCAACATCCACTTTTGGTTCTTTGTGTCGAGGATGTGTTGTCGTACGTCTATCTAAATAAATTCTGCACTTATCTTTAGATTGTGGTTTAATAATTGCAGATTGCATGTGGTTAGCATGACATTTATGTAGCTGCACATATAAATATTTTTGAAATCTTAAACTAATGATTTTAATGACTTTGAATGTTTATTCACATTAATATTTAACATCTAAACAAGAATCAAGCAAAGCTAAATATGTAATGCTGTCAGTAAGATGTTGTCAAAGATACTATCTTTGGTGCAATATGTGTTCATAATATTTGATAACTACAAATGTCATACAGATGTAGCCTAGGGTTATGACTTCCTGCAGTACGGGAACAGACCAATAATTAACCACAGGCTTCAGAGCCACACATGAAATTTCTGAACCGATTTCAATAAAACTTGGTATCCTTTAGGCTATACCAATTTCGGTACCTTGTGCAACATTTCGTGCCAATATCCCTAAATTTGACTCTTTGGTGCACCATTTACTAAAAATCGGACGAAATATATATATATATATATAGGAGCTATATCTAAATCTACACCGATTTTCACGAAAAGCACATCTATCTAGACTCAATTTAGTATGCTATGCTAGATTTCGAGCAAATCAAAAGAAATTCAGGAGTTTTCATACACTATTTACATAAAATCAGACGAAAATATATATGGAAGCTATATCTAAATCTGAACTGATTTTCACGATTCCTAGCAAACAATACTCTAGACTCAAATCAGTACACTATGCCAAATTTCGCGCAAATCGAATGAAATATAGGGCCTTTGGTGCACAATTTACCTTAAATCGGATGAAATATATATATTCACGAAACTTAAAAAACATCATTCCAGAGTTAATTCAGTACGCTGTGCCAAATTTCGTGCATCTCGAAAGATATATGTTGACTTTGGTGCACCTTTTACATTACATCGGACGAAACTATATATGGGAGCTATAACTAAATCTGAACAATTTAACATGGACAGACAGACGGACACAGTGTGGTGAAGGGTACAAATAGAGAATACCGACTGTTGTTATTTCACTCTCAGGAAAAAATTACTAATGCATTGGAACAAATATTAATATACATTGTATATGTAAAGTATCTCGCTTGTCATTTAACTCTGTTTATTTCAATTTTCTTAAATCTAAAGCCATCAATTTCCTCACACTTTCTTATATACATAATTGTCACTATTAAAAAGTCTAGAAAATCGTTTTGTTTTCTATTAACTTTTTGTCAAGTTTTATTAAAAACAAAATCCCTTTGGAAAATAACCTTGAATATTGTTTATACTCCTGCGAAGGTATGCATATTTACAATGTCTCTATTCTGTTTTTTTTTTCGTCAGCAGATTTAAGAGCCCCAAATTTATCATGTTTTGTATCACTTTTTTTCTTGTTGTTTATGTTTGACAAATTATTTTATTTTGTTCTACGAACGTTAAGGGTTTTTGTTTTGTATGTGTCCCCAGGACATTGTCCATGGAAAGTTAATGGAAATCTTCATCGACTCAACACTCACCTGTTGAGGTTATTTTTCTTTGTTTGTTTCTGTGTTCTGGCAGTAAAAATATGACAAAAAATAATAAATTTTCTATTCTTCTTGTTGTTGGTGTTTTTGATATGCTGACTCGCAACATTTAAGTTTGGGAACCCAGTTGGACATTTCCCAGCACGTACTGAAAAACTTGTTATCTTATGGATGGTGTTTTATTTCGTAATTGCAGTTAAAAAAGGTAGGAAAAAATGAAATGAATTTCAACATGTGGATTTATAATGAATGTGTCTGTCCAGCACTTGATGACAGGTTCCACTTAAATGTGTCAGACTATTTTTGAGGTGTACACACACACACACATACAATTCCGATCCATAAAATTATGTTTTGCTCCAGTCTACTCCCATAATAAAACTTAGACGTTTCCGTTGTTTGGGTGTCAATTGAAAATAGTGCTGATGTGTGTGTTCAACATCGCGGCATGTGTGTAGTGGTGGCCATAATGAGGTTATGGCCATAACTCTACAAAATAAATTAAATGAAATATGGGTACAGTTGATATAACGGGATAACTGTGTTGACCTTAGTTACCGTACAAAACATATGGCATCGAAAGCCTTTTCTTGCTGATTTATGATTTGTTGAATCTCCGTTTGTAATTGATGTTCGTATTGCTTCTTTGCCAGGCGATAACGTTCACGACAAATTAAGGGGCTGGAAATGTGGGTGATAAAAAATAAGATTAATTGTAATTTATGCAGGACATGAAGTCATTTCCGTAGTTCATCTAGGATATAAACTTATTTCCGTTGACAATGTAGATTGACTAAACTAAGTAATAATTTTATATATTTTACTTACTAAGGCGACTTCAGCTGATTAAAACTTGGCGTGTTACTATAATCAAATCGATCCTTATAATGCCTTAAAATAGAATCTCTAGAGTCTCTTAATAACATACGAATTTCTTGCGAACTCAAACTCTCTTTCGAACCCACGTAACGTTTCAATACTTCGTCCGTAATGTAATCCGAATTGGGAATTTTTCGTAAATTATTATCCACTTCAAGTTCTTCGTCATTGGCTGGTAAATTTGTTATGGATAGTTTCTGTGAAGAATGTGATGAAGAAGCGCCATTGTCCTTTTCAGACGTTTCTATTTTCATTTTGTATATTATTATTTAATTTACAATACAATGTAATGGCAAAATGTATAAGAAACTACTTTGAAATGTCACGCATCGAAATATGTTTCCGAAAAAAACCATAAAATTTGACTTTTGAAGAATCGATAGATATTGACAAGAAAGTGTTCCGTGTTAGTAAAATTTTCATCGATAACATTTTTTTAAATTTTATAAAGAAATTTCTTAAGACCAATAGGCGTGGATTTTATAAAGAAATTTCTTAAGACCAATAGGCGTGGATTTTATAAAGAAATTTCTTAAGACCAATAGGCGTGGATTTTATAAAGAAATTTCTTAAGACCAATAGGCGTGGATTTTATAAAGAAATTTCTTAAGACCAATAGGCGTGGATTTTATAAAGAAATTTCTTAAGACCAATAGGCGTGGATTTTATAAAGAAATTTCTTAAGACCAATAGGCGTGGATTTTATAAAGAAATTTCTTAAGACCAATAGGCGTGGATTTTATAAAGAAATTTCTTAAGACCAATAGGCGTGGATTTTATAAAGAAATTTCTTAAGACCAATAGGCGTGGATTTTATAAAGAAATTTCTTAAGACCAATAGGCGTGGATTTTATAAAGAAATTTCTTAAGACCAATAGGCGTGGATTTTATAAAGAAATTTCTTAAGACCAATAGGCGTGGATTTTATAAAGAAATTTCTTAAGACCAATAGGCGTGGATTTTATAAAGAAATTTCTTAAGACCAATAGGCGTGGATTTTATAAAGAAATTTCTTAAGACCAATAGGCGTGGATTTTATAAAGAAATTTCTTAAGACCAATAGGCGTGGATTTTATAAAGAAATTTCTTAAGACCAATATTTCTTAATAAGACCATTCTGTTAAAAAAATATAAAATTAAAACGCTTAAAAATCATATTTTTGAGGTACCTCTATCAATGATGATTCATTTTTCGCTTTTTCGATTTCTTTTCAAAAATGTTTCCTTCATAGCAAAATTCCATTCAAAAACTCATAAATTCCAGACGTTGGTAGCTATACATGTAATTACACAGTGCAGCATTAAAATCTTGAACCAATCGGGACCGCCAAAAGCTTATGATGTTAGAAGAAAAACCCTAACTGAGTTTTGAATTATTAGCTAAGGTGGTTGTTTAAAACCGGTTTTAATTTTGAGTGGATTTCTCTACGAACATTCAAATGGTTCATTTTTGAGACTTTGACTTTGTGATACTACAACCGTGTGAAAAATCCTTCCAATCCAAACGGTGTTTTAAGAAATGTTGTTTGTTTTTCCTTTGACTATCTTGCTGTCATATATTGTTGGTCAAATTATTAGCAAGTTATTAACCCAGTGCGAAAAATTATGAAAAAGCTTTGAAAATGTGTGTGTTTCCAGAAATGTATAGTAGTTATCTTTGTTATTGTCTTCGACTTCCGTTTCCGCTCTGATGTTTTATTGTTTTTATACCCTTCACCACGCTGTGGTACAGGGTATTATGTCTTTGTGCATATGTTTGTAACAGGCAAAAATAATTGAGATAGACCCATGGTTCCTTTTGAGAATATGCATAGAATCACTTTCTAAGTCGATTTATGCATGTCCGTCCGTCCGTCTGTCTGTCTGTCTGTCCATGTTAAATTGTAAACAAAGTACAGGTCGCATTTATGATCCGAATTGGATGAAATTTGGCATAGGTCACTTATTCGGCCCAAGGACGAACCCTATTGAAAAATCGGTTCAGATTTAGATATAGCTCCCATATATATATTTAACCGATTTAATGTAAACGGTCCCTATATATCTTTCGATTTACACGAAATTTGGTACAGGCTAATCATTTAGGCCTATAATGATGTCTGCCAATTTTCGTGAAAATCGGTCCAGATTTAGATATAGCTCCCATATATAGTTTCGTCCGATTTCATGTAAATGGTGCCCCAAAGTCCCTATATATCTTTTTATTTGCACGAAATTTGGCATAACGTACTGAATTAAGCCTAGAGTGTTGTTTGCCAAGTTTCGTGAAAATCGGTCCAGATTTAGATATAGCTCCCATATATAGTTTCGTCCGATTTCATGTAAATGGTGCCCCAAAGTCCCTATATATCTTTTTATTTGCACGAAATTTGTCATAACGTACTGAATTAAGCCTAGAGTGATATCTGCCAATTTTCGTGAAAATCGGTCCAGATTTAGATATAGCTCCCATATATAGTTTCGTCCGATTTCATGTAAATGGTGCCCTAATGTTCTTATATATCTTTCGATTTGCACGAAATTTGGTATAACGTACTGAATTGAGCCTAGTATGACGTCTGCCAAGTTTCGTGAAAATCGGTCCAGATTTAGATATAGCTCCCATATATAGCTTCGTCCGATTACATGTAAATGGTGCACCAAAGCCCCTATATATCCTTCGATTTGCACGAAATTTGGCATAACGTACTTAATTGAGCCCAGAATGATGTCTGCCAAGTTTCGAGAAAATCGGTCCAGATTTAGATATAGCTCCCATATATAGTTTCGTCTGATTTCATGTAAATGGTGCCCTAATGTTCTTATATATCTTTCGATTTCCACGAAATTTGGTATAACGTACTGAACTGAGGCTAGAATGATGTCTGCCAAGTTTCGACAAAATCGGTCCAGATTTAGATATAGCTCCCATATATAGCTTCGTCCGATTACATGTAAATGGTGCACCAAAGTCCCTATATATCCTTCGATTTGCACGAAATTTGGCATAACGTACTTAATTGAGCCCAGAATGATGTCTGCCAAGTTTCGAGAAAATCGGTCCAGATTTAGATATAGTTTTCTTCATAGCAAAATTCCATTCAAAAACTCATAAATTCCAGACGTTGGTAGCTATACATGTAATTACACAGTGCAGCATTAAAATCTTGAACCAATCGGGACCGCCAAAAGCTTTGATATTAGAAGAAAAAACCTGAGTTTTGAATTATTACTAAGGTGGTTGTTTAAAATTATTAGCTACGAACATTCAAATGGTTGTTTAAAATCGTGTTTTAATTTTGAAATGTTGTTTGGATCATATATCAAGTTATTAACCCAGTGCGAAAAATTATGAAAAAGCTTTGAAAATGTGTGTGTTTCCAGAAATGTATAGTAGTTATCGTTGTTATTGTCTTTGTCTTCCGTCTTCCGCTCTTATGTTTTCTTGTTTTTATTCCTTTACTTTTCTAATTCAATTGACAGTTTTCATCCTGAAATATTTAACAGATTTACACACATCGGACGAATGTTTCAATTTAGTTCTTCTAAATTATTTACTTGAATTTCATAAAATCTCTGGTTGTGTGTGTATGTGTGTTGTGTGAATATTAAGACACACAAATTGATATGTTTAACAAGAAAACGAGACAATATTTATCTTTTCAAGTAATTGCTGAGTAATTGTAGCTATGTATGCATGTACGTACATAGATACTACAACAATTTGGTCATCAAGTCAAACATTAATTAAACAAAACGAACAACATTGGGAATCCAACTAAGGCAAGCACACGAACCGAACCGAACCGACGTACCAACAATCCATCCAGCCATTGCTTTTTAGATTTCCGAAAGTAATTTTGTGGTCAAAAGTCAAAGTAGATTTCATATAATTAAGACACATGCAATGTGAAACCATATGCAAGTGTGTGAGTGGACGGACTCCTGTTTCATCTCTGTGTATGTAGGTATACAGACACGTTTGTTGAGTATAAATAAATAAGCAAACACCTTTGGCTGACCAACATAATATTTATGGATATATTTGCCCAAAAGTAATTTAATATTTTAGGTAAACCATTACACAGCACTCTGCCTGATAAACAGATAATGCTCTAATGTGTTTGTCCTTTTATGCGAATGAGTGTGTGTGTGTGTGTTCGAATGTTTATTTAGTTGAAAGAAAAGGATTAACAGATATTACAATTGAATGATTAAAGTGTGTGCAATTTTTTCTGTTTGCAAAAGATAAAATAACGAAATTTGTCTTATGACTATTTTTATTGTGAAACTATTAAATGATTATGCCTATGATATTGATATGGAAGATATGGTTGGAGTCAATATACACTGATAAAAAAAATTGAGTATTCCGTACTTAAATGAAGCCGGAGCGGTGTCAAAAGTACGGTAAGTGCGGTTTTTCTTATACCAAGATGAAAAAACTTGATTTAAGTACGGTTTTTTCTAGTGCGGATTTCTTAATTTTAGCACCATTTGTGTCGGATTGTGTTTGCTTTAAGCTCAGAAGAGTCTTGATTTAAGAAAACTGGAATTGATTTAAGTTTATTTTAGTTTCGATCTAAGTACGAAATTTACTTGGTAAAAGATCGCTAGGATTGATTTAATGCTTAATAAAACTTGATTCAAGCGCAACGTGGCCTTGATTTGTGCATTCTATAAATCAGAATTATCTCACAATATTCTGGTTTCAAGAATTTTGTTCCTGATTAAAAGATTAAATTGAGAGTACCACAGATTGAAATGATAAAGAAATATATTTCCAAACTTGATTTAATCCAAACTCTCACTTGTTCTAATTCAAAAATAAAATTGATTTAAGAATTGAGTTTTTCGAGCTGAATTCAAACTATTTTCCGTGTTTGATATGAAATAAAGCAATGGTTGATTTACGTAAAATATAGTTTATTTGATTTTTAAGAGAAATAATAAAGTAATACCAAAAATAAATGAAAAATCATTTTTAAATCTATATAATACAAAAAACTCCTCATGTTCACCTAGATGTTGTGTGTCCTTCACTTGGTGACGTTTCTTTCGTGATATGGCAGAATTTTTCCTTTGAAATTTTGCCACTTGGAAAACAACATATGACTCTTGCCTGGATACAAATATAAAATCTATGGTGGTAAATTTATCAAATGAGACTGGAATGAAGACTATGTTAAATAATTGCTAATTTTTTGCAAATAATTATTTAAGTTAATGCTTACCAAATCAGCAGTTTCCCATGGAACTCTTTTCCTGTCAACCAATTGTCGACTTTGGATTGCACAGAAATTGTTTCGTCATCGATACCAAACTATAAAATAATATTGAAAAATCAATTTAATTCGCCAAATCATATACTCATTAAATTTTATTACCTGCTATTGAAAAGTTTTTCTCGAAATTCTATTCGAAGACCAAGAGGAGGTATTGCTTCTTTATATCTTCTGTTTGCATGTATTGTAAACTTCTATACCGCACTTGAGCAGCTAAATAAATAAGGATATAAAGTTATTGTTAAACCATAAAGATAATATGGAAATATTGTAATTGAAGAATAATATAAAACACAACTAATGTAAAGCGCAACGACAAATAACGATATCAACAAAATTCTTTAGAACTATCAATGCATTTTGCTACATAACACAAAAATAATGAATACACAAAAAAACTCTACATGACTAACGGTATTTCACAACTCAAAACTGAAAAACATAGTAAGCGACGACCAGGAATACGAATAAATTCAATGAGAACGGAATAGAGCATAAAATTTGGATTTGCTTCAACACTCTCTCTCCTTCCAAAAAATACACAATGCAACAGACAATAACAGAGACATTTTGGTTTGCTTTCAACTCGCTCTCTCCACTTAGATTAAGTGTGTTGCACTTACGTTAAGAATTTGTAATACTTAAAATATATGCGCGTCAGAAATGCAAGAAGTATATTCTTGATCTAAGAAATTTTGCGCTTATCGTTTTGAAGATCGCGCTTTT